>NC_138370.1:121731400-121740764 GCF_054177405.1 Leptonychotes weddellii | reverse complement strand
GATAGATATTTCTTAATATTACTAAATCTCCAGCTTAGTAGGGGAGACACACATTTAATAATTCTACAAATGACTGTAGAATTATATTCCTAAGAATGGCTATAAAATAAAAGATCAGGGTCCTGTGAGAATGAATGACAAGGCCACCAAGTCGTTGCTGTTGTTTTCCAATCATGACACTGCAGTAAGTGCCCCATGGAGGTGGATATAGGGAGCACACAGGAGTGGGACTTGACCCAGACTGAGGCAGGTTAAGGAAGAGTTCCTGAGAGAGGGCAGCATTGGATCTGGAAAGATGAGTAGGAGGTAACCTGGCAAATCAGAAGGGTAGACCCCCTCCCTGGTCTCAACTCTTTCCCCCTGGGCAGATGATGATGCTATGCAGCAAAACAGAATGCAGGCGGAGAGGAGGTTTAGAGAGAGCGGCAATAGATTTGATTTGGGTCACCTTGAATCTGAGATACTCGCAGACGTCTACATTAAAATGCCCAGAAAGCAGAGAACCATACGGGTCTGGCGCTCAGTGTGGAGATGACCTGGGACTCACCAGCAACAATGAGAAGAAGGGAGAAACAGGGACTCACACTGAGAGATGTGCACAGAAGAGGAGGGGCTGGGAAAGGGGACTTAGAGTAGCTGGAGACCCGAGGGAAACCAGGAGAGAGTGGTGGTGTAGAAGCCACGGAGATAGGGACAGAGGCTGGTAGTGTCCTGAGTTGTGGAGGAGTCAAGCCAGATATGCACTTACTTGGTCACTGGGTTTGGCATAGGGAGGCCATTGACATCAGTAGGTGCCATTTCATGGGCTGATGAGAGCAGTAGATTGAATGATGCGGTGTGGACATGGGCACAGACCTCACAGTTTCTGAGCTTTACATCTCTCGTTTTCCCCCAGGGGCTATTTTTCCGCCAAGGGAGCAAAGCCTCAAACCACAAGAACACAGCTGTTATCATAGAATATTAACCATCACCAAGGTGAGAGAGAGTGGGAACTGTTGGTCTCAGTGTAGGCATTGTTTTGGCTTCCCCCCGAAATCGTCCCACATTCAGATGAGTGGTCCATCTTCCAACAAGACTGGTCAGGAACGTGTTCCCCAAGCCCAGAGAACATACTACATTGTTTCTCTGTTGGTATGTGACTTGTATTTGCCCATGTTCTGTTTTGGACCCTGTAAATAGTAACCTTACTTAATCTACTATCAAATGATCTCTTTAGTCTTTTTGTGAAAGTGTGTTTTCTACCATTTGGGTCAAAACAGTGCAGGCTTCTGTGAGTAGTCTTTAGTTCTGGGCCATGGGCTATGGGAGAGCATTATTACTTGGTATTTTTTTTTTTTTTTCCTGTTTTCACTTTCCTTGTGGCTTTTTATATTAAAAAGACCATCGAGAGGTCCAGAAAGTGATCAGTGCATTACATTTTTCAAATGCATTAATTAACTAAAAAGTAAAAACAGGGGCACTTGGGTGGCTCAGCTGCTTGAGTGTCTGACTCTTGGTTTCAGCTCAGGTCATGATCTCAGGGTCGTGAGATGAAGCCCAGCATCGGGCTTCTTGCTCAGCAGGGAATCTGCTTGAGATTCTCTCTTCTCTCTCTCTGCCCCTTCCCCCCGATTTGCGCTTGCTCTTTCTCAAAATAAATAAATAAATAAATAAAATATTTTTAAAAAGTGAAAACAAACTAATAGAACTTGGAAATTGCAGGAGCAAAGAGGTAGCATGGGGAAAGCAAACTAGTGTTTATTTAGTGTGTATTATTATCTAGGACCTCTCTCTGTCAAACTGTGTCCATTGGCTAGTGATGGTGACACCAACTGGGAGCTTGTTAGAAATGCAGGTTCTTGGGCCCTACCACAGACCTGCTAACTCAGAATCTGCATCCCAGGTGATTTGTACTCACCGTGGAGTTTGAAGAATTGCTCTAGGCACTTTATAAACTATCACATTTAACTCTCATAGCAAATCTGTGAAGTACAGATGGTTATCCTCTGTCAGTCAGGGGTGACTGGAGAAATGGAACCTATAGGAGATCATATTAAGAGATTTATTCTGATGAATTGGCTTCCATGACTGTGAGGGGGCTAAACAAGTCTGTATCCATAGGACAGGCAATCAGGAAGGGAAGATCATGGGCAGTTTGGAACCCTTGGGCTTAGGCTGAAGCTCTTAACCACAGGCAGTCAGAAGGGGAAAATCCTGAGAAGGGGGAGCTGCTGTAGACCTAGCTGGTGTTTGGAGTCTCGTTGGCCAGGAGGAGCCTGGTCCCTTTTAAGGGCTCACAGATTAGGCCAAGCCCACTGAGGATGATGTCGCTAGCTTAAAGTGAACTGATCAGGGGCCTTGAAACACATCTGCAGAATCCCTGACAATAGCACGCAGATTAGCGTTTGATTATGTAACCTGGAAAAGGTCTGTGTGTGCTACAAATGGCTCTGCCTTCCCTTGAATCCTTGTGGTTTGGCCTCACTAAATGGTCATCAGAAGCCATCACATCTTCATTTCCAGCAAACAGAGGTCCAGTACTTTCTCTTGGATCGTATAGCTGGTCAGTGGTGCCCTGGCATTCCATCCCAGGACTGTCCTAGCATGCTGCTTCTCCAAAACTGATCACTTTTCCAAATGTGTTGATCAGACCAGTACTTGGAGAGTCAAGGCTGCATATCAGTCAAGTAACAATTATTTGCATCTTGTGTGCATCTTGTGTAGGCCTATGGTAGGTTCTGTGTCAGTGCGTGTCATTTAGCAGATTGCAAGTAAAAGTGAAACATGGTCAACTGATCAAAGTGGTTTATAGTATGTAGCTGTTTTATTGGCTGGAGCTTTGTTAAAGTAAACTTGATTTATCAAGATTATTGCCTTGCAGAATCTGATGGGTTGTGTATGTGCCAGGGTTTATAGGTTGCAACTTGGTTGCTCTCTTTTTCAAATAAATTTGCAGATGGTGTTTGTGCCCTCGTGTTCCTGTTTTTGTTTGTTTGTTTTCCACTTCAGAGGTCTTTGTTTTTTAACCTCAGGGTATTAGTTTTGGAGGAGACTTGTGAGTGTGTCATTCTTTTTTTTTTTTTTTTTGTCCTTTAAGTAAAGTTATTTGCTTTTCTTGATTGTTAGAAAATGTGCTCCAACAAGTTATGACCAGGAGCCTTGCATTGCTGAGTGGTTGTCATACAGTTCTAATTTTAGAACATGCAATATTTTGCTTAGCATTTAAAAATATCTACAGTTGAAGCAGATCAGGGTAAACAAAATCTTTGAACCATAGGCTGCTAATAAATAAGTGCAGTTTGCCCACTTCTTGAAAATCATCAACCCTTGATTTGGACTCTTATCTCTTTTCTGATTTCCATATCTTTATTCTTGGATTCCCTTGTTCTACCCTGATGACCCACATTTCAAGTCAAGGCTTAATTGGGCATTTTCTAATCAAAATATTTTTGTCGTTCCCTTTGAGGCTGTCCTCCTTGCTGACCCTGTCCTGTAAAGCTGCTGAGCCTAGTTGCTCCAAAAGGATCTTAACCCCAAAGCTGAACTTTCTATAGCTGCCTATAGGAAAAGGTGACATGTGTAAGATATGCAGCTCTGCAGTAACTTTGGAAACTTGGGGTTTTCAAAATAGATAGGTCAAGAAGTTAGTAACCTATGGCTCAACTTGCAGAAGATTCAAATATATATTTAATTTAACCTTTCCTAAAAAAAAACAGCTTTGATGAATGGCTGATTTTACAGAGTGGTGAGAAATAGCTGTTTGACAGACTGCTTGGGAAATTAAGATCTTGCTTATTTTTTTTCCCCCTTCTAGAATCATGAAACCTTAATATAAGCCTGGGCCAGAGAATACTAAATGGTGATCAGTTATCAGGGATATCTATTATAAATGCCCTCTGTTCAAGGCTTCACATATATTTAATAGCATTTTTGCTGAAGTACTCTATCATAAAACCTGTCACTTGTGAACTATGTGGAAGTCTATATTAATTTGGAGCCAGTGTACTAAGTTTGAATCACATGAGGCTTATTAGCATTTGCCAGGTCAGGACCCACTTGGGCTTTTGCCCTGTCTCTTTATATAGGTGTAGTTTTTATTTTTTTTTTTAAGATTTATTTATTTATTTGAGAGAGAGAGAATGAGAGACAGAGAGCATGAGAGGGAGGAGGGTCAGAGGGAGAAGCAGACTCCCTGCCGAGCAGGGAGCCTGATGCGGGACTCGATCCCGGGACTCCAGGATCATGACCTGAGCCGAAGGCAGTCGCTTAACCAACTGAGCCACCCAGGTGCCCTATAGGTGTAGTTTTTAAAGATAAACTTTTTTTTTTTTTCTATCCCAAGCTTATCAGCGAGACCACAGCAACAATATGCAAAGTGACACAAATTACTATTCAAGCCGTGTTGCCATCCTCTTCTTTGGTGATTTCCCTACAGATCATATAAAAATTGTCTTCTGATTAATTACTTTTCTAGTGACAACTAAATATATAAATAACAAGCAGATCTTAGTTTGGTGGCAGTCTCCCAGGGGTGTAGAATTTTTATCTGTATATTTTGTGCCAACTTGTATTACAATAATATATGTAACTGAGCTTCTCTCCAAATCCTTGAGCCTAAGATCTGGCCAATTTATTTTAGTTTCTTCCAAAGCACTTAATAAATATTTTTGAATGAACGAGTTCACGAATGAAAATATTGGTGCATTTAAAGAGAAACTGTGGTCAACTCTATAAAGAAAAGTTGGAGTAGAGAGCTGGAAGGGCACATTCCTAAGTCCAGCTTCCGTTCTTGGTGCTGGAGATGAACACAGAGCTGCAAAACTACTTGTATGTTCTTCACTGTGTTCCTCTACTAGAGAAATGAATCCATTAACCCAAGTTTTTTTTGTTTATTTTTTTTGTTTTATTTGTTTATTTATTTAAAGATTTTATTTATTTATTTGACAGAGAGAGACACAGCGAGAGAGGGAACACAAGCAGGGGGAGTGGGAGAGGGAGAAGCAGGCTTCCCGCTGAGCAGGGAGCCTGATGTGGGGCTCAATCCCAGGACCCTTAACGACTGAGCCACCCAGGCACCCCCAAGTGTGACGTTCTAGAAGGGGCATATATGGAGTGGTGAGAGGGGAGGAAGCCCCTTATCTTGTTTTCCTGGTCACCTGGTCAGCAAGAGATGACATCACCCTTACACCTGCCCTTGCTTTGCCATTGGGAAGGAAGATGATTCATAGACCTCATTTATAAAGGTGAGGGACGGTTATAGGCAGAAAACTGAGCTAGCTGACATTTGCTCTTTGGAAAAGGAATTAATCAGATTTTGTCCCCACAGTTTGCAGATGTCCCACCATCTGCCTAGGCATTTCTTGGGGGAGAGCTCAAGGGACTAACCTCATGCAATGAAAATGAAAGTTTAAAGGTAGCATCGGCATTCAATTTTATACCTCTGTTTCTGAATGTTGGATTTAATGGGGAAATGCTATTGGCTATATAATTCAGTAGGACCTTAAGAACTTGGTACTGAATTTGGATTTGCCAAGGGCATGGAGCATGTGATTAATGAGAGGAGGAAGTTTTCTGGCTGGGGTCTTACCACCTGTCAAGAGTTATGCTGCCCTTGGCCTCCCAGCTGAGAGGAGGGTAACTTTTCTCACTTCCTTCTATGGAAACAAATACTCTTTAGCCTTAGTAGTGTTCATTTACATAATCTTGATTTCTTCTTCTATGGAACAAGAAGGTATATAAGTCAAAGTTTCATCAGAGAAACAGAGCAAGTAGGGTATGTATATACATGTGTGTATGTATACATGTATATGTATATATGTACATGTATATATGTGTATATGCACATACATGCACATATATACACACATATATTTATGCACACACACATACACGCACATATTTATTTGTTTTTTGCAAGGAACTGGCTTGAGTGTGAGATCTGACTGAGCCACTGAACTCTGTAGTCCACCATGGAATTTCTTCTTCAGGAAACCCTCAGTTCTTCTTTTAAGGCCTTCGACTGTTAAATCAGGTCCATCCAGATTATCAAGTATAATCTCCTTTGCTTAAAGTCAACTGATTGTAGATGTGAATCACTTCTACAAAATACCTTCACAGTGACACCTAGGTTTGTGTTTGAATGAATGACTAAGGACTACATCCTAGGCCAGTTGACACATAAAAACTGACTGTGATTTCTAGACTACAAATTGATTCTGTACCATGGAATTTTTTGCATTGCTGCAGTGAGGGGTCATTGACATCATGGTCATGAGTTCAGGCCCTGTAGGGACAGTTGGCATTACTCTGCCCCTGGCCCTCATGATATAAGTAGACATAAAAAGGGCAGCAATTATAATAGCACCATTACAATTGGAAAATGGCTCAAAGCGTGTGCTCTACAGATGTGGTTTTATTTCCAGCTATTAACTAATTAGTTCTGTCCAGGTGAAGAGGCATTGTGGCATTATTGCTGAATTGCAGGTGAATCTCAGGGAGGGATCAAGGGCTTGCCCATGCTAAAGGGCATAGTAAGTCATTGCAGGCTTGCTTTGGGATTAGCTATCATCTGCTTCCAGCTCTGCTGTATTTAGATAGAAGCTTTTCTTATCCTGATCTATCTGACCCACACGCGTGGTTTTAGCGTGTCTTTCATTAAAAGGCACAATTGTGGGCAATATTTTCATTTTCATTGAATTTAGGTTTGACCTTTCAAAACTAAAGGATGGAATGTACGCTCTTCACTTATGTTGGGAATTAGTGGGCAGGGCTGCATCCCTCTTGGTTTCTTTCAGTCCAGACTGGACAGCCTTAATCATTTCATTTAATATTCCTATGACAGTCTTTCACTCTCTTGATCACTTTCCTTGCACTTCTCTGAATCTTCTTGCATTGTTCTTGGAGTACAGAGGTTGGCCATGTGCTCTTAGTTCTTCAGGTTCAGAACATGGTGCGAGGAGAAGGTACGGATATGTTTTTTATCATCCAAGGATATTTTTGCTGGCTCCTTCCCCTCTAAAAGTTAGCGTGCCTCAGGTGCTATTCCAGACTTCCCTCTGGAGCTCTGGGCTCTTCCCAGCTGCTCACCCAGCTCTGTGGCTTCAGGTATGCCATCTCTCCACTGACTTGCAAAAGCATCCCCCCAGCCCTGATCTCCTGTGGCAGCTGCAGATGGCAGATCTCTTTTTTACCTGTCCATTTGCGTGTCTACTGGATCATCCTACTTGACAAATTAAAAAGAGAATCTGATTCCACACCTGCTTCCCAACCTATTTCTTCTACTTTCCCACATCTCATATAATTTTTAGTGTAAGCCAAAAGTCTCCTTAAAATAGTCTTCCTAAAGACTCCCTGAAATAGACCTTAAGTTCTTTTCTCTAACTTCATTACCTCAATCCTATTCCAAAAATCCATCATTTTCCCTAAGTGGATGCACTAGCCTTCTAACCTGGTTTTGCTATTTCTACCATTGCCCAACTACTTCTTTTCCTGGCCATAGAAAACCCCATCTGACTGTGATGTAGTCAGATCAGACTTCTTCCCTGTTTAATGCCCTTGGTGCCCTTCTGTCACAATTAGTCTAAATGCACTCTACCATGGTCTGCATCTTCGAGCCTTCTTCTCAGACCTCACCTTGTACTGTTTGCCTGTGGCTTACTACAGCTTTTCCTCACATGGTCCCTGCTTGCTACTACTAGTCCAAGCATTTGCCTTGTCTATTCTTTGTCCTTGGAACACACTATACAAACCTCATATGACTGGCTCCCTCCCCTTCAGGTCTGAATGTAGAATCATTTCTTCAGAGAGGCCTTTTCTGTCCATGCTGTCCAAATTGGTCACCTCTCTCAACTCCCTTCCCCATCCCCACTTGTTATTTTTTACTTATTGTTGTTTATTTATTATCATAATCTACTAGAATGTGTTTTTGTGAAGGCAGGGTCCTTAACCCCTCCCTACCTCCCTCCTTTTCTTCCTTTTCTCGGTCCTTCCATCCTCCCTACCTTCCCATAGCACAAGGTGGTGCAGGTGGTGCCTGGTAAAGAATATTAGTCTAACAAATATTATTTTAATGGTTGAATCAATACTTACTACTTATTACTCTTGTGTGTTTGGTCTGTAGAAATGTACTAGGTTGACAGCTTCAGGGGGTGTTATGGAGTAACCTCCAAGCTGACTTTTTGGAGAAAGGGCTTTTATGGAAGTAATTAAGATTGAATGAGGTTGTAAGAATAGCCCTGATCTGATGGGATTAGGGCCCTTCTAAGAGGAAGAAGAAAGACCAGAGAGCTTTCTCTCTACACATGCATTCACACATCAAGGAGAGGAAGTGGAAGCACACAGCCATCTGTAAGCCTGGAAGAGAGCTCTTGCCAGAAGCCAAGTCAGCTGGCACCTTGATCTTGGACTTCCCAGACTCCAGAATTCTGAGAAATAAATTTCTGTTATTTAAGCCACTCAATGTGTGGTATTTTGTTATGGCAGCCCAAGCAGACTAAAACAAGGAGTGATGCACAGTGACTGTCAGGTTGCTTTTGTAGGTCTTAACACGTGTCATCTTCCACATATAATTTGGGTTTAATTTTCCTAAATGCACAAAATTACATTCTCCCTCATTATTTCTTATCTACTCATTATCTGTCTTATCACCTAGTGTCTGAGATCTGTTAGTCTGGCATTTTATTACTCAGGGGAGTTAGAGTTATCTGATGAATTAAAAAATTTATAAATATGGGAGGGGGCGGAGCAAGATGGCGGAGGAGTAGGAGACCTGGATTTCCTCTTCTCTCAGGAATTCAGCTGGATAGGGATCAAACCATTCTGAACACCTACAAACTCAACAGGAGATCGAAGAAAAGAATAGCAACAACTCTCTCATCAGAAAAGCGACCACTTTCTGGAAGGTAGGACGTGCGGAGAAGTGAATCCGAGGCGATATTTGGGAGGATAGATGGCGGGGGAGGGGCCTCCGTCGGCCGCTTCTGGCAAGTGATAGAACCACGGAGCACAAAATCGGAACTTTTAGAAGTCTGCTCCGCCGAGGGATGTCACTCTGGTGGCTAAGCGGGGGGGTGGAACCCCCCGGGACAGTGTGGTCTCAGGACCCTCGGGGTCACAGAAAGACCGGGGGTGCCTGAGTGTGGCAGAGCTCCCAGGTAACGGAGCAGGGAAGCCGGCTGCAGAGCCGGAGCCCAGGCGCGGGCTCTCAGCTCGGGGTTGCCATAAACCGTGATCCGCGGCACAGTCGGGCCACTGCTCCTCCAGCAGGGACCCAACAAGCGGCAGATCCGGGGAGACTCACCTTCCTCCCTTGGGAGGAGCCGCGCGGGAGCGCACCGCAGGGATCTGCTGGGTTTGGAGACTCCACCCGGGGTTGGGTGCCAGAGAT
>NC_138370.1:121720063-121730900 GCF_054177405.1 Leptonychotes weddellii | reverse complement strand
GAGTAATGGGGTGACTGGGTGATAGACACTGGGGAGGGTATGTGCTCTGGTAAGCGCTGTGAATTGTGCAAGACTGTTGAATCTCAGATCTGTACCTCTGAAACAAATAATGCAATATATGTTAAGAAAAAAAAAAAGAAGAAGGTAGCAGGAGGGGATGAATGAAGCGGGGGAAATCGGAGGGGTAGACGAACCATGAGGGACGATGGACTCTGAAAAACAAACTGAGGGTTCTAGAGGGGAGGGGGTGGGAGGTTGGGTTAGCCTGGTGGTGGGTATTGAGGAGGGCACATTCTGCATGGACCACAGGGTGTTATGCACAAACAATGAATCATGGAACACTACATCTAAAACTAATGATGTAATGTATGGGGATTAACATAAGAATAAAAAAAATTTATAAATATGTTAAAATATGCTAAAGTAACATTTAAAAATATTGAAAGAAAATAGTTCCCACTACCAGGTCCTGAGGAACCTATGCAGTATTTTCATCTAGGGAAAGACTTGTTTATTCTTAATTTTTTTTTTTTTTTTTTACATCTCAAGGCCAGTTCCTTATTTATAACAATCATGTCTTATTGATCACAGTATCTCTAGTATCCAGAGCAGTAAAACATCTATTTTAAAACATTGTCTCAACTCAAAAAGTTCATTGAATGAATAATGAAAGTTTTCTGGACCCAGTATTTGTTCTTAGTCTTCAGTGTATAAAACCTTGTTAGAAGTCTTTAAAAAGATTAAATAATTATATACTTTAGAATAATCAGTATGTACTCTTATTATACCTTTAATTTTCATCCTTCATCTTGGTGTTTGAAGTTAAAACTCTGAGCTAAATTTAGAAGATTTCCTTTTCTTCCTAAATTGGTTTCTCTAACTCTAACTTAATGGTGTCTGTGAGCATATATTTTAGAGTATTACTGGCGGTGATTGCATATTGCTTTCACTCCAACATTTTAGATATTCTCTGTTCTTCAGAAGCGGTAGAGAAGAAAAAGGTATATGAAGAATTTGGAATGATGATCTCTTTATTATATAAGGGCTTTGGAAACTCCAATTTTAGGGCTTGAATGAGATATTTTTTCCCCTGTAGAATTTAAATGAAAATCATGGTAATCCGTAAGTGTTGTTCTTTATAGACCTTTTTAACTGAAGTAAAAAAAATGAGGAAAAATGTGTTTGTAATAAGGAGAGTATGGCAAGCAAAGAGTGGGGTGGGGAGTGATGGGGACAAAGTGGAGCAGAAATGGGGGTGAGATTCTGGGGATAGTATGTGGTGGATACTTTAAGCGAAGGTCAGTAGAAGTTTGCAAAAGTTCCCCTTTGTCCTTTACTTCTACAGACAACTCATTGTTTTTACCTCGATAACCATACTTACTATCTCCTTCCATTCCACCCTTCCCGCAAAGTAAGTCTGGGCTGTTGAAGTCAGGAAGCCTGGGTTCAAATCCTGGCTCCCCCATTTAATATTTGTCTGATCTTGAGCAAGTTCACACAATACTGAATTTCTCTATGTCTCAGTGAAATGAAGAAATATCTGTAAAATGGGGCCAATAGTTCAAAGAACTGTCATGGGGATTAAGGGACTTTCATATAATAAGAACTTATTAATTAGTAGTTTCTGTCATTGTCCTCCTCTTCCTTATCATCATTATCGTCGTTGCCATCATCTTTATTTCCCCCAGGGAGCCTAGCACATCAGTATTTTGTTAATTGAATAAATATTTAAAATGATATATGGCATTGTGAAAGAATTTCAAAGTGGAAAAACTCAGGAGTCAGGCAGTTTGTTGAAACAGAAAATGAAGCTTATTTCGGATACATAGAGAAGGTTGGGCATGGAAGGACTGAAACAAGGGAAGAATTGAGAGTGAAGAGTGGCAGATAAGCAGAGAATTCATACAACACTTTTAGAACAGGATGGGGTAGCAGGTGCTGTTGATGCCCAGCTCTGATTTTAGCTACTTCCACGGGGGGTTGATTCGGTGGTAGTTCAATGGGAGCTCAGACTCACACTAATGGTGTTCCACCTTAGCCTCCAGGCAACTTCTTTTTACTTTCTATCTCAGGATCTTCTCAGACCATTGAGGTCAGTTTGACCCTGGGCATATTTGTAGCCCACAAGTGTGGGGGTTAATGTCTCCGGACAACCTTACACAATAACCCCAGCCTCCAGCCTTTCAGATGAACTTTTCGAAGGCATTCTCTTTGCCTCTTAGAGGTCCCACTGGCATACAGCCCTGGTTGATTGTGATCTTTATCACACACCCTCATATTGGCTTTTCCTCTGTCCTTGTCTCACTCTTCCGTCCCACTCACTCATGCTTTTAGGGCCCTCTTCCAAATGAATACCTTTTCTGTGACTCCTTGACCTTGTGTCAGGCCCTGCTTTTGGAAGAATCCAAACAAAGAAGAAAATTAAAGAAAGTGTGGGAAATTGATAAACCAGCATTCATTTGAGATGCTTTTGCCATTCTCTGTGGTACATAGCTTTGCTGCTAAAATATCTCAGCAATATTGTATTATCTTAACTTCTTTCAGCTATATGGAAACTTTCTTGAGGACAAGGACAATTTTTTAAATGTATTTTATGTACCCCACCTTCTGTCACTCAGTGGTAGGCATTATTTGTTGATGGATTGGTTTTCTAGTTGAATCTTGAAATTCCTCTTGAGACTATCATTCAGAGTAATCTAGTTTACCAGTGGAGAATCAGTGGCAAATGACAAATGAGTTCTATTAGTTTGGGGATTTTAGTTTTTAAGAACAGTGGCTCATGTGATTTTCCTAGCTGAAGAACAACCTTGCTCTTGTGAGTAATTATCTCTCCAGACATGATCACCTCTGTGGGCTGTCCCTTAGCTTGATGTACCTTCAGGTAATGGTGCAGTTACTTGGTTTTCTGTTTTCGATCTGTTCCTATGAGAAAGAAATTAATTCTTTGGGGGAAGATGCTATTGTAGGGCATTTGTCTACAGAGCACGGAAGCAATTTTTCCAAATTAATGACCAAAATGGTAAAAATAAAGTAAAACCAATCAGTATTTTGAAATATTTAGTACTTGTACAATGTCAACTTATCTTCTTTGGCTTTAACTCATATTCCCTTATAAAGAGATCCATGAGAAGATCTGTGCACTGGGATGGTATCCAGATTTCCATCTCCTCGGGAATTACAATGACATTGATTTGATTAGGAAAAGAAGGAGTTGTACACCTGAAAATAATGTAACATTGTGTGTCAACTATACTTTAATTTAAAAAAAAGAAAGAGAAGTTCATTGGGAACAGTGATGTGCCATGTGTACCTAGGCCTGTGAAGTTCCAACAGAAACTATTTTGATGATTTAATACATGCAAAATGCTTAGAAATGTGCCTGACACATGGTAGGTACTCAGTCTACATTATCTCTGATGGTGATGTATGAACAACCACAAAAACAGTAAGGGAAGAGCCCCAATGCCTTTAACATGTACTTACCTTTGTGATTTGTGATTTTAGGGTAGAGGATACCTGAAGAGAACTTCTATAGGTCTCAGTCTATTTGGGCTGCTGTAACAGAATACCATAGACCGGGTGGCTTATAAACAACAGAAATTTATTTCTCACTGTTCTGAATGCTGAGCAGTTCAAGATCTAGATGCCAGCAGATTCAGCGTCTGGTGAGGGCCTGCTTCTTAGTTTATAGATAGCCATCTTTCGTTCTGGTCCTTGCATGGCAGAAGTGGTGAGGGAGCTTTCTGGGGGTCTCTTTTACAAAGCGTTAATCCTATTCGTGAGGGCTTCAACCTTATAACCTAATTACTTCCCAGAGGCCCCAATTCCATATGAATTTTGGGGAGACACAAACATTAAGTCTATAGCACTGTGTTTGTCAAATGTACCTCCTTTATAGAAACGTAGGTAGTAAGAACCAGCCCCCACCCCCCACCAGCTGCCTGTCCGTTCAACGTGAAGAAATTGAAAGCAGGTCTTACCTTGTGGCTGATGTAATGGGAATTTGACTTGGGATGAGACAGAACTGTCATCAGTAGGTTCCTAGCCCTTGTCAGAACCTTGTTTTTGCTGTGTCTGTTACTACTCTAAATAGATGTCATGTTAACCAAAATGAGCAGAACTCTTTTCTTGGACATAGCATATGTTCAACCACAAATAATTCACTATAAGCTTCTGGGAGACATGAGTCTGTGCCTCATATTTTCATACACACAAGATATGGAGCTACTGACAGATGAGGCCACACCCCTGTCATGTTATAGCTGACATATTTCTCCCCAAGCAGCACTGCTGATTATTATGAAAGCAAGGCAGGTTTGAGTGGAGAAGGAATTTGCTGGCAGTTGAAAGAAAATAGAGAGTAACTTTTAACACATACTTGGAGGCTATCTTTCAACTTTTTTCCCTGTATTATTTTGAAGCAGATAAAGGGATTGCTGCAATACTGATGTGATCAATCTATTCAAGAAAGTGATATATCCAAGTTTGTTATGGCCCTTGAATTACCTTTTCTTTTTTTTCAGACAAGCAGCTGCCAAAGAAGTCAGTGAGGCATCAGTTTGATGAAACCTCTTCTAGCAAATTGCCATTTCTAATTATCTAGTGTACCTTATCTTTCATCACTCACAGTGGCTACTTCGAGGGGAGATGGCTCCTCTTATGGAGACAGTGATGGGAATGTTGTAACTTGCAGTTTCCAGCATGCCTTGAATTTACCTCTGTCTTGTTTGTTCCTGAGTCCAGAAGGCCAAGTGAAAATCTTTCTCCTTTTCCCCTGTTGTGTTTTCAACCATTCCTTTCTTTCGAACATAATGCGTTTTTAGTAACTATTTGAACTTTCGTTCATCTTTTTCCGATTTCAGATTTATTCTTACTGCATTTGCACGAGCACATATTTAATTTTGGTTTTCATTTAGTTTTTGGTCTATGCCTTTGCCTCTTCTCCTTTGGGTCAGAAACCATGTTTTATCTTTTTTCAGTGTTGATGGGAAGACGAGCTTTTCACAAAGTAGACCCTCAAGAGCTGTTACTTTAATGAAATGTTTATTGAATAAATGTTAAAGTATTACAGTTATCTGATTAAGTATCAATCTTAAAAGTATGAAATTATTCACAAATTAGGAGCTAGGTAGGGCAGCAAAGTATTAGTAGTTAATTGGAATCATAGAATTATTAAAAGTATATGGAATTTTAGAGGAACTTGAGACTTTAGTCCAACCTCTTCATTTCACGGATGGATAATCTTGACTTGCTTTGGATGAGAAGTCCATGGGCCATGCACTGCAATCTTATAGTGCTTTTTCTAGAGAGCTGTGGAATTGGCCTATGAAAGACCTGTTGTCAAATTAATTCTAAGAGTGTTGTAAGGGCTTCAAGCTCTAACCCCTATCCGCCCCTCTCCATGTGATGTGCAAGAATTCTAAAGTTAAGACTCAACCAATTGCCTCTGAAAGTCTGTGATATTAAGAACAAAATCAAGTTAACTTTGTAGTCTAATCGCCTGCTCATTTTAGCTGACTACAAAGCCAGGATTTAAAGTGTCACTAATGAGAAACAAAGGAGGTATCAGAAATACAAAGAACATTGAGGGCCTTCTTAAAAACTGTCAGAGCCTCTCTTCTCAGAAGATCCACTGTGAGTGGAGGGAGAAGAAAGAAAATAAACATTTATCAATAGGCTTTCATATGTCAGGCCCTGTCACATTTCTTAGGTCCAACAATACTTTAAACCAGTGGGTTTCAAGCAGTAGTGACTCTGCCCTTCCCACCCCAGGGGACA
Organism: Leptonychotes weddellii; assembly: GCF_054177405.1. Taxonomy (NCBI): domain Eukaryota; kingdom Metazoa; phylum Chordata; class Mammalia; order Carnivora; family Phocidae; genus Leptonychotes; species Leptonychotes weddellii. The sequence goes on along the minus strand of NC_138370.1, from coordinate 121,725,122 downwards.
TTTGTCAATGTCTGGAAATAATTTTGATTGTCACTACTAGGGGGTTGCTCTTGGCATCTGGTGGGTAGAAGCCACTGATGCTCCAAACGTCCTACCATGCACAGGACAACCCTCACTAAATGCAGTTTTCCAGCCCCAAATGTCAGTAATGTCATGGTAGAACAACTCTGTAAAATAAGTATTGTATTATCCTCGTATTTACAGATGAGAGAGTAGAGGCTCAGTGTTGGATTGGCTAAATGGATTGGGCCTATAAACCGAGCTTTCTCAACAACCAAGACTTGCACCTCGGCACCCTCCATCGAGATGGAGCAGTGACTCCTAAATGTAGGCTTACATAAGCATCAGCAGGGAGCTTGTTCAGAATTCGGCTTTCTGGATCTGCCCTGAGAGATTTTGTTTTATTTGGTCTGGTATAGAACATGAAATCTGCATATGCTAGCAAGCAGGCTCCTCAGAGGCATAGCTGGAGAAATACTGCCCCAGACAAGGGTGTCACTACGTGGGCAGTGCTGCTTTTTTTGTCCCCGTGGCTGGAAACTAGTGTTTTGACTGCTTCTGCTTTGCTCTGGCTTCTCATCTCTCTAACATCACACTTTCTTCTCCTTTGACTGTGCCCTGGGTAATGATGGGGGCTTTCTTAGTTGTGTGTGTGACTGTTCCAGGGTAAGACTGTACCCAGGGAAGATCCTGAGTCAGTTGAGGAGCTGGAGGCAGATATCATATTCTTTCATCAGGGGTACACTATTTCTTCATTCTAGGCTACCATTGTTTTAGATTAATGATGGTGTTTGGTACTTTGGGTATTGGAAATAACATGGACCTGTTTTATAAAACTGATTTCGGGGAGGAATGACTAAAGCTTCCTTTAGGGTCAGCCAGACTGGTTTGATTTATTTAACAAACGTTAATTGAGTGCTTCTTCTGTGGCAGCTAGGAATTTTATCACATGACTGATAGGCAATAATATGTGGTAAAACAGGGTCAGTGTTGCTGGACGTTAGGAACGGGGAAAGCTCACAATGGATTGGTGAGTGACTTAGAGGTGACTAAGGGATGAAGAAGTTGGAGGTGTTTCCCACAAGATATGGTACAGTCTATTCTCATCATTCATGAATTCCATATTTGTGAATTCACCTCCTTGCTAAAATTTATTTGTAACTCCCAAATCAATACTCAAGGCACTTTCACAGTTATTCATGGACATGAGCAGAGATGAAGAATTTGAATCACTTGACAAGCATGTTCACAGCTGAGGTCAGACAAGGAGACACTCTGCCTTCCTGCTTCACTTCTCGTCCTGTAAACAAGTATGATTTTTGTGGTCTGTTTAGTGCTATGTTTTCTGGATTTTTGTGCTTTTTTGGTGGTCATTTTGCTGTTTAAAATGGCCTCCAAGCATAGCTCTGAAGGGCTGTCCAGTGCTCCTAAGCAGGAAGGATGTGCTTGAGGGGGAGAAAATACGGGTGTTAGATAAGCTTCATTCAGGAATAAATTACAGCACTGTTGGCTTGTGAGTTCAATGATAACGAATCAATAATATATATTAAATAAGGTGTCTTTAAACAGAAACACATAAAATAAGGTTATGTATTGATTGGCTGAAGAAAAGTTTTTACCAGAGGCTTTCAGGAACCCTACCCTGTATTTTCTCTAGGAGCAATGATTCAGTATTTGCTCATCAGTGTTTGTGAAGGCTCTACAGAACATAACTACCACGAATAATGAGAATCCACTGAGTATAGATTACCTAAACAGACACACAATGGAGTACTATGCAGCCACATTGTGGAGCTGTCAGGGAGAGGCTTTCATTTTGCCTGAGACAAAATAAGTGATTTTTTTTTTTTCTGAAGCAAATGTGACTAATTTCCATTCATACAGAAATCGCTGTTGTCCATTAAGGTAAGTACTAACTAAAGGGATAAAGTACGTTAAAATAAAGCTATCCCCTTTAAAGGCATAATTATCAGTGAGGTTGAAGGATCATTCAGTTCATTTTCAAGAACCATTGTGAGTGTCTGGACTGATTTCTGGGATCATTATCATGCAGTTTTATAAAGCTTGCCCTGGCTTTTAGCACTGATTTTTAAAAATCTATTTCCACCCACAGTCCACAGAGTGCTCTGCATGAAGGAGAAGGCCCTTTGAGTTGACTACCTATTTGGATTGTGTTTTCTTTAAAATTCAGAAAGAAAAGTTCTATTTGATTTAGAGTTTCAGAGTGAACACAGAAGATACAGATTGAGCTAGATCTTCTCCATCAAATGTTACATCTTTTTCTGTATTCAGTAATCAGTGACAGGTACTAGTTTTCGGTAGAGTGTATGTGTTAGGGAGACCCTGCCAAGGAGGCCCTCCACATGCACAGTGCAACTTTAGTTGAACTTGAAGACTCCTTTTTCTCCAGGTCACTCCCTGCCTCTCCTCTGCTTGAGATGGAGCCCAGGGAAGGAAAAGAAAAAGGGCAGGTTGGGCCCTTGGGCCCTTTGGGGTCCACTGTACCCAAAATTCCAAATGCATTACATTAGGGGACAGCTTAATGTTTTAAAAATGATGATCACAAATATCTAGCTGAGATAGGTTGAGTTATAACATCCCAAGTTGTTCACATCCTAAGCCCCTACTATGCCATATAATCCTTATATGGCAAAAGGGACTTTGCAAATGTGATAGAGTTAGGGATTTTTGAGACGGGAGATATATTACCTTGGAATCTCCAGGTGGGCCCAATCAGGCACTCACTAGGGTCCTTCCAGGAGGGAGGCCCAAGGAGGTTCTACTAGAGAAGAGGTGAGGAAGTGGTGTTGAAAGCAGTGACTGGACCAGTGTGCTTTGAAGGTGGGGGAAGGGGCCAAAAGCCAAGGAACGCAGGTGGCCACTAGAAAACGAAAAAGGAAAGGACACATTCTCCCTGCAGAGCCTGAAGAAAGAACTAGCCCTGACATCAGCTAGGCTTTAGCTCATGAAACTGATTCCACATTTCTGACCTCCAGAACTGTAAAAGAATAAATTTGTGGCATTGTAAGGTACTAAATTGTGATAATTTTTTTACAGCAGCCATAGGAAACTAATATACTACTCAAAGGGCATTTCTATGATGCTGTCATTATATATTAGAAAAGTAAGTTCACATAATTGTGGGAATACACCTCTTGTGCCAATGTTCCCTCACGTTTCATCTTTTGTTTATCAGGAGAACTAAATAAATTTAAGCATTTTAAGAGGAATGTCTGGGAGGAATCATAAAATCATGGCATTCAAGGGGGGCTAGGGAAAGTTTAGTCTAACTATTTTACAGATGAGTTAACTAGGACTGGAGTCCAGGTCTCCTGACATCCAGTCCCCAGTGGAGGTAGAAGATGAAGGAAGGGACCCGTTGCTTGTCTTTCTGGCCCGTGGGAATGTCCTACCTCCTTTGTGAAAATGGTGCAACTGTGTCAGTTGCTGCCATTTGTGACCATGACATTGCTGAGAACCATGAGCCTAGGAACAATTCTGACCTAGTCAAAATTGGAAGGGGGTGTGAAGAAACAGGCGCCAGTTGGAATAAAGTTATTTTTAAAAATTAACCCAAATGTATAGTTATCACTAAATAACTGCAATATATACTCTGATGTTTTAAGCTTCTTATTAAGAAATGAAAGGAATTTTCTCCAAATCCACCCATTAAGCCTTGAAATCCAATCCTTGCTCTCAAGTGCAAAGTCTGGAAGTTAAATGGAATGCCAGAAATTACTTTGCTTCAAATTTTTCCTTTTCTTTTGTTGTGCTCTTTTGGAAACTAACCCAGGGACAACAAGAATGTAGCAGAAACGAAATTGCCAAAATGATTATAATACTCCTAAATCTATGCCTAATTAAAGACTTTGTTTACCTTTTAGACTGTCTCAGGTAAGTAAAGGTTCGTAGGAAATGTTTAGACCTACAGAGATAGGGAAGCTTTTAAAGTATATCATTTTTTCATGTAAATGGTAGAAATGTAACCTTGATACCTCTACATGTTTCAAAAATATGTAGAAATACTAGCCTTAAGTTTCTTATGTTTTTAAAGGCGGGGGGCGGGGGAGGAAGATTTAGTAATGTTAGACACTCGCTTGTGGTTGCTTCTCTAATCCTGGCAATAGTCTATGAGGTAAATATTGTTATTTTATTTTACTTCTCAAGAAACTAGTTCGGTGAGCTGAAGTAATTAGCAAACTTAGTGTGAGAAGTTTGAAAAGAATTCAGGTCTCAAGGGTCCAGACTGAGAGACCAGGTCGTTAAAATTTTCTCCAGCTGGTGCTATTTCCTCCACTTTCAAGGGCGTATACGGGGTATATGAATGCGTGGGGCAAATGCAGTGTCAAGCCTTCCCAATTCAGGTTTTTAGATATGTCTTTGTTGATGAAAATTTTTATTTGTAGAACTGTATTTTTTTTTAAAAAATCATTGCTTATTTATTTATATTAAACTTTTCTACATTTATAATTTATTACAAAGTAATACATGCTCACTATAACAAGTCTTCCAGGTGAATAAGGTTTAAAAGTATGGCTATTCTTCCATGACCTTCTCAGCTTCATACAATGTAGAAGTGTCCTTTTAGGGAAAAGCATTGCCTAGTTTAGGTCCTACTGAACAGAGAAAAATGGATTGCAATTTGAATACCTATTATTCATAAGTACATCATTGCCCCTAAAGCACTTCACAGACTTTGTTCTGTTCAGTAGTTAAAACATTTACTCACAGTTTTTAAATATCCTTAACCTAGTCTGGGGTGCCTCAAATTCAAATGCAGTCACTCATGAATGAACGAGATTTTGCTGTTATTATGAGTTTTCTGCACTGTACACAGGGTATATGTAACTCTAGTCACCTGAATATTTATACCCTCAGAAAGACAATTATCATATGATCTCACTGATATGAGGAATTTGAGAAACAAGACAGAGGATCATAGGGGAAGGGAGCTAAAAATGAAACAAGATGAAACCAGAGAGGGAAACAAACCATAAGAGATGCTTAATCTCAGGAAACAAACTGAGGGTTGCTGGAGTGGTGGGGGGTGGGAGGGATG
>NC_138370.1:121672789-121719963 GCF_054177405.1 Leptonychotes weddellii | reverse complement strand
TAGTAGGAAGGGAAAAATGAAGGGGGGGAAATTGGAGGGGGAGACGAACCATGAGAGACTATGGACTCTGAAAAACAAACTGAGGGTTTTAGAGGGGAGGGCTTAGCCCAGTGATGGGTATTAAGGAGGGCACATATTGATTGCATGGAGCACTGGGCGTTATACGCAAACAATGAATCATGGAACACTACATCAAAAACTAATGATGTGTAATGTATGGTGACTAACATAACATAATTAAATTAAATTAAAAAAAAAAGGGCCAGAGAAGATAGATGTCTTGCCTGGGGTCCCCTAGATACTATCTATAGCGTGGTCCCTCATTCCTTCCTCTGTACCATATGGAGACTGGGGATAAGTGTCCCAGATCGGAGGTATCTTCAGAAATGCAGGCCAAAAGGTGCCACCTTCCGGAATTAAAGCCAGTAAGACCTGACATTAAATAGGTAGAATCATCTCTTTGCAGAAATAAACACATTCTAGGAGGAGATACTAGTTTTGAAAATGTATTGCCGACAAGTCAAGAATGTTTCATGGTCTTCAACTAGAAGATTTAGGGAGTTTCCCAAGAAATTAATAAGCTTTAATCCAGTAGATTTTACATACACAAAGGGATGCATCATCACAGAAGGTTTGTTTGACTGGAGGGGTTGGAGAAGACTTGATAGAGGTTCAAGTCTGTGGCCACCCTCTAGATTACTTTCATCTAAGGTTTGTGCATTTCTGTGGGTCTGAAGACAGAATCTTAACCCATCAGGATCCTTCTGGAATTTGTTTGTTATTGCAAGGGTCATAGCAGCAGGACTCATTGAACTGACCTTTGAAAATAACTGCTCTTAATTAAGAGGAGTATTTGATTCTGCGTAAATCCAAGGAGGCTAATTTCATTTAAGTTCTTTACTGCTGGCCTGCCTTCCAACGGAGCTGACCAAAGGCCTGTGTTTTCCAGAACAGCTCATTGACTCCACACCCTTTCATTCCCTGTGCCCTAGTTCCCAGTCCTTCTCTGTGTCACGTTTGGGGTTCACATAGCAGAGTTACCTAAGCTCTTTACATCCTTGCCCTGGCCTCTGCTGAGCTCACCCACCTCATCTCTTGCTAGTCCTGGCCTTGCCCTTTATGTGATGGTAGTAGACCCCACACCCATGCCGCTTCCTGCCTCTCTCTGTGTTCCAACATTTCCCTCTTCCTGGAACTGCTTGTTCTGCCTCCTTCTCTGCTCCCCAGCCCCCACATTTAACTGCTTTTAAGACTCAATCCAGGTATCACCATTTCCCAGAGCCTCTGCTCCCCAAGCTGGCTGAGGGCCCTGGTCTCTGGTTCCCATTCTAAATCCCGTATATCTCTCTCTTAGCCCTCATCACCTGGTATGTAAATTACCCACTCTGATAAGTTTTGTATTTATTTATTTATTTTAATTTTTAAATTTTTTTTTTAAGATTTTATTTATTTATTTGAGAAAGAATGAGATAGAGCATGAGAGGAAGGAGGGTCAGAGGGAGAAGCAGACTCCCCGCTGAGCAGGGAGCCCAATGCGGGACTCGATCCTGGGACTCCAGGATCATGACCTGAGCCGAAGGCAGTCGCTTAACCAACTGAGCCACCCAGGCGCCCTAAATGACAACTTTTATGTCATACATAAAATCAATGGGGGAATATTAATAGGGCGGCTCCCCTCAGCTAAGACCAATTTCCAGCCAGCACTTCTGGTAACTGTAGAAATAAATGCTTTCAACCTGAACGTTGAGGTCTGAGTGGCCTGCCAGGACTGGAGTGTGCCATAGTTTGGGGGACCCAGACTTCTTCCATCCTGTTGATTTATGTTACAAAGGCTTACCCCCACATATGCATTCCAAGGGAAATGGGCATAATGGGACATGTGTCTCTTTCTTCTGTTCACTTGGACATGACCCCTAAGTTACACACAGCATTCCATTGACTTGCCATTGCCTGAAACAGCCAGATGAACACACCTAGCTGCAAAAGAGGCTGGGACATTATTTCTTTTTTTCTCCCAGACTTCTACCCCAAGGTATAATTGACAAATTTGTAGATATTTAAAGTGTACAGTGTGGTGATTTGATATACACATACATTGTGAAATGATTATCACAGTTAAGTTAATAAACACATCCATCATTTCACACAGTTACAAATTTTGTGTGTGTGCATACTGGGAATGCTAAAATCGCCTCTCTTAGCAAATTTCAATGTACATATATTGGAGTGTATACATATAGTTGTATAGTTGTGTATACATATACACTCCCACTATAGCTACCATTCTGTGCATTAGATCCCCAGAATTTGAAAGCAAATCCTTATACAGTAAGCTGCACACAGTGCACTAACCTTCAGGGTACGGCTCGATGATGATTTTACATATATAATAATCTAAGATCTTACTCATCTTATAACTGAAATTTAGTTTTTGGGTTTTTTTTTGTTTGTTTGTTTTGTTTTTTACCAGCATCTCCCCTTAGGACATTTCTTTCTTTTGTTTGTCTCTATAAGGTTTGAATGAAAGAAACCAAAATGATGAAAGTGGTTATTTGGGGTCTTTTATTCATGTCATATTTCCCAAGGTTTCCAGACTAAGTGTGTAGAGCTGTTATAATCAGGATAAATATTACTAAAGTGTATAGCAGATGTAGTTGATTGCTGGAAGAATATGAACTTTTTTTTTTTTTATTTGTGAGAGAGAGAATGAGAGACAGAGAGCATGAGAAGGGAAGGGTCAGAGGGAGAAGCTGAGCAGGGAGCCCGATGCGGGACTCGATCCCGGGACTCCAGGATCATGACCTGAGCCGAAGGCAGTCGCTTAACCAACTGAGCCACCCAGGCGCCCAGAATATGAACTTTTAAAGGGTGAAACTTTAACTGGTTTCTGTATCAAATGTGGAAACCACAGAAAGGAAGAAGGCAGTAGACAGTCACCCAGGATGGTTTTAAATAATTATTTATTTAATTCATTAACTCAGCAAACACTGAGCATTCTTCTTGACCAGGGGAAGATTTCCTTCTATTGCTTTTGTTCAATTTTCATTAATTGTGACCTCCTTAGACTGAAAGTTAATCAGCCATGGGGCACCTGGGTGGCTCAGTGGGTTAAGTGTCTGCCTTCGGCTCAGGTCATGATCCCAGGGTCCTGGGATCAAGCTCCGCATCAGGCTCCCTGCTCCGAGGGAAGCCTGCTTCTCCCTCTTCCTCTGCCTGCCACTCCGCCTGCTTGTGTTCTCTCTCTCTCTGTCAAATAAATAAATAAAATTAAAAAAAAAAAGTTAATCGGCCACAAAGTGGGTTAGAAACAAGTTAGAAACACTCATGTGTATTCTTGGGAATCACATGTGCATGGACAATTTTAACAGGTGTTGGATTCATTATTTATGGTTGCCACTGGATTTAGAAAAAAGCTGGAGTGTGAGACAATAAGGTCTCTGCATCCTTAGGAAAGTAGTCGGCTCTGGGGATTTGGTGGGGGAGCTGACTTCACTGACATGGCTCCCCTGGTGTATTTGGTTGCTACAGCTGAAAAAGGCAAAGGCTAGAAGTCTCCTTTCTTATTTCTTGCTCCCTTTCCCAGCCTGCGCATTTGTGTTCTGTGACTCATTTGGGCAAAGACACTGTAACAGTCTATCAGCAATAAATTTTCCTGCTTAATTTTATGGTATCTTGATGGGCTAGGAATACTCTAAATTCTGTGTCTGTCTTGAAGTCATCCACAACCTATCATAAATTGTTCTGCCACATGCACATTTTAAAAAGAAATTTTATTACAGAAATTTTCAAATAAACACAAAATTAGAATAATATAATGAACCCTATGCAGTCTATTTAGTTTCAAGAATTATTTATTTTGGCAATCTTGTTTCATCTGCCTTTCCCATTTTTTATTTTTTGCTGGAGAATTTGAAAGCAAATCCTTTATTGTGTCTGAACATCCCACAGGCGTCTTGATAAAAGCAGCCCCCTTCATGGATCCCTCTCAGGCTTCCTTGAGGGCCGCATGTGAAGAGTGCTTTTGATTTTACAGCAGAAATTTTCCTCAAGCCAATAAGTTGCTTGTGCCAAGACCAATTAATTTACTCATTCATAACCAAGAGAAATAGTATGTGCTGTTGTGCAAGTGAGTTGTGGAGCCCTTACCTGGCTTTTGCTTGTCATTTATTTTAATTTGTTTGTCCTCACACAGCATCACTGGCCAGTCATTTCTCAGCAGACTCGAAGGAACTGAGGGGCCCTTGTCACAGAATTAGAGGACAAAGAGACAGCTTTCTTTGCACAAAGGCTGTCCTCTTAGACGTTATGATCCGGGAGTCTGTGTTCCTTGAAATCAATGATCCTGTCAGAGGTACCATCTTTCTCTAAAGCAGTTGGTCCACTAGCCAGTGTGTCAGCCTGCCTTTCTGATGCAGGAATAACTGAAGTTTAGAACCCACCTGATGGCTATCTCAGCTATTCTGTTTAACTTCGCTGTGGTCTATAAAATGTTTTTTTTAAATAACAGTAAAATATGCATAACATAAAATTGACCATCTTAACCATTTTTAAGTGTAGTGTTCAGTAGTGTTGAGTATATTTACATTGGCATCCAATCCACAAAAGTCTTTTCATCTTGGAAAACTGAAACTCTGTACTAAACAATTAACTCCCCATTCCCTACTACCCCCAAGCCCTGGCAGCGACCATTCTACTTTCTGTCTCTGTGAATTGGAACACTCTAGGTATCTCATATAAGTGAAATTACACAGTCTTGGTCTCTTGTGACTGGCCTGTTTCACTTAGCATAATGTCCTCAAGGTTCATCCATGTTGTAGCATGTGCCAGAATTGCCTTGCTTTTTAAGGCTGAATACTATTCCACTGTATGTATATACCACATTTTGTTTATCCATTCATCTGTTGATTGTTACTTAGGTTGCTTCCACATTTGGGCTCTTGTGAATAATGCTGCTATGAACATGGGTGTGTATAACATGTTGTTTAGGTGAAAAGTTCTTTTCTGGTTCTGGAATATGTCGCTTCCTTGTATTTTGGGTATCTGCCATTGGTTGAGTACTATCCTTCCCTGAGGTTATTGCAGGACCTAAAATGCCATATCATTATTTCTTTCAAATCCTGGGCACTTTTTCTTCTTGACCTGCTATGCCATTTGCCATTGGTATGCCCACCAGTTGGTACAGTGCTTGAGACACAGTGTAGATATTTATTAAACAAGCGAATGAATGAATGAAGTAAAATTAAATCGAAGAGAAACAAGTTATTTTTCCCCATACAATGGTTGAGACCTCAGGGGCAACTGGGTGGCTGAGTCGGTTAAGCGTCTGCCTTCAGCTCAGGTCATGATCTCAGGATCCTGGGATCGAGTCCCACATTGGGCTCCCTGCTCTGGGGGAGTCTACTTCTCCCTCTCTCTCTGCTGCTCTCCCCTGCTCGTTCTCTCTCTCTCAAATAAATAAATAAAAGATCTAAAAAAAAAAAATGGTTGGGACCCCAGGCTTGTCTAGATATGTCCCAGAAGGCTTCTCTTTCAAACATCTGGCCCATGTTCCTATTTAAATTAACTCAGTATAGATTAATTTAGCTATTGTTCTATATTTTTAGTCAAAACACATATCCAATACCTCTTTTCCTGCCTTTCTTCCCACGATTTGAACACAGCAGAGGCTCAATATATATTTACCGTAAATGAGTAAATCTGAGAGTGAATGTATGTATGAAGGAATTATTTAATTAATGATCCAACTAAGAATATATATTCTTTGGTGAGTTGTGTATTTCTTGGAGACCTTCATTATGATAGGAGAGAGAAAGGGAAGGAAGGAGGAAGGGGAGGGACATAATTCTCTCATTCCACAAATAACCACAGTTCTGGGTAGTGGCGGTTCAGCAGTAGACAAAGCGGGCATGGTTTAGGCTCTCAGGGCCTTATGTTCCAGGGAGTGAAACAGACAACAGAATGATTTCCAGTTGTTCTCATGCCGTGAAAGGAAACAGGCAGCCATGGTAGAGAAAAATAGGGGCCTACTGGGGAGGGCAGTCTAAGAGGACATGGATGAGGAGGTGACACCTTCAGAGTGAAAAGGAGCCTGGGCAGGAGAAGCGGGGGGCTGTGCCGAGGCCAGGAAATGCCTGGCCAGGGGAAAGCATTCTCAAGGAGTCAGTCTGACTACTGGGGAGAGGGGAGTAGAGAGGAGTGAAGCCAGAGCAGGGGCCTGGCAGGCCATGGTAAAGAACTTGGACTTTTGTTAAGAGCGTTGAAAATCCACTGACATGTTTGAGTGTGAGAAAGGTATGATCTAGTTTGTGTTTTAAGACACTCAGTCTGGTTGCTATGGGGAAAATTATTGAAGGGCGTGTCTGGAAGAGGAGTGCGCTGTCAGGTCTACCTATGGGAGCCACAGCCCAGGTGAGAGGTGGCCTGGAGTGGAGGTGACACTGGAGCCAGGGAGATGGGGGCTGATTGAAGACTCAGTATCGAGATAAGAGATTGCCTTCTTCCCCTCCTGTGTTTCGTCTGCTTGTCCCTATGTTCATTTTGTTACCTTTGAAGGCAGTTCCTCAAGGTTGGCGGAATCTGTTGCTATTATCACTGCCATTTTGATGAATAATTTCATTTGGTACTGTGTCAGATTCTAGGCATTAGTTCACTGGACAATAGCTTTTGCAAGTTTCTATCCCCTTTGACTTATGAACTTAAAAGATCTGTCTCTCTTACACATGCACATCAAAAATATAAATTATTATAAGTTAATATTTCACTGAATGAAATATGATAATTCCATCCATCGTGGTCATTATCTCTTTGACTCCTAAGCTTTTTTTTTTTTTTTTTTTTTGAGAGAGAGAGAATGAGAGACAGCATGAGAGGGAGGAGGGTCAGAGGGAGAAGCAGACTCCCTGCCGAGCAGGGAGCCCGATGCGGGACTCGATCCCGGGACTCCAGGATCATGACCTGAGCCGAAGGCAGTCGCTTAACCAACTGAGCCACCCAGGCGCCCTGACTCCTAAGCTTTGTTTTGGAGAACACACACAGAGAGAAGAGAATAGTCTTAGAAGGATCTGTGTTTAAAATACAGTACACTATGCTTCCCTAAAACTCACTTTTTGTTCATAGAGTGTGGTGAGTTTTGAGTATATCTGGAAATATGTTACATTTGCTATGATTTGTTCAAGCTATTCTGGAGAAGAGTAGACTACAATTTTTCCTAGTACAGCTCAGTTCATTATCTGAATATTGCAACACTAAGTCAGGGGTGGACAGTTGTAGGAGTGACATCAGGGGATTATGTGGGGACTGAGAGTCAAATGCATATTGTTTGCCTTATGATAGTTGGTTGAAACTCAGGTTATGACTTAACTCTCAGATCTTGTCTAAGGGCAGATCTAAGAGAATTACTCTGTAGAATTTTTGGACCCACCATCCTTTTGACCCTGCTCTTAAAATTGTGGTTAGCCCCAAAATCAATCAAACCACTCTTCCTAGAGATCTTGAAATAGATGATGGTCCTGAACCCCTCCAAACCCAGAGCAACCCACTTGCCACCCTTATCCTGTGGGAAGGAGGGGGAAATCAATCAACTGTTGGGGATGAAGAAAAGGTACATGTAGGTTTCTTGCCTCGACAAATTCTGAACTCTGCCTACTCTTTGTGTGATTTTTCAAATATAAAATGTGAGATTTCTTAGGAAATGGTCATTAAAATGAATTCTTTATCCTTTCAAGTCACAAAATAGGATTGGTAAATTACAGAAGACATATTCCTTTCTGTCCTCACAGAGGAAACATTGTCTGTTTCAGGCTTCATTTTCGCTAATATGGGGTTTCAGCTCCAGCTATAATTCAGGAGGTGCTTGTCTGGTAATTGCATTCTTTGCTGATTTTTCTCTTTCTCATCTTGAAGGTGATTTTATTTTTTCATGCTATAAACCAAATGCTATTTAATGTTCTTATTAGGGAAGAACAATTAACATATCCATGAATTGTGGTCCTATTTATACATCTGTTTCAGAGTGAATTACTTGTTTGCTTAAGAATGAAGTTCTACCTCATTTAAGACCACTTTTGTCTATTAGCAAATGAATTCTATTTGAATTTTCATGAGTGTGTTTTACTTCATACCAAAGAGACATTTAGAAAATCAGAACATTGAAAATTTTTTAAACCAAAAACGTATTATCTGCTTATAAATAGTGGAAGTTGAAACACAAATAATATATTTCCTAATTACTTTTTCTTCTAGACCTAGCAACAATTGATCCTGGGTGTGTATATGTGTATATGTGTATGTGTGTGTGTATATATATATACACATATACACTACTTAAACAAAATGTATTTTAAAAAAGCATTTAAAAGAGCCATCTGCCAGGTCAAATTGATTAAGCATCTAAATAACATGTTGGATTTAAAATAGATTTGTGTGAGATATCTGTTTCTTCCTTGAGGAACAATAATAAACTTTGTGGAGAAGGTTGAGCTTTCTCCAGAGTTTACTTGAGATGTCAAGATAAGTAATTGCGTTGCTGCTACAAATTTGGAACTTAACATTTCATTGGGCCTATTTTTGCTGCCACTCCATAGATAATAAATTTCATGAACGGATCTTTCCATTGGCAGAAGTTAGCTCCTTTTGTTTTCTCTGCAGAAAATGAGTTGCTTTGCTTTGTGATAGGCAGGTATCCAAGCACTAATACTTTTCATTTCAGTTTAGAATCAGGTAATGACGGCCCATCTTTCTTCCTGACAGCTGGGATGACAATCTTGCTTGTCCCCTATCCTCTAGTACAGCTCAAGGACAGGAACAGTGGCTAGCATTTTATCAGTAGGCCGAAGAGTCAAGGGACAGGAGTGATGTGGTTGGAGTAGGCGATTAACTCAAGATTCCTTTCATGTTATCAACTCCAAATTGACCAGAAGGTGCTATTTTGCTGAGGAACCTTGAAGGCCATCCCTCACCCTCTGGAATGATACAAACACAATCTATTTTGTTGATCAATTCTTTTCCTCTCCCTCTCCCTCTCTCTCTCTTTTTTTTTCATGCAGTCAATCAGGTGTTGCCCAGCTTGAGCTTGCAGGACAAATCCAGTCTATGGATGCTGGCAAGCTAAAGATGAGTTTTATAGTTTTAAATCGTTGAAAAATCAGAAGAAAAATATCTCATGAAAATGATAGGTTAGTGCCTGTAAGTAAAATTTTACTTGAACACAACCTACTGATTCACTTACATATTGTATATGGCTATTTTCTGCTATACTGAAAAAGTTGAATTGAGTAGTTAGGATAGATACCGTATGGACCACAAAGTCTAAGTTGAGGCAAGTCTAGGCACTTCTCAAAAAATATGTTATTTGCTACGTATACAGCTATGATCCTGTCTTTAACTGTAGTGGTAATTTTCCTGTATTGTGGACAAGGTATTTTTTCCCAGAACCAAATGGAGAAAATTTGTTAGCATATTTCTCATGTTCGGTATGGTCTAATTGAATTAAGGGATGAGTCAAAGCAATAAGGCATCAGAGCCTGTTTGGACAGTAAATCATCTAATCCAGAGGTCATCTAATCCGGAGGTATGGGGTTAACGCATCCATTGGGTTTGCCTGCTTCCTCTTTATCCAGTCATTTTATTTAGGAGCTCATCTCAACTTGTCAGGTAGGCAAACTTCCAGAAATTTCAAGAATACTAGTAGCATTTTTTCTTTTTCTTTTTTTTAAAGGAATTAGCACATGTTTATTAAAAAAATAATATGTGGCCAGCTATCTTTTTTTTAAGCTAAAAAATAAGTGGGAATATAGAATTTACTATAAAGATTAAAAATACCAGATTTTTTAATGGTCTCTGGTAGTGTTTTAAGATTTTTTTTTCCTTCTCTGCAACAAATCCTTGTATGTACACAAAGTTAATGTGATAGTAAACAACTTCTGGGCTGATTAATTGATATTTGAAGTAAAGTTACCTGTGAAGGTATTTTTGCATAGGTATTAGAAACCTTAAAAATTTGCATATGTCCTGTCTTTACCTATGCAGATCAGCTAAGTAGCATGCTATTTAAAGACTTTGTAAGAGTTGTCCTACCTCATTTCATTCTTTGCTCTAGCCTGGCTTAGCATCCTGTCACCTTTAGTGTCTAGGGTGAGCCACCCAGTGTGCGTGGAGCACGTGCTTCCTGGACACGCGGATCTACAGAGAGTTGTGAGACCCCAGCCTCCTAGAAGAGGGTGGCAGACCCTGGTTTTCAAATGAACGCTTTCCTCTTTCCCACATGTGACATTCAGCTTTAGGACAAGATCACAAAACCTCTTCAGTCCATATTAAATATCAATCACATGGCCCCAAATGGATAAAGGCTGAAATAGTGTCTTTTGGATGAAGCCCAGGAAACAAATTACACTGTATGTTCTGTCTTTAAAGGAATCATTCCCCCAAGGGGGCAGGAAATTTTAGGCTTGTCCACAGTGTGACCAGACAGAACTCTCCCAGGCTGTTTACAAGGGCTGTAATGAGCCTCCTGTAAGCTCTGGAAGAATATAGGAGAGCAGGGCAGCACTGTGGAGCCTTGCTGGGTTCAGTCTGAACTTTTCCTGGGCCCGAGGCACTGGTTGATTCTGCTCAGCTCTGGAAGAGTTATTGCAGTTTTCCAGCCAGAACTTCTGAAAACTCCAGTGGAATCTATTAGAACCCCTCTGTGGGATTCACCTAGGATTCTGGTACTGGTCAGCAAATTCTAATGGCTCAGTGATTCAGAGTTACTGCCGCACCCTCCCCATCGCCCCTGCTGCCACTCTGTGGTCTCCTTATTTCCCATGTGCATGTCATCTTATTGGTGAGACTGTGACTCCCCCACCCCCACCCCAAAAGTCATTGTCTCCCATTCTTTCCACAGCCCCTAAACACTAGTGGGACTTTGCATTCAGTTCGGTAACTTCTCTGTAAATGTTGACTGTGTGGCAGGACTGGAGAGGCTAGTTCTCCGGAGAATGTGTGCTTTTGCATGTGTATATAACTGTGTAATGTTAATGAGTCCCAGCCAGACCTTACCGGGGCAGTGATTTAATTCTCTTGCCATTAGTCAAACAAACAGTAGGTGGGACGGGTGTTAAGCTTAAATATCTCCGGTGCACCATTCGAACAGTACGCACCACCTGTGGGTTTTTTGCAACCTGCCCTTTTGTTGTGGTGGGTCCCCTAATTCTCTTTTCAGTCCCTTTCATCTCTTCATGGTTCTCAAAGGCACAGTTCTGTAAACCACATAGAGGCCTTTCAACTTCTCTTGCATTTTGTTTGATTCAGCCAATTGACTAGTACTGTCAGCTAATTGGAGTGGAAATGTAAAATGAAAGCTGTATTATTCAGCTGCCAAGTCTCCTCACTTGGCAGGGAGTGGGTGATGCTGGTAATTGTACCAGAAGTGTAATTACTCTGGGTTCTGCCTCTGGATTTAACAGTGAACCCTGGGAGGGTCTTCTCGGAGACACCCGATACCTGCTTCTCTTCAGTGCCTTCCTGGCAAACAGGGAGGCTTGAAGCAAATCAAATCTAATCAAGCATTCTTAGTGAGAGAATGCAACCACTGGTGTATTTTGCTGACTGAGGGAGTGGATTGCTTGGCCTAAGTACTTAGTCAATATGTCATTCCCATCAGAACTGGCAGTTAATTTCCTCTTGGTTTGGAATGGGGGTGAAGATGCTAACCTCATATGCCAGTCGTGGCTTGTGCCAGGATGTTATGGGGAACAGTAGCTGGTGCAAAACAGAAGCCCGTTTGTAAACTACTTATGAGTGAGGGAAGGTTTACATGTCTGGAAAGAGTTGAATAGCTTCATGGAAAAGTAAGGGAAGTAAAATGTAGTTGATTAGTTCGTCATTAAAGTTAATCGTCTCTGTGGTTTTGACCCAACCAAGCTGGCTTTCTTTTTTCTTTTCTTTTCGTTTTTTTCCACTTTAATTCATGAATCGAGTGACAGTGTTGCACAATCCTTTAGGGTAGATTATGTGGGCTGTAGTGTGTGGGATCGAACGGCAAGGGGAACTTCTGCTCTTCCCCACGACTTAACCCTGAGCCCGTGGCATACAATAGTAATCCTTCTCACTTAACCTGCCTGGACAGAGCTTCAGAATCCTTCTCAACACAGCATTTTAAGTGGTTTTTTTGTTTGTTTTGGTTTTGGTTTTGTTTGTTTGTTTGTTTGTTTGTTTTTTGCAGAGCTGGCATATGTGAGAAAACCTGTTTACCATCTCTGACTTAGAACTTTAGAAGAATATTTCCACTATTAACCCGGGAAATGGAAATAGCCGCAGCTGTGTAATTATTGTACTCTCTTCTCAGTTGCCAAGATCGAGAGGGTTGATTTGAGCAGTGTTGTCTGGTACAGTTCTGTTACCATATCGTCGTTACTTTATTACACCATGTGGCTTTATAGAAAGCGTCCTCAAACATTTCCAGAGGAGAAGCTGTCTTTGTTTCTTTAGAAGCTTAAGATCTTGAGTAAGATATTGAGAATAAGGTTGCTGAGGCAGGGCTGGCTACCCTTGTTGGTCCCAGATTCCCTCACTCGCAGAAATCCTTGCCGCTGGCAAGGAGGAGGCGTGGAGGTGGCAATAGCAGCCAAAGTCAGTTAGGTCAGTTGATCAGTTATGCACAAGCCTGTCAAGAGCTGTTCTCTCCAGAACTATTATTTTTTTAGTTGAAAGAGCATGGTTCTTGCAACCAAGTAGTCCTGGTTTCATATTCTGGATTTCCCAGTTAATATGTCACCAAACAATTTTTTTTAAGTTTTGGTTTCTTTTTTTTTTTTTTTTGTAAATCAGAAGCAATAATTAAGTAATTAACAGGATTTTTGCAAGGATTAAATGTTACATGTAAATACATACATGTATACACACATTTCTATGTAATATATATTATAGGTATATATATGCGTTTATATGCACCTGTGATATACAGATACAGATATATGTAACACACATATATGTAATACATGTGTGTAATAGTTGCTTAGTAAAAAGTAGCTGTGATTATTGTGTGGACATATAACTTGTGTAATGACATTTTTAAATGGACATTTTAAAATGGGGTTTGGAAAGTTGTGTGTTTGATTTTTTAAGCATTATCTTTATGGGATCTTATTTTGAAAAGTAAGCTTTCTAACTTGCTTGCCCATTAGGAGTGGTTGTATATTGATGAACTTTGTCATGAAAATGCACACATCAGAAAAAAAAAATCCAGCAGATGATGATCTGCTTTATAACTTCTGCACAGAGGTATACGGTGATGATCTCTCTGAGAAACAGAGGTCATATAGAGATTTATCTGGAGTACAGGAAAGGTCCAAGGATGGAGAAATGGGAGCCTCTGCTCTACCCTATAAGTGTTGGGCACTGTGCTGAGGAATCAAAAATGTGTTATCTAATTTATCCTCCTAATATTCTTCCATAGAGATATTTTATTATCTTTAAAATTTTTATGTAAAAGCAAACCCAGGCTGTTAGGATAATTATTTTGTTTAAGGTTCTGTAACTATTTAGTCAGGGGGCTAGATTTCAACTCCCAGATGTATGACTCCAGAATTCATCTCCAGATTATGGACACTGTGACCTAACCTCTGAATTTTATGGAGGAAGAATCTGAGGTTCTGGCAAATGACTTGTCTAGTATGCCCAGCTTGCTGAAGGCAGGTTCTAACTCCTAATCCAGTGCTCTTTTTCCGCACTTTGTTCTCTCTCCAATTATTCTTTTCCTTTGTTCCCTAATTGTTTTCAAAGTCTTACTTCTTCAACTGTATTTCAAGTTCAAGTGCATATGTAAGGGATGGGGTTGTATTTTTCTGTATCTCTCACTTGCTTAGAAGAACAATAGATCCTCTATAAATTCTTGGTGACTTGAATTGTTGAAAGATTTAGTCTCTGAAATTCCATTTTGAATGAGGCAGTCAAATATACATATATACAAGTTGGGGCTTTATTTTTGAGACTTTAATTGATACTTTATAATAATGGTTCTCAGTGTTATTGGATCCACTACATTGTTTTTATCCAAACTGACAATCTTTATCTTTTAACATTTTCATTCAGTGTAATTACTGATATTTGAAGGTTTATATTTACTATCTTACTGTTTGTTTTCTGTTTGTTCTACTGTTCTATGTTTCTTTTTTTCTCTCTTTTCTTCTTTTGAATCAATCCAAAATTCATTTCCCCATCTTTTAGCTTGTTAGTTATACATGCTTTTACTATTTCTTTTAGTGATAATCCTAGAGATTACAACATGTAGTAATTATTTTATCTCTTCCCAACTAGGACTAGGACCTTGAAACACTTGATTTTTATTTAAACCTTTGCTGTCTTATGTGTTATTGTTATGCAGTTTATGTCTACATATATTTTAAATCCCACAAAATGTTATTATTTTTGTTTTGTACAATTATTTTTTAGATTTACCCACACATTTGCCCTTTCCATTACTGTCAATTCCTTCCTACATTACTGTGTTTCCACCTCCAATCATTTTCTTTTTGCCTGAAGAACTTCCTTTACTTTTTTTTTTTTTATGTTCAGGTCTGTGGGTGACAAATTCTTATAAGTTTTATTAATTTAAAATATCTTCATTTCACTTTTATTTTTTGAAGGCTATTTTTGCTGGGTATAGAATTCTAACTTAGTGATTGTTTTCAATTATCTCTTTAAAGATTTGTTTTCTGACTTCCATCATTTTTTTGTAGAGAGGTTGGCTATCAGATTTATTGTTTTTCTTTGAAGATAATTCTCCACCCCTCTATAGATTTGAAGATTTTTCTGTATGGAAACAACTTAAGTGACTGTCAGTGGATGAATAGATAAAGAAAATGTGGTGTACACACACACAGGAATATTATTCAACCTTTAAAAAGAAGGAAATCCTATCATTTGTGACAATATAGATCAACTTGGAGGGCATCATGCTAAGTGAAATAAACCAGACTGAGAAAGACAAACACAACATGGTATCACTTATGGGTGGAATCTAAAAAAAAAAAAAAAAAAAAATTAAACTCATATAAGCAGAGAGTAGAAAGTGGTTTCTAGGGGCTGTGGGGTGGGGAGGAATAGAGAAAGGAAAAAGAGATTTTATTCTTTACTGTTAGTTTTCAATAGTCTTACTCTGATATGCTTAGGTATTATTTTCTTTATATTTATTCTGCTTGATAGTCTTATTACTTCTTGAATCTATGGCTTAAAGTGTTTCTTCTGTCTTGGAAAGTTCTTGGCTGTTATTTTTTCAAAAATTTATTTCTGCCAATTTTCTGTCATGTGTTCCTCAATTGCCCATATGTTAAAACTTACAACATGTTTCATGTGTCTCCCATGCTCTTTTCTGTTTTCTGTACTTTTTGTTTTTTGTCCTTCAGTTTGGATATTTTCTATTGAACTGTCTTCTTACTTACCAATATTCTTTTGAGCTATGTCCAGTATGCAGTTAAAAACAAAATTAATCTCATTTGTTTGTATTTTTCTGTTCTAGAAATTCAAATTAATTTTGGTTGGAGATACTGATAAAATGTTCATAGTTATTTTTAAATTTTCATATATTTTTTTGTCCTCTGTTATTCTCATAAAGTTCTAAACAAAAAAATACAGTCTTTCTTTGAGTTACATGATAGTTAAATTTCTGGATAATTCAGTGTGTATTATTACCAGTCAATAAGTTCTTTGTGTTTATATGTAAAACAGAGTTAGGATAAATAATCAGATAATTATAAACAGATTTTTCACTAACATGGATGTTCGGTAGGACATTAGAATGTCATGTGGAAGTGGGACAGTTTTTCTTTGTGTCTTGCATGACATGAAATCTAGAATTTATGATCCCTGTCCATTAAATGCCAGTAGTACCCCAACCTTCAGTCTTCAGAACAAATTCTCAAATGCTTCTTAGGGTGGCATAGCCCCTGCTTAAGAGCCTGCTTTACATTAAATAGTGACGTTTCTTTGCCTGTAATGAAGTCTTTGACTCAGGGCCTTGGCCAGGCCTGAAAACAGACATTTTAGGATGTGGTTTTACCTGGTTGAATGTGAATGTCAGAACAGCTCTCAACCATTTACTGGATGGCCAGTTTAACTAGGCCAACTGCCAAGAGCCTGGAAAAAAAAAAAGTTAGGGATGAAGGACATGCAGTAGAACTTCAAATGATATGTACAGTGTTGGCATGCTGAACATGATAGCATCAGGCAGGTGAGCCTGGAATTCCATCAGAAATAGAAGGGCCCTTTCAGAACAAAAGTCTTGACTGAGACTTAAGTCTAGAAGGCAGGATCTCAGTGCGTATTGAAAATGGCCAGTGCAGGTGCAAGACTTATTGGACAGCATGGGGATGAAGTGCTGTTGTCTGTATATTTGGCTTTTCAGCAGTTACATCACAAAATAGCTACTGATTGTCTAAATTTGGGAATATTCATCCATCCCTCAGTCAAAAACATTGTAAGTGCCTGCTATGTTTTAATCACTATGGGAATGCGATGGTACTTATATGTAAAGAAACAGTCTCTACTCTTGGGAAAGGAGGGTGGCAAATAAACTAATTATAAAAGAATGATAATGATCTATTGGGGAGGAAGACAAGAAAATAAATACTATAATGTGAGAGATAATGGTATAACAATAATTTAATTTCCTGTGCAAACATTTTGAATGTTTGTTTTCTTCATTTGCCTTAGGAATATGAAATGAAGTCTTTGAGAGCAGAATTTTTAGAGGAAAAAATGTAATTACAAACTTAAGCTATACCGGGGTCTCCCTAGTATCTGACTTATTTAAAGTGGAAATATGAGTCAGACTTTTTATTCATTATAGAACTTTTTTTCTGTGGGTAACATCTCTAGAAATTTATGAGGGTTATTTTGTCATAGGGGTGCTCTTAAGCTTGTCCTTTCACTATAACAGGATTGTGTTAGAATGAATGGAAAGCTGGGTATAAAAAATAGAAGAGTTACAGAGCTAAGCCTGTGTTTCCATTGCCTCAGAATTTGGAATATGAAGCACATTCACTGGGCATTTAATTTTATTCTACATTTTGAAGAGATTCTTTTTTGTTTGTTTTTTTTGTTTTTTATTTACTTTTCTAGGAATATAGTTTCCACAGCACTCTCTAGTGGAATAGTTTGTAAACATTTAAGCTGTGGGAAAGTTAACTCTCCCTTATCTTGGAAACTGGAGATTCCAGGAGGGATTTTCTAAAGCTCTAAATGCAACAGCTACTCCCTCTGTCACAGAAAATACCATGATCAACTGGTTAAGGTTGTGGCAAGTGACCAAACTCATAACTAACATTTATTGAGTGCTTCCTATGTACCAGTCACTGTGCTAATAAGTATATTAATTTATTTCATCTTTATTATCACTCTGTTGAGTTCTATCTTATCCATAGTTTGTATGTTAGGAAGTGGACACTCAAGAAAAGCTAAGAGATTTGTTCAAGATCCCACAGTTAGGGAGCAATTGAATTGGTATTTGAACCCAAGTTTACCCACTCCACCATACTGGTATTGCTACTTGAGTTAGTGTGATATATGACCTTGTGTTCATAGACCAGGTCTGTGGGTACAGAAGTAGGTTGGTTGGAAAAACAAAAGCTTCAGAATCAAATGGACACTGGTTCAAATATAGATACTATCACTTATAAGCTTTGGTAATATTACCTAACCTCTGTGAACCTTGGTTTCCTCATCTGTAAACGAGAGGTGATGATATCTATCTCAGAATATTTTAGGAAGAAATATAAAAGATCTGAATGTGCCAAAGAGTCTGGAATCCAGAAGGTGCCGTTTTTCTCCTTTTTCTTTTTTGTGAAAAATAGAACTCGGGGGGAGAAGTCTGATATTGTGGAAGTGGGGGAGCTTTGGGAACATGAGGCAGGGAAATACTGACTTAGTCAAGGAGGTAAAGAGGTCCTCCTTGAGGAAGTGGTATTTCAACTGAGACCTGGAGGACATGTGGAAATTAGATTAAAAGGGGTAAGCATGTATAGGGCGCCTGGTGGCTCAGTCAGTTAAGTGTCCAACTCTTGATTTTGGCTCAGGTCATGATCTCAGGGTTGTGAGATTGAGCCCAGTGTTGGGCTCCATGCTGGGCATGGAACCTGCTTAAAATTTTCTCTCTCCCTCTGCCCCTCCCCCCTCAAAAATGGAGGAGGTAGGAGTGTGCTTTGCAGGCATGGGGAACATTTTAGGCAGGTAAGTCACTTAACCTCACAGTCCTTTCCTCTGAAATTTGCAGTACTGCCCTCACGTGCCTCATCTTGGCTTGTAAAGTGAGAGAGTGGAACGTGATTTGACCTGGTAAAACTGCTGTACAATAGAAGGCATTCATTGTTACAGATAACATATGACAATAGTGTGGCATGGAAGGAAAGGATGGGTTTGAATTCAGATCTTCTCATTACTAGATGTGCTCTAGACAATTCCTTCAGTCTTCCACACCTTATTCCTTTAGTCTTTCCACACCTTATTCCTTCATTTATAAAATAAATGCTTTCATGAATGCATTTATAAAATAAAGCTTTGTTCCCAAGATGCTGGGAGGAGCAGTGGGCTGGCATGTATATGGGGGACCTGCAGAAGTACTGGCATGTGGCAGGAGCTTGGTCCCTTTCCTTCCCTGCCCCCACTGTGCTACCACACCATCCTAAGGAGACACATGTACAAGAACTAGATGTTAACTTGCCTTGCTTTCAGCGTCTCTTGTCAGCCAGCTGAACAAAGACATTTTCAGTTATATGTAGCAGCTATCTTTTCATCTGTGATTCATGCTGTTGTTTCTGTATCCAAGCTGATATTCTTTTTTTTTTTTTAAAGATTTTATTTATTTATTTATTGGAGAGCGAGCGAGAGAGAAACAGCATGAGAGAGGAGAGGGTCAGAGGGAGAAGCAGGCTCCCCGCTGAGCCGGGAACCCGATGTGGGACTCGATCCCAGGACCCTGGGATCATGACCTGAGCTGAAGGCAGTCGCTTAACCAACTGAGCCACCCAGGCGCCCCTCCAAGCTGATATTCTAATAGCTGGTGCCTTCGGGTTTATCATTTTAAGACAGCAGGACGGGGAGATCAGGTACAGGCTAGTCACTCCAGGATGCTGAAATGGGAAACTACTTAGGTCTTTGGTGTGGAAAACAAGAAATTCCATGAGGGGGCCTTATATGGAGCAAGCTTTTGAAATTGGTCTCAAACAGGAAGTGGTCTGCCATTTTCTCTCTTATTTGGCATTAACTTGTATTTGCCCCTCCTGAAAGGAGAGAATTTAATGTAAATATAAGGACTCCTGTCTTTTCTTAACAATAAATATCCTCTGCTCTTTTTTATTTGGGGCCGGATGAGGAAGGAGCTTTATGTGAACTTTACAATGAGACTGAATGAAAAAGGTATTGTTTATCTAAGCTGTCTGAGGAAGGGCACGTGGGGAAAAGAATTGAACTCTAAAATAACCTTATGAAAGTTATTGATTTGTTTCTTTATGGTTCTTTGACAAACAAGAACATTATTTCTGTGCCTGAGCTGGAGCTGGGTCAAAGAACCCTTTTTTATAGATTATCTTTTCTGAAGACCAGACTTGTCAGAAAAATAAACCTCCAGAAATGAAGATATGAGACCCAGTTGAATATTGTGGCCCTTTCTTGCTTTGAAGGACAAGTAGGGAACACAATTAATTTTTAAAAATCTTACTCGGTGCATGAAGGTTTAGGAATAACTCAAGAAGTTTAAATAAATGGCTCACTGCTACATATTTGGTAGGTAGTTTGATTTAACTCCACTTCCCCCATGCTAGTGTAACTCCAAAGCCCAGATCTATTTACCTATGGTCAGCAGGAAAAGAGACACAGCATTTTTTTGTTGTTGTTGTTCTTGTACCTTATATATTTTCTTATTCTTTTATTTTATTATTATTTTTAAAATTTTATTATGTTAATCACCATACATTACATCATTAGTTTTTGATGTAGTGTTCCACGATTCATTGTTTGCGTATAACACCCAGTGCTCCATTCAGTACGTGCCTCAGTTTGTTTCTCAGAGTCTATAGTCTCTCATGGTTCGTCTCCCCCTCCGATTTGCCCCCTTTCATTTTTCCCTTCCTGCGATCTTCTTCTTTTTTTTTTTAACATATAATGTATTATTTGTTTCAGAGGTACAGGTGATTCAACAGTCTTACACAGTTCACAGTGCTCACTGTAGCACATACCCTTCCCAATGTCTATCACCCAGCCACCCCATCCTTCCCACCCCACCACTCCAGCAACCCTCAGTTTGTTTCCTGAGATTAAGAATTCCTCATATCAGTGGGATCATATGATACATGTCTTTCTCTGATTGACTTATTTTGCTCAGCATAATACCCTCCAGTTCCATCCACATCGTTGCAAATGGCAAGATTTCATTCCTTTTGATGGCTGCATAATATTGCATTGTATATATATACCACATCTTCTTTATCCATTCATCTGTCGATGGACATCTTGGCTCTTTCCATAGTTTGGCTATTGTGGACATTGCGGCTATAAACATCAGGGTGCACGTACCCCTTCAGATCCCTACATTTGTATCTTTGGGGTAAATACCCAGTAGTGCAATTGCTGGGTTGTATGGTAGCTCTATTTTTAAAGGTCACATAAGTTTCACCTAGTATGTGCAAATTCTAGACATTAGGGACACAGCAGTGAACAAAACAAAATTCCTGCTCTTATAGGGCTATGTTTTTTTTTTTTTTGAAGATTTTATTTATTTATTTGATAGAGAGACACAGTGAGAGAGGGAACACAAGCTGGGGGGGTGGGGTGGGAGAGGGAGAAGCAGACTTCCAGCTGAGCAGGGAGCCTGATGCAGGGCTTGATCCCAGGACCCCAGGATCATGACCTGAGCCAAAGGCAGACGCTTAACGACTGAGCCACCCAGGTGCCCCTAGGGCTATGTTCTAATGGGAAAGAGAAAGACCATTCATAAACAACGGTATAATATAATGTTAAGTGGTGACTCCTAGGAAGAAAACCATGTAAAGGAATAGATAGATGCAAAATACTGTCTGAAGAGGTGGTGTTTGAACAGCCACTTGAATGAAATGAAAGAATAAGCCATGGTGATGTTTGGGGGAAGAGCACCCCAAACAGAGAGAATGGCACATTTTAAGGCCCTGAGCTGGGAACATACTTGGTAGTTCCGGGAACAGCAAAGAAAACCAGTATAGCTAGGGCCAGGTAAAAAAGATTTGTGAGAAAGGGTAGAAAATGAAGTTAGAGAGAGAAATAAGTTGCCACTTGGACTTTTTAAGCAGTAGAGAAGCCATGACCAGATGCCATCAAGCTATGACAATCCTATCCTGAAGCCCATCTGCATTCTGGACCCCCACTTCGGAGCCTGGCTTGCTCTAAATTACAAGTCATGTTCCCCAGATGGTGCTTAGAGAGACTTCTAGCACCCTCTTCTTGAAGGTGCTTCCAACAGCTCTCATTTGTCAGCCCCAAACTGATCCCCAAACTGATCTGTGATCACACAGTCTTCAGCTGGGTCCTCCCATTTGACTCAAGGAAGCTTGGGGTCAACCAAAGCTTAACATAAGGACAGAAGAATCAGTAATTCTTGACGCCAAGAAGATCCATCAGAATTAGGAAAACAAACTCAAAAAAGGAGAGTATTGTGCTGTCTTCCAGGATACAAGTGCACAGGGACCTGATGCCCAAGCTGCCCACAGCTGTTGCCATACCCAGGGAAGCCAGGGGTCCTGGCCTGCATCTCCCTACCTGGGAGGTTCTCATCAGCTCCGTATCTCAGCACTGAGTCACCTAAAGATGGCTTTGAGAAGCTGAGATTTTTGTGAAAACACTTCACTTAAAGAAATATGTTTCATTGAGCAAATGAATAAATACACATGCCGATTATACTGGTCCAGCTTTTCTAGAAAATTTTAATATGCTATAAGAAATTATGAAGTTACATTTTTGTTATTGAAAAAAATAGAAACTGTGGATAAGGATAAAGGAAAAAACAAAAAAATTACCTACAATCCATACCCAGGAATGACCATCTTTCACTTACTGGTTTATGTAATTCAATACTTTGTTTCCATGTACATAAATATGTTTTTATTATGAAAATGGCATTATATTCTACATATTATTTTGTAACTTGGAAGCACAGTTTTGGGTGAGCTTTATTTCTTTTTTCTCATTTTTGTTGTAAGAAACCAAGAGAATTTAAAATGAGAGGAATCAATAATTGAAGTAGGGTTATTATACCATTCAAATTGAAGAAAATTTATGTTGACAGTTGATACTGCTCTTATAGAATACTGTAAATAATTTCCCCCCAGAAATTTGAGTGAGGGATATAATCATTGTTTATTTTTAACACTAATCAAATGTTCAATAAATACTTAACAAAGTGAAATAAGGTTTTTTTTCCTTGAATTACTTGGCTATTACTTTAAGATATTTGGAGATGGAGGCACTATATTACCTGCAAGAACATTTGATTCACATATTATCAAAAATATTAAAAGCTGTATTAACAGATCATATTTTGATTGCTTTTTAGGTTTGTCATAATCTAATCCTTTAATCTATATTCTAGGGAAAAACTATTTTAAGACTTTCTTTGGCAAAGTGTATTAGATTGGAAGAGAGGATTGTAAAGCAACAGAATTGCAATAGTAACATGGAAGATCTGTAAAACTTACTTTACAATGTTATTTCTTTGGACTTTATGGCTTTATCCAAAGTTTTAGCTATTGAGGAACTCTAGTAGCCCCACCTTCATAAAGCAATTTTATGGAACCATAGAAATTGATTCGTAAAGTTTTAGACCTGAAAAATATATGGCCATCTATCCAGGCCTTGGTAAAGGGCTCATTTTATTTAAAATTAGCCATAAATTACTTACTCTATAAGGACATCAATATAAGGAAGTTTTTGACAAGTCCGATGGCCAGTTGAAGAATTTTTTTCAAACACAGTTTGATTCCAGTGAAGTAATAACCTTCAACATTATGGAGATTTTGTAGTGCTGTCACTTAGACATTGTTTTTATCAAGATCTTGCATCCTAACTGGGATATCTCATTTTGCCTGGATGGATATTTTCTTTTTTTTTTCTTTTATTATGTTAATCACCATACATTACATCATTAGCTTTTGATGTAGAGTTCTATGATTCATTGTTTGCGTATAACACCCTGTGCTTCATTCAGTACATGCCCTCTTTAATACCCATCACCAGGCTAACCCATCCCCCCACCCCCCTACCCTCTAGAACCCTCAGTTTGTTTCTCAGAGTCCATAGTCTCTCATGGTTCGTCTCCCTTCCGAATTGCTCCCCCCTTCATTTTTCCCTTCCTACTATCTTCTTCTGTTTTTTTGTTTTTTTTTTTTTAACATATAATGTGTTATTTGTTTCAGAGGTACAGGTCTGTGATTCAACAGTTTTACACAATTCATAGCCCTCACCATAGCACATACCCTCCCCAGTATCTGTCACCCAGCCACCCCATCCCTCCCACCCCCACCACTCCAGCACCCTCAGTTTGTTTCTCCTGAGATTAAGAATTCCTCATTGGATGGATATTTTCTTGAGGGTTAGCAACCTCTCAGGGTTGTTCATTAATTCAGCCAACACTCAGGAACCATGCTCGATGAAGGGGATACATAGAGAGGAATAAAACGAGACCTCCTTCTTTAAAGAGTCATGGTCTGGTGGAAGACAAATATGTAAACAAATTCAGGAGGGCCTCTTGGGCCCAGATAAACCTAACTTTGAATTAACATAAAAAAAAATTATGCTGCTATGAGTGAAAGTAAAATATGATTCCGTGTTTTTAGAAGATCCTGTTTAGAGTTCAGTAAGCCAAGTCCAGTGATTGAGAGCTCCTAACAAATATCATGGACTGTTTTGGAGTCTGGGGTCACTAAGACAAAAATTGGTATGTGGAGAAGTTGACCCCTGGTGTAAGAATGCCACACCTGGAGAGAGTGAAGGTGACTGTGCTGAGAGCCATAGTGAGTGTGTGAAGCTGGTATGGCCATCCTGTGTCCAAGTGAAAGGGAGACATGGTGGCCTGGTTATGTTAGCTCAGTGAGACAGAGCTTCCAATTACTCAGGTGTGTTGACAATGCAATCTGTGGATTCATTCTTCCCTGCTGCAACGTCGTAAATCCTTTCAGTGCTAGGGTCCTAATGAACTAGTAATTCCACTCTGTTTTACGTGTGTAGGCTGGAGTGGGAAGATGAGGAAGTCAGGTACTTATGGAACTCTTCATTCTGAGAAAAGCAAATGTTTAGGAGATGCTTGCTAAATGACTGTGACATCTTAGAAAGCATTTGGATTAAAAATAAATTACGCTTAATTAGCTCTTAGTAAGTTCCAGGCACCATTCAGATCTCTTTAAACACATCATCTCATTTGATCCTTTCAACAAGCCTATGAGTTAAGTACTTTATCATATCCCTACTTTACAGGTGAGAAACCCAGGGCACAGGTACCTTAACTTGATAATGGACTCACCATTCTGAATGGTGACACCAGGATTCAAGCCCAGGCAGCCTGGCTCCAGAGCCTGACTATTCAGGTCTCTTAGAGGCTTTGTGAACTTGAGCAGATTGCTCAACCGCCCGCATCTTGTTTCCTCATCTGTAAAATGGGAATAGTCATAATTAGTGCAGCTCTGTAGAGTTGTGCATGTAAGTGCCTTGCAGAGAATTGATGTGCAGTTACTTCCCTCTCTGCTGGGCCCAGCCCTCTAGAAGGATGGCAGAGTTCAGGAAAGCCAACTAGGCCACTCTCCTCTAGTACCACAAATGCCTCCCCTATCAGTGCTTCCTGCTCCAAGAGTCACGCATAGGTCAGCCGAAGATAATAATAAATGGTAGCTGCTGGCTTCATGAAGTTGTCATTTTTATTTAATCTGTATCCTGAAACTGATATTGTGTTCTTGAAATCAGCGGGGAACATATATTACCCCGTGCTTGGGAATGAAATTTGTTTTTCTTCACCTACTTGTCATCGCTCTTTCACTTAAGAGGAGACTGTAGATGGCACACACACTATTGCCAATTTCAGAGGAATGTGCTATAACAATAAAAGAAAGAAAGAAGGAAATTCAGAGGTATTCCTAGTACTCATTTGCTTTGACTCAGAGTTTTTGTGAATTAGCCACTGGGAATGTAATCTCACCTTAGATATATTTTGTGTTTCTCAAGCGACTTTGGGTTTGAAGCACCTTCCCTAAGAGGTTATACATTTCCCTAAGAGGTTTAACATTTCTCGGTCTGAAAGGATGTCTCCATTTGTGCTTGGGAATGTTGTGCACATCCATGTTAGTCTGTACTAGTGTTGGTATGTCAGACATGGTCCTCCAGAGAAACAGAACCAAAAGGAGACATATGGGGATCTTTATATATATGCGTGCGTGTGTGTGTGTGTGTGTGTGTGTGTGTGTGTGTGTATATAAAGAGATTTATTTTAAGGGATTGGCTCATGCAGTTGTGGGGACTGGCAAGTCCAAAATCTGTAAGGCAGGCCAGCAGGCTGGAAATTTAGGCAAAAGTTAAAGTTGCACTTGCAAGTCTGAAATTTTGAAATTTGTAGGGCAGGCTGGTAGCCTGGGAATTCAGGCAGAATGTAATAGTCTTGAGGCTGAATTCCTTTCTCTCCAAGAAACCTCAATTTTTGCTTTAAAGACCTTCAACTGATTGGATGAGGCTCATCATGTCATCCAGTGTAATCTCCTTTACTTTAATCAACTGATTGTAAATGTTAATTACATGTACAGACTATCTTCACAGCAATGTATAGGCCGGTGTTTGACCAAACAGCCAGGACCCATAGCCTAGACAAGTTGACAACATTAACTGTCACACTTGGTTTCTGCTTTTTTGTGGGGAAATTCCAGTTCATCCCAGTTCAAGTCAAAGGCCCTCATGTTCATGATCCATAATAATGTGTGAGAGTCTGAAGTGCTCATATGCACGCTTCGTTTGTACCCCAATATGTTTAGCATACAGCTGGACAGATCACAGCCACTCAATAAGTTGGTTGATCCACCTTAAAAATATTGAAATTCCTTGAAGCGGGGGAAATCGGAGGGGTAGACGAACCATGAGAGACGATGGACTCTGAAAAACTAACAGGGTTCTAGAGGGAGGGGGGTGGGAGGATGGGTTAGCCTGGTGGTGGGTATTGAGGAGGGCACATTCTGTATGGAGCACTGGGTGTTATGCACAAACAATGAATCATGGAACACTTCATCTAAAACTAATGATGTAATGTATGGGGATTAACATAAGAATAAAAAAAAATTATACTGGAAAAAAAAATATTGAAATTCTTACTCAAGTCCTTGTTTCTATGAGCATTACAGTAGGCAGTATGCAAGAGCTATAAAGGGAAGTCTAAGGTGCTGATATTAACTAGTGGTAAATGCTGCTTTTAGGATGCTGGTTACTGCTAGTGCAAGTGTCATTTTCCTTTAAACATGCTCCAATGGTTTCTGTTACTTAACAGCAAAGAGAAACTTCAAGTCAGGGAGCAGCTTGTCCTCCTGAGGTTTCAGGCCAATCAATGGTTTTTACTCTGGGTATTGACAGCTCTCTGCTGTGGTGCCCTTGTTTTTGGCTACGTGGGCTGACTGTGGTGAAATGGATTATACAGCTTTTATTGCCTCTCGGGCTTTAATCAGTGCCCAGCAAGCACTGTGTGTACCTGTGACTTTCCTTTGCCTTTTAATTGTTCAGACTGTGGGGCTGTCGATGGTGCTGCTTCTCTGGGCTCCTACCTTGACTGATCAGTTTTTAACCCAGAGCTTATGCTTCCTTGCAGGATGCCACAACTTGGAAGCCTGATTCATGCCAGAACTGCCGTTGCCATGGCAACATCGTTATCTGCAAACCTGCTGTTTGCAGAAACCCTCAGTGTGCCTTTGAGAAGGTATAGCATCCTAATTATATCCTAAATGTACTGGTAAAGTCAGAGCAGGTTAGGGTTTTTGCATCTTTTTAGTCATCTGGTTCTGACATTTATCCCAGTCTCTAATTGGAAGCCTTATGAAATGCAGGAGAGAATTTTAACATATAACATTTAAGAATATCTTAATTTCTGTTTATTGAAAATTTACTCTGGACCAGGTGCTCAGTTAAAGGTTTACAAATGTTACCCCACTTAATATTATGGGGGGTAGGTATCTTGCTCCCCACTTTACAGATGAGGAAATGAAGCCTGGAGATTTCAAGCAATTTACCCACGATTATGCAGTTAATAAACTACTGCCCAGAGGTTTCCCTGGGGCTGACAGATGCTAAAGCGACTGATATGCACCACGACATTTACAAGCCATTGAATGGATTGAAAGTCAGTGTTGACTTCTTGAAGATAATTTTCTAAAACCGTTATTTGTTCTGCCACTGACTGTATTATTGCCCTGCTATTGAGCTCCCTCAGAACATGGGAGAGGCTTTGACTCCAGAAAGCTCCTGGTGGACCAAGTATATGATGGATATTTCTTCCTTTCCCCTTTGTTGAAAATTTTCAGTTTTTTTCTGACTATACATCTAATTCTGTTAGAATATTTTTTCCAGTTGCTGACTCTTTTCTTTTTAAAGTGAATCTATTGAAAAAAAAAAACAGCTTAAGCTTCAAATTTGAACATTTGAAACTTTCTGGAGAAGACTAAATTATTTTCTTTAAAAAGCATTCTGT
Source organism: Leptonychotes weddellii (assembly GCF_054177405.1). NCBI lineage: Eukaryota > Metazoa > Chordata > Mammalia > Carnivora > Phocidae > Leptonychotes > Leptonychotes weddellii. The sequence continues at coordinate 121,692,260 of NC_138370.1, read as the reverse complement.
CAATTTCACAAGCACAGTTTATTTTTCTAGTTTTCTCCCTCCCCCCATAATAATCTTGAGGCTTTATGCCATCTAGTGCTAATAAGTTTCTGTTTGTTTTTAACATTGGAGTGAAGAAGTTTCTGTATACCTTTCAGTGTAGCCCTCCATTTCTTCATGGGTATATTTCTGAGAAGCTGCGTGTACATCCAATGTTGGTAAATTTAATAATATTTTGTTGTATATTGTGGGGCTTCCTATTTTATGGAGCAAATAATCCTAAAAGATCTCTACTTAGCTTGCTGAGTAATTCATGTCAGAATCTGAGTTGCTCATATAAGGGCCGTGAAGACATACCCTCCTCCACTTCATGTGAATAACTGTGGTATCATGTAAGAATAAGAAGCCTTGCATTAAGTGTTAGAAAGATATCGATTGTGTTGCTGGAAACTAAATGTGTTCTACACCAGAGGTCAGCAGACTAGATCTGGCCTGCCACTTGTTTTTGTATGGCCTATGAACAAAGAATAGTTTTTATGTTTTTAAAGGGTTAGAAAAAGACAGAACAATATTTCATGATATAAAAATTGTGTGAAATCAAATTTTAGTGTCCATAAATAAAGTTTTCTTGAAACACAGCCATACTCATTTGTTTATGTGTTGTCTGTGGCTGCTTTTACATTACAAGGACAAAGTTGCATAATTGTGATGTAGACCAAATGTGGCCCCCAAAGGCTAAAATATTTATTATCTTGCCCTTTACAGAAAGTAAGTTTCTGACCCTTGTTCTATACCAAACATGACGTTGTCCCTTCCTCATTTGTTTTTCTACTTTTTCTCATCTCAGTAAATGGCAACTCCTTTCTCCCAGTTGCTCAGGCCAGAATGCTTAGCATCATCCTTGACCCCCAACTCTCTCCCACATCCCACGTCCAGTGCATTAGCAAACACCCAGCTCTTCCTTCATAAAATCTTAAGTCCCAAATGCAATCTCCCTGCTTTTAAGTCTTGTCACACCTATTATCATTTTTTGTCTATATTCTCACTATAGCCTTTTAACTTGTTTTACTGTTTCTGTACTTGCCTTTTTCATTGTAATCTTGATATAGCAGTCAGGGTGATCCTATTAAAATTTAAGTCCAATCATGTTGGTTCTCTCCTTAAACTCCTCCAATGGCTTCCAATGCCTTCTCACTCAGAGTAACTGCTCACAATGTCCTCTTAAAGTACTATTGTACCCCCTGTAATTAATCTACTGTTCTTTCCCTTGCTCATTCTGCTTCAGACACCAAGTCTGCTTGGTGTTCCCTGGAGATGCCGGACACATTTCTGCCATTATGGCCTTTGCACCCTGCTTTTCCCACTGAAATTGTTTTTTCTCCAGTACAGATAATATATGTGGCTTGATCCTTTACTTCCTTTAAATCTTGCCCAAACACCATTCTATTTAAAATTGTAAATCCCTACCCCACCACACATTTCCTATCCCTCCTCCATGCTTTATTTTTCTTCTTGACACTAATATCAGACATACTATGTATTTTACTGATATTTCTTGTTTACTGTCTCTTTTATTCACTGTATATAGCACCTGAGCATGGTAGGTACTCAGTAAATTTTTTTTTTTGACGAATTGAATGAATGAATGAGAGATAAGGCTAGACGGTTTTTAAGTTCAAGGTATGGAAAGCCTTGTACTATGCTGTACTATGGAGCTTGGGATTTTATTCTGAAGATGATAGAACACTAATGAAGATTTCAGGCATATGGGTAGAATGGTCAGCTTTTCTTTTAGAAAGATCTCTTTGGTTTTTCTAAGATAATGCATAATATTAGAAATGCAGGGATCAATTTAGAGTTTGTGAGAATAATCCAGATGTGGGGATGAGCACCTAAATCAGAGCACCAGTAGCATAGGGCTCATGAGGAAAGGGCAGGCTAAAGAACACTTTGGGGATAAATCAGCAGAAACATATGAAGTTAGGAGGGTGAGGGAAAGGAAAAGGAAAGACGATTCCCAAGTTTATGGTTTGATGACTTGTTGGTTATCTGAGCCACCAACTGATATTGGAAATATAGGATAATGAGGAAAAGCATTCCATCTGGGAAGAACATGATGATTACACTTTAGGGAACATTACATGTGAAGTGTCCATGGAGGAGCCAGGTGGGCATGTCGAAAAGGCAGCCAATATATGAATCTAAAGCTCAGAGGAGAAAACAAGGTTGGAAATATTATATGAGTATTATTAACATATAGTCAGTAGCATAAACCTTTAGAATTAATGAGGTCATCTAAAGAGCTTTTGTGAAGAAAGAGTATAAGATCAAGGATGCAATTTGGGGAACATAGTCATTTATAAGGAGGTGAACATAAGAGAGGGAACTTAGGAAAATTGAAGAGACATGGTCAGAGAGGTAAGAGGTAAGAAGTGATCAGAGAAGAGAGAGATATTATGGTAGCCAGGAGAGTAGAGAGTTTCCAGAAGGAGTTTGTATCAACAGTGTTGATCACAGGCCACCCTGAAGTTGGTGTCAGTGGAGTGGTGGGAGAGCAATCTGTATTGTAGAGGAGGAATGAATGGAAAGTGGGGACAGGAAGCCAAGTAAAGGCTACTCTTTCAGGGAGCTCTGCTGAGAATAGGAGAGAAATGGGGCATTAGGCAGACATCAGTACATCTGTAAAGTTTCTTTGAACCTCCTATCCCCAACCATTGAACCCTCCTATGTGTTGCCACGGTGCTTTGTGCTTACCCTTATTATAGCCTTTGACCAGACTGCAAATGCCTATTTATTTGTCTGCTTCCTCCTCCAGACTCTTAGCTTCTTGAGAGCAAAAACCTTGTCTTCTTCACTATTGCAGCCCATCAAACAGCACAGTGTATGACGCTTAGTCAATATTTGCAGAATGACCAAATAAGAGAAGGGAGGGTTTTTTTTTTTTATATTAGCATAAAAGAAACATGATCATGCTAGGAGGAAAAGGAGGACGACCTAGAAGAGAGAGAGAAGCTGAGGATATGGGAGGTGGAGTAGGGAGGACAGACAGAGACAGAATGAATAAATTAGAAGGAGTGGTTTTTAGGGAACAGAGCATGTGAGATCCAGAGCTTGGATCCTCTTTTTCTAAAAGTGGAGAGAAAGAGCCATGGGTAGATACAGAAATAGTTAAATTTGTAAGTAAGAAAAGGGACAGGATACTGAAGTAGTTCATATCTAAAGAGATCTAATCTTACTTTGTGAAGACTTTGAGGTTCAGTTGGGAACTGAAAGAGAGTGAATGTTAGGAGTGGTCACTGAGGGGAGAGAGGGAATGACCAAGGTTAAGGGAAAGCATTTGTGAATGGTGTTAAGGACCCATGGAAGCAGGATTTCAGGAACCTGTGAGGGTACCAAGCTGCATGATGGGATGATTTTCTAAGCAATGTTTCCTAGCCAAGTATAAGGGAAGAAAAGACAAATTGTGGAATAGATCCAGGATTGGGATTTTGCCATATTAATGGCAAGAAAGAATAGATATACAGGAAGTATTGAGCATTAAGGCTAACATGAATAGGAATATGAGACCAGCTGGCTGAATGACTACAAGGGAAAAAAGTGTTCAAGGAGCTTTCTGAAGGATGTGATATGAGGAGGAGTGAGGATTAGAGAGAACTAAAGGCCAGAAGGTTCAGATTCAGAGAGTTGAAGATTTCTAGTATAGAATAATTTGGAGTATACGTAGGTCCCAGGGTTGACCATGACCATGCGGAACTCAAGTGAAGTGGAGAGAAAGATTGTATGAATTGAGGTGGTTCAGAATGTACAAAGATAGAATGTCACTTTCATGGACATTGAAGTTGTCTAGAATTATGAGACCCAGGGGCCAAATCTTTAGTGAGTGACTATGAAGGAGTGATGAGCAAATTGGTGAGTGATAGTAGTAAGAATGCCATAATCGTAGACTGTGAACTCTAAGGAGGCTCCTTAGGGGTAAAATGAGAGGGTTGTACCAGATGATCCAACCATAAGAAACTTCCAACTCCAAGATCTGTAAGTGGATCACAGAACACTTGGGTTCTTTATTTTAAGTAATGAAACAGATCATAGAATGTTAAAACTGCTAGAGGCCTCTGGAATTCATTTAGTCAGACTTTCAAATTTTATAGACAAAGAAACAGACTTTTAGGGGTTTAGTCACTTGCTCAGAAACACAGAGCTAGTAAGTGACTCAGCCATGACAAAACCTTAGTCCCTGGCTCATGACCCAATGTAACTCCTACTCTACCATGTTGCCTTTAAATTTTCCTTTGGGTTTCTCAGTAGCATGTATTGTTATTCAGATCTGCTGTGGTATACTTACATTAGTTTTTGGCACAGGTTAATGAATCACCATTGTACCCTATTATTATAATTAATGACTTTGTTACTCTCATCTTTTAAAGATGTTTAAAAGCCCTTTTACAATTTGTTTTACTCATGGATTGACTGGAAATAACCTATTGTCAATGGCAATTCTAACATATTTCTATCTATCATCTATCTATCTATCTATCTATCTATCTATCTATCTATCTATCATCATTTATCATCTATCTATTCATCCTATCCATATATAATAGATTCTATATCCATTTCCTATATCTATCTAGAATAGCTAGCTAGAGAGCTAGTTAAACAGAAACAGAGAGAGAGACAGAGACAGAGACAGAGAAAAACAGAACAGAGGTATTTAGAACCTTGATTATTTAACCCAGCCCTGTGAGGACCAATCCTCTCTTCAGGATTTATGGAGAATATATATGTATAGAGGACAATGCCATGCAAAGGAACACTGTATTACATGGTGTGGTTTCGGCTGCAGACATCAATGCAGCTAATAATAGTATTTGCCTAATTAGGTTACACATAATATAATGTCACAACTTAATTTGTAAATACTATTATTAGCTGCATAGGTATAATACATATATACACACATATTTATATATATACACATGTATACATACACACAAATATGTGTATGTATATGCACATACATGTATATGCTTAGAAGAGTACCTAACTATTCTAAGTACCCAGTTAAGTGTTAGCTATAATTACCAAATGATCCTCATAATTATTTTTGTTAGTTTTTCTAGATCCTGGGCAAGTAATCTTGCCTAGCAAGCTTAGCAATCTTCATTGTTATCTCTTGCCCATATGGTTACTTCCCACTGTTCCCCATAGGCCTAGGCTTATGTGTTCCAGGTAGCCCACAGCTCACAAGGCTATGCAAGGTCACATGGTTAGAAAGCAAGAACTCCATTTCTCCTTCTCTAAGCTCCCACATGCAAAATGCTTTGCTCTTCCTTTAGCCCCAATCACCTCTTTGATGTTCTACCACAAGTTCAATAGTTAGACTCAAGTTGGGGACCCTTCCACTGCCACTCACAAATAAAGAATATTATATTTACGAAATGAGTTTTGAGGGCCAAATCTGAAAATCAGTTTTTATAGAAAACAAAACTAATTTGGGGGCATAAAATATTTCTTGAAGTCTTCCATTCTACCTGCCTTTCTCCCTTTCTCCCTGCTTCCACATTAGAATATAAACAGCTTGGATGATCTCATTTTCTGTGTGAAATTCTTAATGCAAATGAGGCTAATGTGGTTTTTACATTTCACTGTAAAGAAGTCTAGTTTCCTCTTGGGTTCAGAGGGCACTTTTCTGAAAAGTCATTAATGTTGCATAGTATGAAGAATTTTATAAAACCCCATATTGTATGTTTTGTCTTTCATCAAACAAATTGGAAGAATTTGGTGATCACTGTTGCTAGATAAAATTGTATTTATCTGTTTAGTGGATGAACAGTGGTAAAATCTTAGTCCCATTTCTCACTTACTTTTATGGATATAGTTATATAAAATTAGAATTCCCTTGTAGGTACAATTTTTTTAAATGGAAGCAGCCCCAAATATCAAAGAAGCATTAATACACACACACACACACACATGCACACACACACAGACACAAACACACTTTTTTTTTTTCCATTCTACTGGATGAATTCTTTGTAGACTTTTATTCTGTGGACAAGCCATGATTCCCTGGTTAATGCAGGCTCTCTAACCATTTTTGGTCAAAATCACTCATTGCCCATTCTGTCACATCTTTAAGACATGTGGAAATGCTGAGATACCTAAGGGGAGAAGCAAGATGAGTCAGAGGATCACTGGGCCCCAAAGACAAACAGATGCTCTTTGCTCCACAGTTTTAATAACCCTTGGATAGATGGATTCTTCACAGTGGCAAATGGATGGCTGGTTAACCTGACAACTTACCAATAAATACTGGGTATCATGTGGTAGCCCATTCCCTTGATAGTATCACATCTTGATAGGAAACACTATTGGAATTACAGACGACCTGAAAAACAATGTAGATCTTTATTGGAGCCCAGGAATTCTACCCGGCTCCCCACAGTACACGTGATACCTCCACAACAATGCTGTTTCCTCTCCTAGCTTTGTCCTTCAGTACCCCCTGCCCCGTATGCCTTGCTACTCTGTCCAGTAAAAGCAAACATCAGAACTTGAGCTCCCCCATGCTGGCTGCATCAGGCCTACATAGGATAGCTAGAAGACCTGCCAGCTCTGTGGCCAGCCCATCGCCCCCACCCCCTGATCCCAAGTCTTCTCTTCTCAGAGAAGGAAACAACCCCTTTCGGGAAGATACAGCCCTTTTACCCTAACTTCTTTTCTTGTGTGGCACTCAGATGGAGCAATGCTAGTGAATAAAATTCTCCACTTCATTACATGTGAAAAGGTGTAGACAATTTTCAAGGAAATTACTTTCACAAGGGGGTTCATTTTAACTTTGAGAGAAGCTCATCTTGACATAGAGAATCTTTTTTGTCAGTTTATTTGGTTTATCCTGTCTGTTGTCACCCAAGGAAACTCATGAAATTTAGTGAATCTGAGATGACTTGGGGTCCGGTGAGCCATTGTGAGTGTGTTTGCTGCTGCCGTTTTACACTGAGCTGTTTTTAAATGCTCAGGGAGAAGTGCTTCAGATAGCTGCCAACCAGTGCTGCCCTGAGTGTGTGTTGAGGACTCCCGGATCTTGCCATCATGAAAAGAAAATCTATGCGGTAAGTGTTTTCTGACCTATGGTTGATTCTATGCCTGTATATCATTGACAAGGGAAAACTGAGTGCTGAACTTGTGTTGGCAAGAGAGGTTTTCTTTTCTTTGTCTGGGCCGTGGAGGATCTGAAGCTCATTTGACTTTCCATGGGCATTTGGGTTTCTTGAATAAGATTTAAACAGTTCTACTTATTCCATAGGCCCTACATAAATATTTGTAGATTGAATTTGTGTCTGTATAAAGAGTAGTTTGAGAATGTTGATGCTGAAGCAGTCTGATGCTGAATAATCAGGAACCACCTTATCTGTGTGTACCACATACATTTTTTTTCATTTGATGGTTACAGACAACCCTGAGTGAATAGAGCAACTATTATTACTCTTGTATCGAAGATGAAAACATTGAATAGAAAAGAGCTTAAGGTACTCACCCAATATCATATTACTAATAAATGGTATAACCTGGCCTAGAACCCTGGCCTTCTTACTCCTAATTCAGCACTCTTTCCATTAGGGTGGAGTTTCTACACTTAAGCACTATTGACATGTTAGGCTTTGTTGTGGGGGCTGTCCTATGCATGGTAGGATATTTAGGAACATCCCTGACCTCTACCCACTAGATCCTGGTAGCACCCCTAAGTCCTGACAACCAGAAATGTCTGTAGGCATGGCCAAATTTCCCTTAAGCGGCCAAATGCTCATCTACCCCCATTTAGAACCACGGTCTTAGAAATCGATCCTAAAGTTCCTTGATTATACTTTCTCATTCCAGATCCTTTAGGATTCATTTAAAGACATTAAGTACTGATTAAAAAGTACCATTGCAAGGTTTATAACAGGAACTATGAAAATGGAATGGATACAGTTCATCTTTGCTTACACCTCAATGTTACCCTGAGGCAGTAGATGAAGTTAAATGTGGTGGAAAGAGGCTCTTTGCTTTAATCCTCATCTTCCACCTGATACAAAACTCTCCCCAGGTTAGTGCCTCTGCCCGTTCAAGTTAGCAGGATTTGATATGCCCACTCTAGGCTGCTATTCAGTGTGCGTCCCTAAAACTTGGTGAGCATAGTGTACTTTCCCTGTGGGACAGGATCATCTCCCTTGAGCCGCTGTCTCCTAATTACCTGAGGAAGCCACTTTTTCAGTTCTGCACAATGTGTTGCTGAAAGACACCCAAGCAGAATCTATGTTAGGAATGTCTTCAGACCACATATCACCCTTTGCTGCTCAATTCAGTCTGTGTCATGAAGAGTGGTGTAAACTTCACATGCCACCGAAGAGGATCTCCTGTGAAATGGGAAGTGCTGTAGAGCACCTTGGTGACAGAAGTAATGCCAGGTCATAAGGACTTGAATAGGGATGTGGTTTAAAGTCAGAAGCACCAAACTGCATCTCTCAGATGAAGGAACACACAGGATCCAAAATAAGGTCAAGGGACAATCAGACATCTCAAGCAAGTGGAATACTAGGGACATGGAAAATCCAAATTCAATAAATCTTTGCACTCTAATGACATTCATCATTTGTCCTCTTGTGTTATTATTTGTGTACATGTGCAATCTTCTTATCTTGCCTTAAGACGCTTGAGAACATTGACAGTATTTTCTGCATCTTTGTAGTGATCTTCCTTGCCTCCCACCTAACCAATCACTTAGCACTGAACGTTTCCCAGAGTAGGCGCTCAGTAAACATCGATGACTGGAGGATTCACGCAGTGAGCAAATCCCTTCTCCAACTTATCTACGTCCTTGTTCCAATGGCATGTTGGCCGTTGACCAATGACCTATGTAGCTGAGTAGTTCTAGGACCACAGGTCTGCTGATGCATTAGTTAAGAAATGAAATCTGCTTGGCCTCCAGCTTTTTCTGGAAGAGTTTGGAAAGCCCTCCTTTTTCCCACCACCTCCCACGCCCCATTCTGCTGTAGTACATCACATGGGAAGCTCTAAACTGTGTAAGAACATAACCATGTGTCTGTTTCCCATATGCAACTTTCAAAATGTACTCCTCAGAAAATGTTATATTTCTGGTACTTGGTGTAAGTAAGAAAAAGGCTGAATTTCAGGAACTATATTTTGAAGGAAAAATTCTCTAGTGGTCTACTTCTTCAAATAGAGATAGAAGAATGATTTTTTTTTTTAAGTCAAGACAAAAAATCTAATTTTAGTCTTAAAGTCAAAATGATCGCATTTCTTGTCTTCCTGCCCTTCCTTCCTCTCTTACTTTTTTCACTTCCCCTAGATTCTTTCCAAAGCCTTCTTAATCTTATTTGTTTTCTTGCATAGTTTAAATACTTTTCTGGGTTTGCTGTGAATCTCACCTTGTCTCTTGTATCTCTAGGGTTTTCCCTGAATCTTGGAGGGTTTGTTTTTTGTTTTTTTTTTGTGGGTTTTTTTTTGCGCCTTTTGGCTTGCTTGGGAAGCCATCCAGAGCACTTTTCCTCTCTCACTGAACAGCAATAATCTTGTCTTTAGCCTCTGGCTTGCCAACCATAGGGCAGGTCATGGAGACTCTCTCTCTGTAGCTACAAAATAGCCTGGTGTTTTAAGAACTTTAGATTGGTGATCCAAGGTGAAAGCTTTCCCCTAAGAGAGGGCTTTCCAAGAGGCTTTAGCATAGAGTGAGTGTGTGGCGGGGAGAAGGCAGATTAGTTGAAGTGAGACTATCTCCAGAGAGAATAGGGTCGAAGCAAAGGAAAGTCAAGGATGAGTCCAGCACGGGCAGCTTGAGGAGTCCACTCTTTAATGAATTGGCCTCGCCTCACCACAGGACCGCCTTTGCTTGCAGGGTCGACAACATTTTACACAACTGGCGTTCTAACAAGTCAAGACAAGTCCCGACATCTTCCCTGGAGTGAGGAAAACACTTGAGCCTTTTGGCTGACTCCAGGTTATTTGAGAGTCTTACTTGGGCTTATTACAGCCAGCACTTGGGGGACTATTTCATCCATGACCTCCCCAAAGCTATCCCTTCAAATTAGTGTTTGGATCGCTGCCCAGCCTTGCCAAACATTCAGGGAGACAAGCCTGAAATATGTTTTCCTAAAAGAGTGCTGGAATGCTTTTCCCTGTTCTTTGCCCCACAAATTAGCTTGGGAAAAGGACCATCAATCCCCTTTCTTTTCCTCTTTACTAATTTAATCCCATCACCAGATAATGTCAGGTCTGAGAAGATAGTGCTTAAAGATTCCCGGAAAAAGAAAGTGGCAAGTGGTAATGCCCTCATGCCCACATCCGATTGAATAGAGGAGCTCAGAGGGAGAGATCAACTCTCTCTGCCTGTCTGGGAGGCTAAAAGGAGTACTAATTTATGTGTGTGAAGGAAGAAATGAATATTGAATTTCACAGCCTTGTTCTCTTCGAAGTAGAGGATGTAATTATAATATGCACTGAACATTCCCAGATAGTTAGTATTCTGGATCTATAACTTCATAACAGGAACAAATTATATGAAGAAAAATTATTTTATTGTTCCATCAGCAAGCCAGGCAAATACTTTATGACCTTGTCTTTCCTTTGGACTTATGTCAACAGCCAGGCGGACTTGTTAGTTGGCTATGCAGAAGAATATATTTAAGATGTTGTCTGCAGAATGTGCTTTTGTTCCATGTCAAAATCTCATCTTTTCTAAAGGTATTAATGAGGTTAAGATGACACAGCTAAAACCAGGTCTGGGAGCATTACTTTGTGGATCTATTATTCCTTGACTTTACAAAGGTCTCTTTGCCGCTAAAGTGTTTATAAAAAACAAGGCTTTTGTAAATGGGTATAGAAAACACTAGGAAATTACATATATTTTATATATATATAATTATTACTATTATATTAAAATTATATAATATATATATATCAGCATGTGCCAAACCCCTTACCCCTTGATCTCTAGCCTTCCTCTTCTGAGAGCAGCATCATGGGGGACTTATTGACTTCTTTTCCAAGAGAGAGGTGGGAGCAATTTGTCTCCATCACTCTGTGCACTTTGGATCACCACCTGATCATCTTCTGTGGCTTTGACATCAAGCATTGGAGACTCCCTACCAAGTGTTTGTTGCTATTCCCATAATTTTCAAGCTTATTGTGAAGGGAGAATCTCCTGCCTCATTTTATGTCTCTTGAGTTACATAATAGATTCACATCATTAGAGAGCTTGAAGATACCAAAGAGATTAACCAACACAGCCCTCTCATTTTACAGAGGAAAAAAAATGTTGGTGATTGACAGGTTGTTATTGTAATTAATTTTTGTGGTCTCTGTCTGAAAGGTGGTGTGATTGCAAATGTTTAAGAAACAACTGTTAGTGTTTCTTAGTAGCAACAGAACAAGCTCGTTTTAATGAAGTGAAATGTCAAGATGCTTAGAAGCAACCTCCTAACTTTTAATAAGTAGAATAAAGAAGTTCACTTCAAGTTGTTTTATATGCAACCTTCACATTTTACTATACTTAAGACATATAAATGATTGATTTGATATTTTAAACAGTATTTGCTTTCTGATGACAAAAGTAAAAATATGTTTATGGTGAAAATTCAAAAAATAAAAAAGTGTACAAGCAGAAAAAACATCACTAGTAATTCCCAAACTATGAAAATCACTATTAATGTTTTCTCAGTTTTTTGGAGAGGGGGTAGCAGTGGAGATGGATAGATGGGTAGAGATCTATGTTCTGACAGAATTGTGATTACACTGCGTGTACAGTTTATGTCTTACTATTTAATATAACATATTGTGAATAGTCCCCTGGCATACCCTTGGAGAACATGATTTCCTATTATGAGGTATTTGGGTAGCTTCTAATTTTCATGAAAATATTTCCAATCTTGCTATAAAGAACAACGAAATAGATTCCTTGTATTTAAACTTTTTTTGTGTTATCATTGATCATTTTCTTCAGATAACTTCTTAAAAGTGAAATTAGTAGGTCAAAGCATCTGAAGATTTTGAGTATTAAAGCTGTGACATCTGTGGTCATTAAAATTCAGTTTTAAGTCGTCTGTGTCTAATGAGAAATCCAGTGGGAGTATCATGGGTAGTGCAGCCTCTTTTCAAGTATGCTTACCTTGGGTAGGCCCCACGTGGCTGAGTATTCCAGGTGCTGTAGTGAGGGAAGGCTTTGTGAAGGAGAAAATCTCACCCCACTGCAGCTTCACCAACACTACTATGAACTTTAAAAACTTTCCTATATCTGATATTAAGAAGTATTATCCAATTTTACTTTAATTAATATTTCTTTGCAATTAATAATGTTAAATATTCTATAAGCTTATTGTTATTTTTATGCTGGGTTTTTTTCTTATTGCTTGTAAATGCTTTTATATAATAGAGTTTAGTTCTAATTAATATAATTTATAATTTTTATTGGTTTGTCATTTGCCTTTTAATTTTATGTATAAATTTATTTTTTTAAAGATTTTATTTATTTATTTGAGAAAGAATGAGATAGAGAGAGAGCATGCGAGGGGGGAGGGTCAGAGGGAGAAGCAGACTCCCTGCTGAGCAGGGAGCCCAACACGGGACTTGATCCTGGGACTCCAGGATCATGATCTGAGCCGAAGGCAGTCGCTTAACCAAATGAGCCACCCAGGTGCCCCTGTATAATGTATTTTTGAGAGACTTTTAAAATTTTAACTCATTAGAACCTATCAATTTTTCTCTTATAGTTTCTTTGCTTTTATGCTTAGGCTTTTCAAAGTATAAAGGTCAATTGCTTCCTATCTTTTATTAGTCAGCAGTTTATTAGCAAGTTGTGGGCTTGCCCATTTATATGCTGTGCTAAATTTGAAATTTTATATTTAATTATAGCAGAAGTAAAAATTGGTGGTAGAGGACTTGGCCTTGATATTAGGTCCATTTCTACAGTCACAGTTGGCACATAGGTGCGAAAAGGAGGAGGAAGGCCATGAACCCAATGCAGTGGAAAGAAGAGAGAGGATTGAGCATCCTCTACCTGCCACCCCCCTGCAACTCTTTAACAAACTACCTCATTTAATCCTTATAATAACCCAGTGAAGGGGGTGTTGTCATACCATTTCAGTTTTTCAGACCAGGAAGCTGAGATTTAGAAAGATTAAGTCACTCACTCACAGTTCCCAAGGCAGGGAGGGCTGAGATGGGAGCCTCCAAGGAGACCCTCAGTTCATCTGACTCTGCATACTTGCATTTTTGTTCTCTTGTGCTTCAGTAAGTCTGGCTAGAAGAAAGTAATCTTTGTGATAGTGAGGTGAGGACTCAGTTCCCAAATAACTGGATGACTGTGACTACCTATTACTACCATTATTATAATAATAGTACAGGTTATTAGTAATTCCAAAATGTCAGACTTGGCGTGCTTGCAACCTGGCTATAATTTGCAGAATAAAGGGGTACTGACTTGTTTAGGTAGGACAGAGTTCTTTTGTGTTTGAGAGAGATGAATAACTACTCTGGATGCTGGCTTGAGGAGAGGCAAGAGGACATTTATTTTCTGTGCTTTTCAGTCACACAGTTGTAATAGCCAGATTATATTTAGGTGATTGAGCACCTGGAATGTGTGATGTTTTTAATAGAAATCTATATATGATTTGGGCTGAATCAATTGTCATCATATGCTACACTTAGAGGCAAAGGATAGCAGTTTCCAGTATTTAAGAAAATGTTATAGGAGGAAAGTTTCATTCATTAAGCTTATTTCCCCCCTACATCTTGTAAAAGGCCACCATTATTCCATTCTGCCATTGAAAACATAACATACTTTGACAGCTACTTCCCTAAGTAGTCAACATATTTGAGGCCTTTTACATTCAGGGTTCACCCCCCTCTTACTCTGCATCACATTTGAGTATGGCTCATTTAAATATTTTTGGTACTCAGTAAGTCATGTAACTCAAAACATGGATCTGTTAGATCACTGATACAATGCTAGCTTTGGGAATGTTGTATGCCAACCTGAAGTGGATTAGCGACATTCTGTGTGTGTAGATGGGCTCTGAGTTGGCGCTGCAGTTTGTGGGAGAACTGGCTGGCTATCATACTTTCCCCCAGGACCAGATCACTGGAACAGGAGAGAGTAAGATGGGGAGGAAGGAGAGGAAAAGAGGAATATGGGAACTACTCAGGGTAAAAAGTAAAGGCAGAAAGAAAGAGAAAAAGAAAAGAGAAAAAAAAAGAGAGAGGGAGGGGATCAGAGTGAGAGCTATTGAAAACAATGTGACCATTATAAAGAATCCAGTAGGGGCGCCTGGGTGGCTCAGTCATTAAGCATCTGCCTTCAGCTCAGGTCATGATCCCAGGATCCTGGGATCGAGCCCTGCATCCGGCTGCCTGGTCCGTGGGAAGCCTGCTTCTCCCTCTGCCACTCGCCCTGCTTGTGTTCCCTCTCTCGCTGTCTCTCTCTCTCTGTCAAATAAATAAATAAAATCTTCAAAAAAAAAAAAAAGAATCCAGTAAATACATATATGTGTGTATATTTTACTTTAGGCTTTACAGCATTTTTTAAATGATTGGGGTTGGGGTACTTTTTATTTTCTTTTTGTGTTTTTCTGAAATTTCCAAATATAAATCTTAAGGCTACTAGAAAGAAAAGAAAAGAAAACTCAGTTTTTTAAATTGGTCTCTGACTTGGAACATTGTAAACCCTGGTCTTAACCGTGTAAGCCTGGAGCCTTCTTCCATCTCTCCTAAGCACCGTCCTTGATTTGTGTTAGAGGTTTGTTTCTGTTTGGTCAAATGAAAGCTATATTCTGACAATAAGCTTCTTTTTCTTTGTTTCCTCTAACCCCCAGCATGGGACAGAGTGGGCCGCCTCCCTGTGCAGTGTGTGTTCTTGTACCCGTGGGGAAGTCCGATGCAGCCCCCAGCCGTGCCCACCGCTGTTGTGTGGACAGCACGAGCTGGAATTCATCCCTGAAGGCACCTGCTGCCCAGTGTGTGTGGGCCCTGGGAGTGAGTATGAACTTGTAGAAAGAGACCCTCTTTGCCTCTAAGGTATGCCTGCTGACATCCCAACATTTCTCTTTCTTGCTCAGTGTGGCTCGAAGATCCTTAATTCTGTTCCTTATGGGAACCAAGTTGGAGCCTTGCACTTGGCAGAAGCAATGTCGCGGAGAGTGAGGTTGGAACACATCTTTAAGCTCTGTCCCAAATCTGGGATTCTGCAAGTCTCTGATTTATTTATTTTGTGCTGGCCTGATGCATCCCTCTGCATTTGCAGCTCCCAGGAAGAAAAGGGAGGAGGGACAAGATTCTTTGATGTGATTCCATAAGGCCAAGGTACTTCCTCCTGCCTCTTGGCAGAGACAGAATGAACAAATCGCTTCTCTATGTAGCATCACTAGCACTAATTCTGCCAGCTGGTCTTTGAGATGACATAACATCTTTCTCCAAGTCACACAGAGCAGGAAGCAGGTCTTTCGTTTGTCTTGGTGGCATGTTCACCGTGGAGATTATGCCTGCCTACGAACCATGGCCCCATTCAGCAAGCCAGGGGCACACTTCCAGGGCCTTCCTTGGAACCCATGCTTGGTCCAACCACTCCTTTTATTACATTTTAGGGATATATGTCCCCTTCCATTTTTATAACTAAGTAGTAGATACTTCACGATAAATACAAATTATCATCATTGCTGCATTACATCCTCTCCTGACATGTAATGACTAAAATTCTTCTTTTATTTAATAATGCCTGGAAGCTGGGGCACCTGGGTGGCTCAGTTGTTAAGCGTCTGCCTTTGGCTCAGGTCATGATCCCAGGGTCCTGGGATTGAGCCCTGCATCAGGCTCCCTGCTCGGCGGGAAGCCTGCTTCTCCCTCCCCCACTCCCCATGCTTGTGTTCCCTCTCTCGCTGTGTCTTTCTGTCAAATAAATAAATAAATAAAATCTTAAAAAAAAAAATACCTGGAAGCTATACTCTATTTTTGCCTGTTCCTTTTATTTGTTTTAATTAAGTAATTTTATTTTTAAATTATTTTTATTATTTTGAGGGAGGAGAGAGCTGGGGGGAGGGGCAGAGGAAGAGAGAGAATCTCAAGCAGGCTCCACATCCAGCATGGAGCCCGACACCAACATTGGTCTTGATTGCACAACCCTGAGATCAGGCCTTTAGCCAACATTGGTCTTGATTGCACAACCCTGAGATCAGGCCTTTAGCCGAAATCAAGAGTTGGATGCTTAACCAATTGAGCCACCCAGGCGCCCCTGCCTTTTCCTTTAAAAAGACCCTGGTTTCTTTCTGATCCCCAGTTATTCCATTCCTGGCATTCCTTTACTCTGGAGAAGGATTACAAGGATTAAAAAGTATGCATAGGAAACAATGAAAAAAAAATGCTTGCCTCACGCATTTCAGATGTCACCCACCAGAAGAGGACTGAGAGCTGCTTTGGGCCAAAGAACCCTACAACTAAAAATACTTGAACAAGAGTTTGGGGGTGGCGAGTAGGCTGGCTGAGATTGTGGGATCCTTTCTTGTGCTTTAAGAGGCTTTCTCCTTGGCCTCCATGAGACATATTGGAAGCATTTTGCCTGGAGAGACTGGAGGATCAGCCAGGGCCAACTTTATAATTTGCTAGGTGCAAAATGAAGATGCAGGGCCCCTTGTTTAGAAGGCAGTGGGTAGGGGGCAGCCTCTTCTTTTCTTCTGTGGTTTTTCTCAACTCTCATGTTTTTAATTTGCTATTTAATGTCCTGCTGCTTCAGATATGGGGATACTTGCCGGGTGGATGGAGATCCCACAGGCACCCCAGACCCCATCCTGCTACTTGGTGCTTAGGGCTCATGCACTCTCCTAGCACCCTCATCCAGGTCCCCGCTGTGGGTGGAGGGTGGCAGCGTTCACACTGATGTGAAATGTTGGGGTCTGAGAGTGAATGGTCAAGAAAGAATTCTTGAGACACCTTCAGTGCAAAAAAGGTAGTTTTATTAAAGCACAGGAAAGGACCCTGCACTGGGATCTTGAGGAGTGAAAGGAAAGCAGCACTGAGATCTTGAGGAGTGACTGATTATGTACTTTCAAGTTGGGAGGGGGTTCGGGATAGCCTAAGTCTGTAAGGAATTTGGAAGCAAGGTTTCCAGGACCTTGAAGGGCTAGCTGCTGTTAGAAAAAGGTCATTTATTACTGTCTAGTAATACCTTAGTCATGAGATCCTTCAGATGTGTATCAGTGGGCTATATGCTTGGAGGATGATTGCTAACATAGATCTTGGGCGGTAAAGATAAAGTTTACAAAGGGATTTTTATATGTTAAAGACTTACAGAATCCTGGAGATTGGACTAATGTCAAGCTAACATTGCCTTTTGCCTCTAGCAAAGTATTAACATCGAGGCAGTTGAGTTCCTGGAGGAAAGTCACCCTGCCTATCTTCAGTACTTGTCAATGGGCTGCAAGAGAAATTTGTTATTTTCCTATGGTTCTTTTGCCTTTGTTCTCCACATCAACTGGGTGTAGGTTTAGGAGCGAGTGGCTGAAAACCCATCTCAGGAAGGCAAGAAGGCGTAGGATGTGGGACCATGCATGAGCTAACTCAGAGAGAAAGTTATTAAGAGCTCCATATAATGGGGGCACCTGGGTGGCTGAGTCAGTTAAGCGTCCAACTCTTGATTTCAACTCAGGTCATGATCTCAGGGTTGTGAGATCAAGCCCCTCTCCGGGCTCCATGCTGGATGTGGGGTCTGCTTGGGATTCTCTCTCTCCCTCTCTCTCTGCCCCTCCCCACCCCTCTTTCTCTATCCCCCCCTTTTTAAAAAACAAACAAAAGAGCTCCATATGAACACTGCCGAGTTTTAAACCCCCAACCACAGGGCCCTGTGTGACTGCACTGACCACACACCCATGCAGTCAGCCCTGGGATCAGGATGTGCAGTCCGCCAGGTAATTCTTGTTTTTCTGACCTTCCAGAACCTTGTTCCTATGAAGGCCGTGTATTTCAGGATGGGGAAGACTGGCCTTTGAGTCGGTGTGCCAAATGTGTGTGTAGAAATGGGGTCGCCCAGTGCTTCACAGCTCAGTGTCAACCTCTGTTTTGTAACCAGGTAAGGAAGACAGCCTCCAAATGGATCCTTCGGAGACTATTAACTTCACTGTTGGGGAACTTGGAGCCTCTTCTGAGGTTGTCAAGGCAGGCCTCGAAAATACTAGGAACCAGAAGCAAAGGCTGTTTTGTTTTCCTTATGCTTTTGGAGACCACCCCTGACACATTTCTTTTACTCTTAGAAGCTACAGATAGGTCTAATTACCAGCCACTTAAGCTAATTGTTATGTAATGAAAGTGAGCCTTGAGGGTACACGCAAAGAAGCCACCAGCTCCAGCTGCAGATGTTGCAAAAATGTCAAGTTAAACATCTGGGAAAGTCTGTAATACGATCAGGTGTGTTTCTCAATGCATGGGTATAGTCTTGCTTTTTAAGACATGTGTATGTCTTTGAACATGATCATTCAGATGTACACTTTTTAATTCTTATAAGATAACGATTCAAATTATTCACATTTTCTCTGGGGAGCTTTAAAAATAGTGGATATTGTTCTTCATTTAAAGTTCATCAGATTTTCAGAACATTAGACTCTTCACACAAATTTGGAAGAGAAAATCAATGGCAAATAAATGTGGTATACATGGTATTTTATAGTTTTTTACTCTTCCAGAGGTTTCTATGGATGTTCTTGGCAGTTGACAGATAACCACAAAAGGAGTTTGCCTCCAGTTGAAAATAGCTCATTTGTGATCTAAGAAAAAGCTGGAAGCCAACATTCAGTTGATACAGAGCAGTACTTTGTGTCAAATAAAACAAAATCTATAACATGGAATATTGTGACAATTGGGCAATATTTTTAAAGGCAGACAAAAGGCAATTAGACAAGAAATGCTAAATGCCAAATAAAGGGAAAATGTATCTAATTGAAAGACTAGATTGTATTACCCACACTACCTCAACTACTGCACTCATGTCACATCTCCCAATTCATCACGAAGTCTTCTCCCAGCACTGAGATTACAAATGAGCTTCTCGGTAGAGTTGCACAGTATCTCACATTCAGGGGACGCTGTAGTGCTGGGGCATTTTGATTTAGCACTTTCCAGGATTCAGTCCCCTTATGTATGAAGGGTAATTAAGCAGTTTGCCATGACTGCAGTAAGGAAAGTGGGAGGACACATGGAGGAAACACCATTTTGTGAGCCTTCTGCTTTAAGTCTTTGAAACCTTAACGGACTTCATATTGGGGGATAGATATTGGGATAACTGAAAGTACTAGTTCCCATTTTTAAAAACATTATATATAGTGGGGCGCCTGCGTGGCTCATTCAGTTGAGCGTGGGACTCTTGATTTCAGCTCAGGTCATGATCTCAGGGTCCTGGGATCCAGCCCCATGTCAGGCTCCGTGCTCAGCAGGGAGTCTGCTTGAGATTCTCTCCCTTGGC
>NC_138370.1:121660073-121672689 GCF_054177405.1 Leptonychotes weddellii | reverse complement strand
TTATCTAGAAATCTTTTTCTTGATTTAAGATCATTATTAAATATTGGATGTTCTGATGATATAAAGGGGTGTTAAAAAGTTTAGGCTTTTGATGGAAACACCATCACCACTGTCTACCATCTACCATCATCTCTGTCCTCACCATCACCACATTTTTGGCATTTATTATGTGCCAATCATTAATTTTCAGAGCTCTGTAATTCTCATCACAACCCTATTAGGAGCTATTATTATCATCCCCTCCAAGGTACGCAGAGCCTTAAGTGACTTGGGTAAGACCACAGTTAGGAAGTATCAGTGCTTCTCACCTAGGCATTTCGGCATCACAACCTCAACAGACCACACCTGACTCATATTTCTAACCATTATGTTAGATGGCCTTCCAAAATGATGAGTTACATAGCATTATCTATAGTAACAATCACAAAAATGCTAGTTACTAATAGCATTGAACATGATTGCAAGTATTTTGTATGCATCAACTCATTAAATATTAAAAACACACAAGTTCATCAGAAGAAACGTATTTCCAGGTCTTGAGCTCTAGAAAAAAAATTGATTTTCAATGTAAGATGTTTTTTTTTTTTCTTTTAAATCATAAAATGAATCTGTACTTATTAAGGAAAATTTGGAAAAGGCAGAAAAGCAGAAAATGATCATCTAGATTTCTATCATTCAAAAACACCATAATAGATTATTTTGGTAATTCATTCCAAATTTTTTGTAGGCAAATGTGGATATATTTGTTTTTTTCATAGTTAAAATCACATTTTAGAAGTTGGTGATAATCTCTGACAAAAGGAGAAATCTCTTATGTTTAAACAGGGTGTTGTTCCCTTAAGGAGGGATGTAAATTCGTAACAAAATTGCTTGCTACTTTTGTCCAGATGCCTTATGAACAGAGCCCTAACCCATCCACATTTTTGTAGACTCATTAAAATGGTCTGCTCAGTCTGATGAGAGTTGTTCTTGATATATTTTTTGAAGATTATATTTATTTATTTATTTATTTGAGAGAGAGAGAGAGCGCACAGAGGGAGAGTGAGAGGGAGAAGCAGATTCCCCACTGAGTGGAGAGCCCCATATGGGACTGCATTCCAGGACCTTGGGATCATGACCTGAGCTGAAGGCAGACGCTTAACCGGCTGAGCTACCCAGGCATCCCAAATGTTCCTGATGATATTACCACCAATTTTTTAATACTTTTAAATAATTTTTTATAATTTTCCCATTCCCACATTGATGAATCTGAGTAGGTTGAATTTCATCTTTGGATGTTCTTTTCAAGAAAGATAGAAGATTGGATGTCTTCTGAGCCACTAAGGGTTTGAGAATTATTTTCTTCCTGTCCATATACCTTAGAGCTAATTGGAGGGCTCAAAAATTGGGGGCAATTATAATATTTTCACATCCCAACCCTGTGGGCTCCTTTCCACTGAATCCTGAAATTTAGTGCTATGGAGAAATCTGAGGTCTGTCTGCTTTCTATTCCAGTGTGTTCAACTAATTTTACTCTATTGGATTCTTGCAGGATATTTCTTTATCTTTATAAATGAAACATTTTTTCAGGATATTTCTAGGTGAGGTGTCTTTTCACCTTATTGCCTAGAATATAGTGCAGCCCTTTCAGTCAGTCTGTATTCCAGTTTTTGAAATGCTTTCTTCAGTTATGGCTTTAATTTAATCATATTCATTCCAATTATTCTCTTTTCTCTAGAAACACGATGATTCTTAGATTGCTCCCCTCGCTTTCCCCCTCATTATCAATCATGCTGTCTCATCATTTTTCACTTTTGTGTCTTTCCTCTTCATATGGAGAGAGCTTGAGTTTGTATTTACTACTTCTAGTATTGATTTTAATTTGACTATTTCACTTTAATTTTCTTTTAATTCTTCCTTATTTTTCTTCTCATTGGTTCATCTAGTTTTTTTCATCCTAACGCTTATTCTTTCTTTATTGCTTCTTGCTTCTATTTAATAAAGACTTCATTTTCATGCATCTTACTGAAGTTGCAAAATAGCTTTTAAATATTTTCTTTTAGATCCTGTAGTATGTAGCATTCAGAAGTCTGCTCTTTCTCTGAATCTTTAGAACATTTTGTTTTGCTTGCTCTTCAGGGTTTTTCCCAAGTTCTCTCCTTCTGTTTACTCATCCTTGATCAAGAGAAATCTGTCCATACCCACTGCTTGAAAGCTGCAAGGGTAAATGTCCTGCCCCTGGCTAACTCCCCTTCTTGGATCCATAGCCAGATGCTAAGAAAGGTTCATGTCTGAGGGGCTGGTGGGTTTTCAGTCAGTGTAGTTCTACTGTACTGAGATTGGATCTTTTCCTACCTCCACTGCCTAACCCTCCTACATTTTGAGTATGTGAAACCAAAACTATACTCCCCAGTTTGCATTGCTGCAAAGGCGCTCTCCTTCTCTCTCGGTGACCATGTGCTTTACCATTTGAGACATCATCCTGTTCCCCAACTTTTTATCACTCCCTCTACCTCCTCCAACATGCATACTTCCCACTCTTTTTTTTTTTTTTTTTTACATTATGGGCTCTGATTAGATGTAGAAAGAAAGATATTGAGGGAGGTGAGGACTGGCACCTGACTGCCTCAAAGAGTAGTGGCCACACACGGGAGGGATGGATCTGGGTTGTGTTTGATACAGAAAGGCAGAGAGGCAGAATGATGGTTCTTATATCTATTTAGGTTTACACAGCAAAGAAAGTCCATAGAATGTCTTACATTCAATGGGACTTCCTCATAGCGGTGGTAGGAGGTTGGCTGTTTTATTTTTTGGTGGTGAAATTTTTATCTCTTTCTATATCTGCAGAGGTATCATAGCGGGAAAATATTTCATCAAGGGCTGTTAGCTATAGTACACCGTAAAATTTTTATCATAAATATTTTTATTTAAGGAATATGAAAAACCATAATTAAATATATCCTTAATGGTAGCCCTACCCCAAATTGTAATAATATTAATCGTATTTTTTTAATTCAATTCCTGTGTTTACTGAGGGTGCCATATTAGACTTGGGGTTGGCAAACTTTTTCTGTAAAGAGCCAGATAGTGAATATTTTCAGCTCTGTGTGCCATTCAGTTGAAACAACTACTCAACTCTGCCATTGTAGCACAAAAACAGCTATAGGTAATATGTAAATGAGTGGATGTGGCTGTGTTCCAATAAAAGTTTAGGGAAGCAGTGGTAGGCTAGATTTGGCCCTTGGTCCATAGTTGGCTGGCTCCTGTGTAGACTATACATTTGGAAGGGCAAATCTACATAGCCCAGAATGATAGGATTCAGACATATGACAACAACAAAATTCACTGTTAAAAAGTCTTCCCCATTTTTTCTGACCCACTTTGCTGTTCATCTTCTTACTTGCATCTCCAGTCTTGCTTATGAAGCGCTAGCCCAGCTGAGTTCTCACCTCTCGGTCAGGTAGTTCTCTTGTATCCTGGGATATTTTCTCTTTAAATGCTTTTCCTTCCTGCCCTTGTTGATCTGGATTGGTGAATAAGGATTCTTTTTCCATCAATAAAATATATAATTAGCTATTGCCAGTAAGAATTGGAAAGCTTGATTTTCCTTGTACCAATCTTGCTACAAGTAATTCCTTCTTCCCCTGTGCTCTCGAATTGACTCTGCGACTATACTTGGGTCTAGTCCATGTTAGTTAAGACAGACTGATACTAACTCTCTGCTGATTCAAGATTTGTGATCATTACATCTGTTCCCTGTTTACCAAGCATTGTATAAGTTCATTTGTTTACTACAATAAAATTACTGAATAGTATGACATCAAATATGCCTTTATTTTACTTTCTCACTGAAATTTCATTAAGCTGAATAGTTCTGAGGTTGAGAAATGCTCAATGATTTCAGTGCATGTCCAATTTTCACATTCTCTATTAAACATCAATGGCCATAATATTTTCCATATAGAAGAATAAAGAAATAAAATAACCTAAAACAAGAAAACAGTTGTCAGTTTAATCCCAGTGATTCAGTTGTTTGAAATAAATCCCCATTAGATAGTAATGCATTAATCTAACCATACATCATTGGGTTAAAGAACTACTGAGGTATGACTGCAACTGTCCAAGAAAAATTAAATCTCTTTGACCTCCTCCCCTGCCCAAGTACTTTGGCTGCCTTTTTCTTACAGAATGAGTTCCAAAGCAACCATGGTAATAAAAGCTCATTTTCTGCCTCTTGTAAGAGAAAGTGAAGGTAATCATTCAGAAGGTATCTTCTATGTAAGATGAATCACTTCGTAGTCCTTAAAACTTGGTTCATTCTAACCCTCCTTCCTCTGCCTTTAATTTGTCTACCTTCTTGCCTTTCAAAAGGTTGTAGTGATAAGTCAAAGTGAGAAGCTGACTCTTTGGCATTAATGAGGGGACTGTTGCTATGAAAGTTCTTCTCAGGGCAGTGGAGACAAATGGTCTGATATCCTAGGGGTGAGAGTGGTAGAGGGGAGAAGTAGGGAGAGGGCATTGGCAGTTCTTTGGACATTTAGTCTCTCACCACTTTGCTCTGCTCTCATTTCCAATTATCTAGGAATAAAATTGATTTTTTTCATGTTAAGGAGCTCCCTAATGCATATATATAAATGTGCATTCACATAAAGATGTGGATTCACATAAAGATGCAAAAGAATAGTGAAGTAGCTTATCAGGAGAGGGATGCCTCCATTTTGAGTTTAGCAGTAACTCAGCAGGAGCTTAAGTGTTCTTAAGTGTTGGTATGGTTGGTGCTCTGAAGTCTCTTTCCTACCATTTGTCATTACCACGTCAGCTGTGTGACCTTGTACAAGTCACATAACCTTTCTGGTCTTTACTTTTCTTGTTTATAAAACAGGGATAAGAACATCTACTTCAGGGCGCCTGGGTGGCTCAGTTGGTTGAGCGACTGCCTTCGGCTCAGGTCATGATCCTGGGGTCCTAGGATCGAGTCCCGCATCGGGCTCCCTGCTCCGCGGGAAGCCTGCTTCTCCCTCTCCCACTCCCCCTGCTTGTGTTCCCTCTCTCGCTGTGTCTTTCTCTGTCAAATAAATAAATAAAATCTTTAAAAAAAAAAAAAAAAAAAAAGAACATCTACTTCATAGGGTCATGTAAAGCCTTAAAACAGGGGCGCCTGGGTGGCTCAGTCATTAAGCGTCTGCCTTTGGCTCAGGTCATGATCCCAGGGTCCTGGGATCAAGCCCCGAGTCTGGCTCCCTGCTCCGTGGGAAGCCTGCTTCTCCCTCTCCTACTCCCCCTGATTGTGTTCCCTCTCGCACTGTCTCTCTCTCTCTCTGTCAGATGAATAAATAAAATCTTTAAAAAAAAAAATAGTGCCTGGCAAACACTAAGTACTATTCTTACTGTCATTGTTATTATTGGTGCTTTTGTGTGTTCTTAGAAGAGGATAGGACTTGAGGAATGTGCAAACCTCTTGAGAGTCACAATGACTTTGGAAGTGCCAATTATCAAAGCACCAGGTGACTAATAAATACTAAAGGAGAGGAAATTGCTATTTATGGATGCTTGAGGCACATGATTGAGTTGGCTATGAATGAAATTTTCCTACTGTTGTGGACTTTATTAATGTCTCCTTTTGATGGATTGTTCCTTTTTTGGATGTAAGGATGAAACTATAGTCCGAGTTCCTGGAAAATGTTGCCCACAGTGCTCTTCCCGATCCTGCTCTGCATCAGGCCAAGTGTATGAGGTAACCTTTGCTGTACCCCCTGTGCGTGTTTTGACATACATTCTCACACATATGCCCTCCACCCTTCCAACCACGAGATCTCCCCACCCTTTTGTCTGAGTCTTTGCCAAGATTAGTAACTCAAAAAAAAAAAAACAGCTTTTTTTCCTTCTCTTTGTGGAAAGCCTTTATGAAAAAATTAAATTGAAGAGGATTAGAAATATAAAGGAATGTGCTGGCAGGCAGCACCTGGGTCACAGACCTTGGTGAATTTACTGCTTACATGTCTCGAAGGAAGAAAAGGACTATCATTGGTTACTATCAGTTTACACTTAGGCTGGAGGCCTGGGGAATGTCTTTCTGCTTTGGTTGGATTGTATGTACTGATATCCAGACACGGCTTCCCCCTGCATTACACTGAGGGGAGGCATGGGGGTGGGAAGGGAGAGAGGGAAGGGAGGGGAGAAGCTAGTGGTGGTGGAACCTGCACAGTTGAAAGTACTGTTGGAACAATCTAGATAACTGTGCCTAACACATAATAGGCGCCAAATAAAAATGAGTTCAACAAACTGAATGAATGAATGAACAAATGAATGTTCTTAGGAGTGCCCAGCTGAGCCAAAAGAAGGTTACATTATTCAAAAGCAAAGAACATATAAAAAATAAATCCAACTACTTCCTTTGCTTGCCAGCCACTCTTAAGAAGACTAAATAGAAATTGGAATTATGACTCTCAGTAGAGAATCTGGAACAGAGTATTAGGGAATGAATGTCACAAATCTAGATGGGTCCCTTGAAATCTGAATGAACATAACTATTGGGAAAGGACTTTTGTATGTACCAGATCTGTGTTGTCCAATACAATAGCCACACATGTGCCAGGTTAATTTCTCCTGGAAGAGATAGCCTTTATATCTATTGTGAAGTTTTTGGTTGTAAGTAACAGAAATACTCCTCTAAAAGTGACTAAAATGAAAATGTTTATTATCTCATATAACAAGAAGTCCAGAGGTAGTGTGATTGCAGGGTTGATCAACTGAGGTCTTGATGATGTCTTCAAGGATCAAAGGATGCTTTTTTGATCTTTCTGCCCTGCCATCGGCAGCATGTTGGCATTTGCTTTCTGTCTTCTCCCCTCACGTCCCCAAGATGGCTTCCTCCAGACTAGCTCGTCCACACACAATCATTACTAACGGCTGGTGGGGAAAAGGGATGGATTTTCTTTTGTGGGGGAGAAGAGTCTTTTCTTTGCCCTCCACTGCTCTAGCAAACTTCCCTTGAGGTCTCTTTGGTTAGGATTGGGACAATGCCCTTACCCTAACTGCAAGGGGAGCTGGGAAATTGAGTATGTGGCAGTGGGCACTGGGTCTCCTGACAAAGAAGAGCTAAAGAATGAGCACTCATTAGGCAGCCAACAGGGTCTTATTAATCTTGATGTTCCAGGGCCCCTTTGTGCCTGGCAGAGAGCAGGCCCTCAACACATATATGGAATAAATACAGTTGAATAAAAATGGATGCAAAGTTCCCTTAGGACATCATTGACTTTTTTCGTAGAGGCCGTTGCTGCCTAAATGATATCATTTCTCAGTAGTACATTCAATGTGGCTCAATTAAAAATTGTAACAAAAAGTTGTGTGCCTTATGTGCCCGTGTTTCTATTTGATGTATGTGATGCTTGATTTTCTACTTTGTCCTTTCTTTACTCAGCATGGTGAGCAGTGGAGTGAAAATGCCTGTACCACGTGTATATGTGACGAGGGTGAGGTCAGGTGCCACAAACAAGCCTGCCCTCCACTAAGATGTGACAAGGTATTTGAGAGAGTGTGGCTTGGTTTTCAAAGCTTTATCCTGGGTCATTTGAGCAATGCATTTCTCAGTCCAGTGTGTCTTTTGAGGGAATCGAAAGTTTTATGATATTCAGAAATATTTGATAAAGATATGAAAGACCTGCTTCCTAGGAAGGAGGCTGAGGTAGAGAGGAACTTGCCTCATCTGGGTTAGGTTAGGCAGTGGGGGGAAAGGAGCAGCATACAGTGTTGGCCTTTTATGTCCTTCTGCCCCATTGGCTCAGATGTTTTCAAAGTCTCCTGAGAACTGCCCTTTACCCGCCATCTTTGTTTCTTCAGGGTCAGAGCAGGGCTCAGCGTCACGGGGAATGCTGTGAGGAATGTGTGTCTCCTGTGGGAAGCTGCTCGCACAACGGGATTGTGCGCTACCAGGATGAAATGTGGAAGAGCTCGGCCTGCGAGTTCTGCGTGTGTGACCATGGCCAAGTGATCTGCCAGACTGGGGAGTGTGCCAAAGTGGAGTGTGCCCAGGTAAGAAGTGAAGGCATTTCCACTTGGACTGTAACAGTTCTCTCCAGTGGGAGATATGGTCCCTCACCTGTTCCTTACTTTTTGGCAGCAGCAGAGGCGACAGCCAGGTTGACCACTCACATTTCACAGAGCCTTCTAGCACAAAGATTCTGTGGTGTAAAATAAATGTCACTATGTGTTCAGACTGGCTTGGAACAGCCCCCTGGAGCTTTTAGCTCTCAGTGCATCTGGTCCGATTGGAAGCCCTGAGCCAGAGACATGAAAGGGAAGGACTTGATAGGGGACATTAGCCTATCGGTCAGTGCAGCTGGACCTCATGGCTGGTGGCCTGCCCGGCTTGCTATGGTTATGAAACAGAGGTCCGCAGGTGCTCCCGCGGCTGGCTTCTGTCGCAGGCCCTACTGGCAGCACTTAGCAGAAAGGAGAGCCAGCACCTACGGCTGCTTCTGTGGATCAGGAAAGAAAACAAAATATTTTTGTTTTTGTTTTAAAGAGAGAGGGAGGGGAACCTCATAAATAATTAACGCGGATGACCTCTGTTGACTTCTGCTGTCTGCAGAATTTCTAGAAGCTTCTAACAAAGCAGCCTCTGTTTGGACTATAGATGTATATTGTAGGGAAATTGCTTTTTTTTTTTTTTCTTTTTCTCTTTGAACTCAATTTTGACCCATTGCAAAACAAATTGCTTTGAAAGTTGTCTCCTTCTCCCTCACCGCTCCCATCCGCCCCACCAATTTCCCGCAGGGTTGTGAACTTGAGTAGATGAGGGAAACTCAGAAGATCTGAAGCACTGGATATCTGTGAAGTCATTTTTCTTTCTAGTTCTTCTCCCCCACATCTCAGCTCCTCTTAGCACTGAGCTGGGGAACAACCTTTCAAACAGGGCTGTCAATGACAGGGTGATTTTTCATTTTGCCTCCTACTTCTAAGTCTTGGCAGAGCTGAAACGTATTTAGGTAAAGAGGGTCTTGCTTTTTGCAGATTTATTTCCCCCACATGCCTTTTCATTTCTTTTCCTTCTTTATGTCAGGGGAGTCAGAATGGTTGGACGAAGATGAGAAAAACCCCAGTCAGGGCCCTTTTTTTTCCCTCCCTCTCTCTCAAGCTGAGGCTGGGCTTCCTGGCCTCGCCAGACTGCCGGGACGATGCTGCGTTATTTTCTAAGATCTTAATTTGCCGAATAATATCCCAGGGTTTATGGAAAATGTGGGAGAGGTGATTCTGGTAGCGTGGGTCCTTTAGCCACCTATTTTCAGTTAAGTCTGAGCAAAGAGTCTCAATCACAGATAATAATTTGACCCAGGGTCCCCAATGCTAATGCATTTCCAAGTTCCTGCTATCCTCTGTGACACCTACCTGTGGCCCCATGCACCAGGTCTTCTTCTCTGTTCTTAGGAAAAATGGGGAGCAACAGCGGAAGTACATGGAGAGGGCCTCGGTTCCCCTGCAGTCACCCCCCAGCACTGTCTGCTTCTCACTCCCACCCCATCGTCTCTGTTAGGAACTGAGGAGTTCTGATGCCTTTAGCCCATTTCTCCAGGTCCTTAGTCAACTAAGCTGGTGTCTTCCAGGTGACACCTGCGTTTCCAAATGTTGTTGAAGGCACTGGGTTCTAAACTGGAGACACTACCAGAAGTGAAATTTTAACCAAAATTGAATCTTACCAAAAATATCCCTTAGCCTTCTTTCTGTGCCACACTTCTGCAAATAGCTCTGTGAATGCCTGGAGTGCAAACTTCCTAACTTCTGCTTAGCTTGGAGATAAAAAGATGAATAAGACACATTCTAATCTCAAGAGTTCCCAGGCTTTTGGGGGAAGTCAGATACATCAACAGCAATCACAATATGCAGTGGCATCAACGATAATGGAAATACGAATGAAATGCATGAGAAGCATCTGGAGAAAATGACCGTCTGCCGAGGGGGCAGTGCAAGTGTGCTGTTGGTATTTTTATTCAAAATTCTACCCCACTTTCCGCCTTTCCTAGAATATCACGGGCATTTGTTTCCTGGATACCAAGGGTAGATTAGGTCTAAGTGTATGTGCGTCCACAAAGAGGCAGAAAAGTCAACTTGTAGAAGAAGAGACAGAACTATACAGGTTCACTGTTGTAATAATGATCACATTGGTTATGAACAGCAATGTTCTGAGTAGCATGGAAATCAGCACATCATTTTCCTTTGTTAAAAAAGGAGAAAATGACATGGCCTTTGTTTTTGATGTATCCAACCAAATCCCTAGACATTGAAACACAAATGCATCCATAGTAAAATAGCACAGTATGAAGATTTTCATTTTTTTAAAATTTTGTGTCATCTTTGAACATGAATTCAGATGGAGAAGTCAAATTACTTGTTTTTAAAGGACCTAGCATTCACACCTGGGACATAAAATGGTGGTGGGGGGGGGAGGGTAGGATCGAAGCTTATCACAACATACACGGAAGGGGATGGGCACACTGCACGTGTGAGGTGCCTTTCCCTTCTCCAGTGGAGGAAAATTCCCTCAAAAGAGTGTTTCCTTTTTCAATGGGCAAGCTAGTGGACTCACACCATCTTTCGTCTGGTGGATAGATGTTGGTGTGATTCAGTGGGGGAGGGGTTAGCAGATTCCATCTGGCCCATGCAGCAGAATCCTCTTAAGAAGAAAAGAATTAGTTTTGTTCCTCAAAGCAACTTTTCTCAAAGGAAAAGTCAAATGCTAATTGGAGCAAGCTCCCCACCGCAGTGAACTGCCGCAGTTTGGGGCATCCGGGCTTCTTCTATAAATAGCAGATCTATTTAGGACTCCCTACCTCACCCCAACTGAATCCTTGTTCCCCAGCAGCAAGGCCTCCTGTTATTTACAGTAGCGTTCGAAGCCTCTGAACAGCCACCCTCCTTGCCGTACTGGGATGAGGCAGGCTCCATTTTCCGTTTGGTCTCTACGCCCTGTAGCAGGCACTCAAGCAGCAGTTACGCATTTTGCCTTTAACAGAAGTACAAATACTCAGTGTCATTGTTTTAAACAACTTAGATTACCTGCATATAAACCCCTTTATATGCTTTGAAAGCAGATTTCACATTTCTGGGTTAGGCCTGCACTACCAGCTGATTTGTCACGTTTCTGCAAAACAATTTATATGTAAATACGCCCGTTCTCTGTAGCATCCCCTGCTCTCCACTGGCCTCTGATTGGCATTACATTTTGATGGACAGCGATCTATACACGACTCCTTTCTTCCTGAAATCAGTTTTTAGACACCGTAAAAAGTTACAGTCAAAAAAAAGTTACAGTCATTCATGTATTTTTGTATTTCCTTTAAAAGTTCCTATTTCCCTTCATTAAAATAATACATATTCATTTTATAAAATTGATACTCAAGAAAAGTAGAAAAGAGACTATAAAATCCACCCATCATGCTACAGTTCAAAGACAACCAATGCCTTTATTTTATACATTTTTTAGTGCACAGTGTTTTTAAACATAAAATATCCCTGTGATTATTCTGTTGCACAATTTCACATTATTCAATTTTTACCTAACGTGGTTTCTGCACTTTAAATGTAATGTAGATCCCAAATTAAATGTCTTGATTTAAAGAAACATCACCATTCTTTAGAAAGAAGATCTATCTTTAGAAAGTGGAAAGTACTTTAAAAAATACTCTTTAGCCTATAGGTATTAGATGTTAGTATATGCACATGAAAAATTGTAAACAGAGATTGTATCTTTCACAGGAGATTCCCTGGGAGGCAGGCTTGCAGTGGAATTATACTAAGTGATAGAATTTATAATTATTTAATTTTTTTATAGTAAGCATTTGTTATTTTATTATAGAAATAAAAACGATGAAATTATTAATATTGGGAAGTTAAATTAAAATAATAAGACTTTGTAAGTTAAGTATCTACCCT
Organism: Leptonychotes weddellii; assembly: GCF_054177405.1. Lineage (NCBI taxonomy): Eukaryota > Metazoa > Chordata > Mammalia > Carnivora > Phocidae > Leptonychotes > Leptonychotes weddellii. The sequence goes on along the minus strand of NC_138370.1, from coordinate 121,660,782 downwards.
CTCAGTGTGACCTTTTTTTTTCTTCTTATAATTAATTTAAAAAAATAGTAATTATGTGAGTTGGATAACAGATTCAGAATACTGAATAAAAATTAGTTGTCTCCTGTTTAATTTATGCTTGAGACTACATCTGTGCATAAAGGGATGTATCTCATTTCGTATTCAAGGAAAAGCGTTGGTTTGATTTGAACACTGTTAATGAAACCAAATCACAAGTTCAACCTTGTATATTTAAGATAGCCTGATCCTTTTCTGAAACTGGTAACTTTCCAAGAGCCTACAACAATGAACAATCTTGGTCATTCTGATTTCGTGTGAGCTCCCAGGCATGGGTGGGGAATGATGGAGGGCTCTGTGCACAAGTATCACCAGAGCTGGAATGAAAAAGCACTTGGAGGGGTGAGCTGCATGGCCTAGGTTGTCCATGGGAAAACAACATGGGGAGAGGGAATAAGCAGAGGGCCAAAGCAAAGGGTGTGCTGAGGTTCTTCATTCCAGTCAGGGAATCCCGCTGTTTTGCAATTTGGCACTGCTACCTAGAGATGGTAATTTGATATGTGCCTCTGCAATCCTTACTTCTACAGGGTGAAGAATTAATTCACTTAGATGGAAAATGCTGCCCTGAATGCATTTCAAAGAATGGTTACTGTGTTGATGAAGAAAATGCAGAATTTGTGAGTATCAGGCTAGTAACTGGAGACTATTAAAA
>NC_138370.1:121636480-121659573 GCF_054177405.1 Leptonychotes weddellii | reverse complement strand
TGCCTTCGGCTCAGGTCATGATCTCAGAGTCCTGGGATCGAGCCCCGCATCGGGCTCCTTGCTCTGCGGGAGGCCTGCTTCTCCCTCTCCCACTCTCCCTGCTTGTGTTCCCTCTCTCGCTGTGTCTCTCTCTATCAAATAAATAAAATCTTTTAAAAAAAAAATAAAAATTATGTACCCGAAGGAAAATGTATTTATCGTAATCTCTTCAAATTTGCTCTATTTATACAGCTCATATTTTCCACATGGGGTTTTGGAATGTTGATAAATTGTGTTCTAAAAAATAGGCCAGTTGATCATAAAGACAACTGCTTCATTGACCAATCAGAATAAGATGATAAGAATTGGGATTAAGTCCTCCGTACTTTTGCTTCATAATTTGGGAAAATTGCATCTGCCAACCTGTATGTGCTGGGGAGAGAGCACTGTGTAGGGTTAACAGTGGGGGCTCTAAGTTCAAATATCTACTTTGCCACATGCTGACTATAACCTCGCACAAGTTACTTAATCCTCATCTGTGAAGAACGGATAACAATAGTACTTACCTTATGGGGTGATTGAGATAATACCTGTAAAGCACTTAGAACAGAACCTGGCACATTAAAAAAAAAAAAAGCTAAAAAAATGGCATCATTGTTATTATGCTGTTGGCATTGTTTGTTTCATAAGTGGTTTATAACTTAGTCATCCTTGTTTCTTAAGAATGTAGGAGATTAAAGGCTGCCTATATGTGTTGAATTTCTAATTTCTCAATCATAGTATCATTTTTCCTACCTGTTTTTGAGGTAAATTAAGCCAGGTGGAATAAAGAAAAGCAAGTTGTTTTAAATGGGTCTAAATCCCCATAAATAATGCTGTGGTATCTTACAAGACAGAAGAGTTTGCTCCTACAGGCTTAGATCTCTTGACTGTGAGTCCTTCATGTGGAAGCAAATTGAAGCCAAGTGCTTAAGCACAAAGAATAAGAGTTCAAAAAAAATTTCCGCGGCATGTTGTCTTCACCTCCTATCATATGCTTTTCTTGTTTTTTGACATATGTAGATTTTTTTTCTATTCATAACGAATGAAGTTGCATGTTACTTGGGCAAAATGGATAAGTCTTAAATGAGAAAATAAGTAGATCAGCCTAATGGTGTTTTTAGTGGTATAATAAATACATTTCTCTTTGTTCCTAGATGTCTTCAAATGCAAGTGAAGTTAAGCGTATTCCAGTAAGTATAGATTTTTGACTGGTACACAGATATTTATAGAATTATTCTAAGCAGTGATCTACATAAACTGTCCTGGGGAACCTTAATGTCATAGTATTTCCGACAGTCATGTTTGATGGCACCATGGTCCAGTTAATGATAACTAAGACTTTAACTCATTGAAACTATTGCTCCTTCCCTTACCCTATTTCCCCCCCACAATTAATAATTAATACTTCTCCAACTACAAGCTCCTACACGTACCTTTCCCTTTTTTGTGATGATTTCCTCCTTCTGATTTTTTTCTGGCCTAGAAAATTCAGTTTAACCATCAGTGCAATTTCATGTTCCTCAAAGCATGGAGAGTTTTTGGGGTTTGCGAGTGTTAGCTTCCCAAACAAAGCTGAGTGTTCATTCTTCCAAGGTTTTTTGTAGGACAACATTCAATGTTTTGGAAAGTGCAAGCATGTTTGTTCACACAAGCAAGCTTATAATTTTGGAAGTTATAGAAAAAGGGGGCTGGGGGGCGCCTGGGTGGCTCAGTCAGTTAAGCGGCTGCCTTCAGCTCAGGTCATGATCCCAGAGTCCTGGGATCGAGTCCCACATCCTGCTCCCTGCTCAGTGGGGAGTCTGCTTCTCCCTCTACCCCTACCCCCCACTCATGAGATCTCTCTCTCTCTCATGCTCTCTCTCTCAAATAAATAAAGTCTTAAAAAAAAATTTAGAAAAGGGGGGGTCTGGTAATCCAGTTTGCCTTGAAATGGAAGAAAAGCCCTTCTACCTTCTCAAGATAATATTCCTGATTTTTTTTCTAATATTGTCATTAATTTTTGCTAACTATAGCCACATTAATTGTTTGGAATGTTCAACATCAGTTGGCTTGATAAAAATTTCATTGGGGCGTCTGGATGGCTCAGTCGTTAAATGTCTGCCTTCGGCTCGGGTCATGATCCCAGGGTCCAGGGATCGAGTCCTGTGTTGGGTTCCCTGCTCAGCGGGGAGCCTTCTCCCTCTCCCACTCCCCCTGCTTGTGTTCCCTCTCTTGCTGTCTCTCTGTCTGTCAAATAAATAAATAAAATCTTTAAAAAAAATTAAAAAAAATAAAAATTTTATCAAATATTGGTATTATAATATGCTCTAATATCCTTCCCTGTTTTACCTCCTTCATCACCCCAAAACATTCTGGTAGGAACTTTCGTCTCTTTCCTATCTCCAGGGTGAGTGGGATAGTGAGCAAAAAGGAATTGCTCTTTATAATTCACTTTGAATCCTTCATCAAAGTACTAATGTTTATTACCATAATTTGCTTGGCTGAGAAGAATACTTCAACATGAGAAAGCCCATGCACAACTACAGCCCACTAAAAACGGTCATACAAGAGCTATCCTTTTGACAATATAATGACTCTACTGTTACTCTTACTTGAGTAACCATAAGGAAATTCAGGGCTTTAACCAGCTTCCCACTGTTGTTTTAAAGATTGTATGTAATGTACCTGCTAATCACTAAGTACATAGTAATCCCCTCTGGTGGTTTTTTTGTTTTGTTTTGTTTTGTTTTTGGTGAGATAGGCTGAGAAACAAGTGTTACAGGCTTCTTGCTTATTCCGGGAGCCCCAGAATGCTTTCCCAGTTTATCAGTGTGCCTGGGTTCTGCATTAAAACAAATCAATTATAAACAGAGAAGGAGAAATATCTTCCTTTTTAAATTTGGGACTCTTCAACTGCTGTCCTATTTCGGAGTTAGATTTGCATGGTAGGGAGCAGGACCTTCATTTTGTCCCTTAGGGAAATTGTAGGTTCTCCACCAGCAAACCGTCTTCTGAACTTTGGCAATTCTGATAGTGTCATTCTTTACTGTTTCGTACAGGAGGGGGAGAAGTGGGAGGATGGCCCTTGCAAGGTGTGTGAGTGCTGGGGCTCTCAGGTCACTTGCTACGAGCCCTCTTGTTCACCGTGTCCAGTGGCCACACTATCCCAGGTGGTGAAGGGACGGTGCTGTCCAGACTGTACGTCAGGTGGGTCCGTGTCTGATTTATTTCTGCCGAGATATTTTTACTGCCACAAACTTCAGAGAGATCTTCTTTTTCCCTTCATGCTTTTTTTTTTTTTTCAAGTCACCTACTAGGTTGGTTGGTTGGTTTGTCCCTTGCTAATTTTTTTACCAAATGATGTTACTGAATCTTTATGTATTTGCCAAACTCAACAGATTATGGGTATGTGCTCTTGGGCAAGTCCTTGACCGTCTCTAAATCTTAATTACCTCATTGGTAAAATGTGCCTTACCTACCTTGAAAAAATTATTATGGATATCAGCATAAAGTAGGGAAACTTGCAAAGGCAAATATATGTGTTAGGACTGTTCCGTTGTTGAAGCTGTAGGAACAATGGCTGAAAGTTTGTTACAGGTGTCCATTTTTTTTTTTTTTTTTTAAGGTGAGCTATTAAACAGATGGTTCCTTTTGGAGTTCTCAAATGGGTTTTTGAAGTTTAAAGACTCATTAATTTCTTCCAAAAGAAAATTTTATCTACTTGTTCTGCAACTCTGCTTTCAAATCACCTGGGGTTGTATTAGTTCCAGTTAATAATTGTTGGCAAGCACTGGCGTTGCTCTGGCTGGGCAGTAATTTGCCTATAAGCTTAGTCTCACTTGGAAAAGTGGCATTTTCTTCCATTCGTATTTCATAATTAATTGTTTTCATCTGTGGGTCACAATTTTTCATATTGGCAGTTACTTTTGTTGCGTTCAACTTATTTTGGCTAATCACAGTGTTTCTATGAAGAGCTTATCATGGGAGAAGCGAAGCAACTCTATGGTTTAATTATCTTACCTTTAGCAATGTGGCTCCCTGGGCTTTCCAGAACAACTATTTAGCATATTAAAATGTACTATACCTTAAAAATCAAGTTCTTGACAACTTCAAAACCTGAAAGAAGTCCTTTGCTGACAATTGCCACTGAATTCAATGATAATCCCAGTTGTTGGGAATGAGATTTGAATTTTGGAGAAAAAGAAGAAAGCCTTTTTTTAGAAAAAAAGAAGAAAGCTTTTTTTGAGAAAATAACTTTTGTAAAATTGTGTTTTGTCTTAACTTTCTATGCATGCCAAAGCTTAAGAAGAACGTCGAAGAGGGCGCCTGGGTGGCTCAGTTGGTTAAGCGACTGCCTTCGGCTCAGGTCATGATCCTGGAGTCCTGGGATCGCGTCCCACATCGGGCTCCCTGCTCAGCAGGGGGTCTGCTTCTCCCTCTGCCCTCTTCCCTCTCGTGCTCTCTGTCTCTCATTCTCTCTCAAATAAATAAATAAAATCTTTAAAAAAAAAGAAGAACATCTAAGAAATCATAAATTATTGAATTCATTTAAATCATATATTACCGAGCTGGTAATTCCTGTTTGTAGAGGCATTCCAGCAGGTAGAAGCATTAATAGGACCGTTCAGTCATGTTTTTAGTGTCTTCAATTTGTAGCTACCAGAGACAGTAATAATATTTCAGACAAGGAGAGGTTCTTTGAAATCTTGCACTGAAATCACTTTTGCTATTTGGGGGCTTTTTTCATACCTAAGTTCCAGAGTTTTCTGTTCTTCATATTCTATACAACTGCATATACTCTGTAGATTCTTTTCTGGAAGAATGTAAAAGAAATCCTATGGTCTTTACTAAATTCTCTCTTCTTTGTCCCTGATTATAGTTCGTTGCCACCCAGACTGCTTGACCTGCTCTCAATCTCCGGAGCATTGTGACCTGTGTCAGGACCCCACAAAGTTGCTGCGGAATGGACAGTGTGTACATAGCTGTGGTCTGGGATTTTACCAAGCTGGAGCTCTCTGTTTAGGTATGGCTCTGGGCAGACAGCCCAGATGTGGACTGAGGCCCACTGCTGTCAAGGAGGGGGTCCATGCATGCAGGAAATGCACAACGTCCAAAGACCATTAGAGGGTAGTAACATCGGCCATGAGTTACTTGGCATCTCTACCCGAAGGTCTCTTGCTTCTAACATTTCACAGGTGTTTTGATGCTTACTGAGAGGCGATGTGGAGGTCAGATGTTACTAAGTAGTCGTGATATGATTTTTCATTTTTTGAAGACTTTCAAAGTTAGTAATATCTCTGGGATTCTTGGTGTCATTTATTACAACACTCAGTTAATCCAAGATAGAACTTTAGAACTGACATGTGCATTTGAGATCTCTTACTAGAACTTTCTCATTTTGCAAGTGGGGAACGTGGGGGCCAGAGAAATCAACTGGTTTGCTCAACATCACACAGATAATCGATAGTAGAGCTTATCTCCTGTGAGTTACTGGGAGATCCAGAACGGGTTCATGTCAATTTTCAGAGTTCTTATGCATCTGAGAAGATCTTACCTGGCAGAATTTGGCTTGTTTGAGGCCAGATCATCGTTACTTTTTCTCCTATCTCTGACTCATGGAGCTAATTATCCATTTAAGAGTGTGTTGTTTTATACCCCAGCTGTGAGTATTTAGCTGCTCTGTGCCTCAATATTCTTATCTGTAAAGTGGAGTAATACTGACTAGTACCTTCTTCAGAGAGTTCTTATGAGGATTAAGTGTGTTAATACACATGAAGTGTCTAGAATAGTTTCTAGGATATTGTCAAGCCTCAATAGAGCTTAACTGCTTTTATTATTTTTGTAATTATTTACTTCTCCCTACTTTCCTGATTCCTAATCTTTAGCCTTTTTGAAAGTTATTTCTATCTCTGCCATGGGTTGTGGAAGAAAAGAGACAAGGGATATTCTTAGGAAATGGTTGAGGGAGAAAGATATTGGGGGCTATTGGATAAGAAGAGCAGACTCAGCAGCCCCTGGCTTCAAATGCCAGGTTCACGTGACCTTGGACAAGTGACTTAATCTCGGGGAGCTTGTTCCTCATGTGAAAAATGGGGGTTAATAATATCTACCCAGAGGCTTGTTGTGAAGATTAAATGCATTCCTACATAGAAAGCACTTCATGCAGAGCTTGGCATGAAATATGTGCCATATAAATGAAGGCTGGTAAAGTGACTCTCCTGCTTTTCTTGTTCTCGGTGTCTCCAGAGCCTCAGAATTGGGCTACATAAGAATTGGCACTGGGGTGGCATCTTTGAGCTAATCAGAGCTGCCCCTTTTTTCTTTCCCCCACCTGTGCCCGGAGCTAGCCTGCCAGCCTCAGTGCTCCACGTGTACCAGTGGGCTGGAGTGCTCGTCCTGCCAACCTCCACTGCTGATGCAGCATGGCCAGTGTGTGTCCAGCTGTGAGGACGGCTTCTACCAAGACCGCTACTCCTGTGCAGGTAAGCCCTGGCCCAGCCACCGAGAAAGCCACCCCCACCTCCAAGAGATCTGGGGCCACCAGGAGCTGTGAGCAGTTTTTCAAGTATTGAGAAGAAACTCTGAGCGAGACTCTTGATGGGCTGAGAACTGTGGATGAGAGAGATGACACATGTTTTTATAAGCTTATTAGTGCTTTGGTGATGTGTGCGTGTGGTAAGATTTCTCGAAGTCCTTCTGCACATGCCTAGGGGCCCTGGAACAGTTCTTAATTCAGATCAGGGTGGTCATTGTGTCGTAAGTCCGATTCCTTCCTTGTGTGCATACACAGTGCTTAAATGAAAATGAAGGGAGAAACAGATCTATATTTTTTCAAAACTTTATTTCTACTTGAAGAGTGAAGGAGAAACAGAAATAAGCAAGTGACATCATGATAGGAAACTTGGACAAGCAAAACAGATGATGGCATTTACATTTACTCTTACTTTAGTATCTCTATACTTTAGTAGCTTTGTGTGTCTAAATTAAGAACTCGTCGAACTTCTTAATATTATCATAGTCTCTGGAAGTCAGAGTGGTCTTAGTGCAATTTGTTGCTTATACTGGGCCATTTTTTCAGTAGTGATTATAATCTTGAGTATAAGTAAAAAAGTAAATGTATAAAGAATGTTTTAAATGCAGGAATAGGAAAAAAAAAATAAATGCAGGAATGGGAGATGGGGTGGAAGCAAAGACAGAGGGTGGAGTTCTAAGCTTATCTGCAGGAGACAGAGGATCAGGTGTGCTCAGAACCTAAGGCAGGGTGCTCAGTGGCAGGCAAACCTGAAAAGGCAGACAGGCCAGAGGGAGGGTCTTAGGTGTCTTACAAGGAACTGTGGTAGCTAGGTTCTGCAGCTGAGCAGGACAGGGTGCAGAGATGTGATGAGCATTGAAGGTGGGCCAGTCTGAGGGTCAGCTCATATGCTTCCTCCTTTTATGCTCTTGGTTAGATTTTCAGGAGGATCATTTGGAGGGAATAGAGTAAAAAAGAGTAAGTGCATGGTATTTACTGGCTCTGCGGGCTGAATGAGCTCTGTGGTATGTGAGGTCCTATGTGGAAAGTCTGCTGGCCTCCATTCCAGGTTGTGCGCAGAAGCAGGATCCACAGGCTGATGGAAACCATCTTGAAGGGAAACACTGGTACTGTTTATGTCGTACAAATAGGAGGATGGCAGGACCTACCCTGGAGCCAATTACATTGAGAATAGAAGACATGCTAGCTCTCTGCAACCCGTAAAAATATCTTCTGTATCCCCAACGTCAAGGGCTGCACAAAGTGTTCAGCATTTGTTCAGCAGTTTGTTGAACAAGTGTTTGATGAATGAAGAAACGTATTACCCTTTGGGGATCTTTGAAGGACCAGTGTTTCAATAGGAGTCTCAGCCATAAAAGATGAAAGAACCCTTAATGTTTCTTACTTATCATGTTCTATTTACCTTTACTTTAGAACAGGCTTAAAGTGGGCACATCCAAACACCTTCCTAAGTATATAATGGTTGGGCAGTTTAGGTAAACTGCTAAAATTTCAATTTGATGAAGTTACTGAATGTAGTCTCTTCTCCTTTCTTCTATCCCATCAAAGAGACCGCCTGCTAGCACTCCTGTGACAGATTTGCCTTTAAAAAGGGAATTAATTCCCCCTAGATTTTATTCTTCCCTCCGTAACACCTCCCCCCATCCACACATCCCACATACATATTTACTTTTTTCTCCCTTTCTTTTGGGGGGCCATTTTCCTTTCTCCCATGCCCGGTGTTTTAGTGGGGGATGTTCATCCTGTTATAGGGCACTTTGAAATGGGTAATGTTTCATTTGATTACTGGTTTACGTAGCTGACTGCTTCCACATTCCATCCACATACCCATACACAAATGCCTCTGGTAGAAAGTTGCTGGGAAAATTTGTTCATGCTCCCTCCAGGGAATTAAACCAATTTGCTTTAGTTCAGCCTGGTTGCATTTTTATGCATAAAATGAGAAGAAAGAAGAGAGCAAGAAGAGAGAGAGAGCGAGAATGATCTTAAAAATTAAAGCTAAACTTGTGATCAATTTCCACATACTGTTTCAATGCTGAGACAGCCCAAATAAGCTTTCCAAATAAGCTTTCTCATTATTGGAATTTTTTGCAACATTTGTGCTTGTGCTATTTTTGGTGGCTTTTCACCACTGACCTTGGAATTCGGTCAGTCAACCAGGGCTCTTCCAGCACATGCTGAATTTTCCAAGGAGAAGCCTGCCATTTAATGGTAACAACAGGTTTTTCTGGATTGATTCCTCTTGGCAGGGTCATTTATGTGGTGACCGGCATAATTTGCCACTTTATTGACCCATCAAAACCAAAAGAAAGTGAACACTGTGCTGAGGAAATTAATTACCAGAAGTTTACTGGAAATTACCTAATATTCATGCTCACTGTGTCGAATACAGGGCTGAGAGACAAATATGGGGCAGAGCCAAGTGGCACATAAACACATGGCTCTTCAGCACGAGAGTGGGAGCAGGTGTACCAGAGGTTCGAAAGAAGGCTTGGGGTCCTGCCAGAGAATTGCATCCTCAGGGGTCCTTATCATTTTCCCTTTTCCCTTGAGTTTTGTGGTATATACTCCCATACACACAGGGGCAGATGAATGTGTTTGTGTGTGTGCAGATATTAATGTTATTACTACATTCTTGTGCTTGGTTAAACTGAATAGTGTTGTAAACACAGACCACATTATGCACCCGCATACCAGTCACTGCTTTATTTCCTCGGCCTTCCCTGATTTTGGAGTTTGATGCTTCGATCGCTTCACCTGAAGGCTCAGCACCAGCCAGTCTTTGTACCAATCTAAGTCAGGGACAGACAAGATAGACATGGCCCCTTCTCTACAGCAGGTAGGGCCAAAGAGTAGTCACCTTCTCAGGGACCAGAACTCATTTTTTAGACCTGGCACTTGGGCTTCTGCCTTAACCCCTAGGCTTCCTCTGCCACCAGCTGGATCTGGTCCAACATCCGTGTTGCCCACCCTGTCCCACTCTTCTTGACCCTGTGGACATCAGGTTCTGGACTGGACTTCTCCTTTGGTTCCTTCTACCTTGTCTGTTGTGACCCATTTCCAGGAATTAACAGCCTGTCCCTGAGTCACCCCAGCCTGATGGTCAGGCTTGACCCAGGTAAGGATGCTCCTTGCTTGCCCCATCTACCACATGACCTTGTACCTTTCCTGCATGGCTCTTGGGTACCACTTGTCCTGGATTTATTGTGGTCTCTCTACCAGAGTGGTGGTTCCATTACCTCTTCTTAGAAACCCTGTTATGGAATCTAACTCTGGATCCAGACTCAGCTCACCATGCCCTGAAAACATTCTTCCTTACCTGTCTTGCCCCTCTTTTCAGTCAACCCCTGTTCCACTCTGGTGGGACCGCTGAACTATTGCACACACAAATCCTAGGCATGGGAGCCCATGAAAAAAAAAGTTGAAAACAACCAAACTAACACACACCATGCAGGATTCGTTTAAAAAAAGTAGTTCATAAGACTATAACTTTGAGTAAAGAAAGAGTAGAATTTAGCCCGTTTTTACACGTGAGTCAGTGTTTGATTTGTCCGATCCAAACTTCCAGTATTCACAAAGGCCCGAGGATGGAGCTATGCGTACCCTGTGCCAAGTGCTCCCTTCATTCTGCAAACCCAGAGATGGGAGGGAGTGTGACACAGTGCTTAAGACCGTAGGCTTGGGAGCCAAACCACCGGGATTCCAGTCTTGGCTCTGTCACTACAAACAGTATTTTTTTTTTAAACTCCACACTTCAATTGCCTATGGGTAAAGCAGCAACAGTAATGTCTGCCATATAGCCTGGTTGTAAGGATTAGAGGAATAAATTCACATATGTCATTTAGGATGGTGCCTGGCATTTAGTAAGCCCTCCATATGGGAGACTTGTATTTCTTCTTTTCATTGTCCTTCTTCCCCGTTCCATTTCGCTCTCTCCTACATTCATTCTCCTTTGAGCACTGCTTGAGGTCCTGAGGATATGAAAAGAAATAAGACTCTATCATAGGGTTTCCTATCAGTGAGCTTGCAATCAAGGCAGGGTTAGCTGCTGGTTACAGGGATGTAAAGAAATAGTCACATAAACCTGCAAATCTGTGCAGTTTATTCTATATCTGATTGCTGTGTAGTCTTAGACTTTGAAGCTTGAAGAACCAAGCAATTGAACATTTACAGGTTTGTATGAAGGGGGGAATCATTTTGATTCTTACCTCTGCCACTTACTGCTATCTGGCTTTGCATGGGCCATTTAACTGCTTTGAGCCTCAATTTCCTCAACTGTAAAATGGGGACAATGTCATCTACTTTAAACCATTATGATGAACACTAGAAAAGATGTTTGAAAAACATAAATATGTTATGCCTGGCACATAGTGTGTGGACAGCAAAAGGCAGCTGTTGTCATCGAATCTGTTCCTTTATTTTTCAATTTATGGGAATGAAAATCAAATTGCTTACATTAAGAAACAGAGTTTTGTGCCATTTGCGTCTGATTTCAAATAAAATCTACTTTCATATGTTATGGAGAAGTAAATATAGGGAACAGTTTACTATATTCATCACAAGTTAAAATCCTTTTATTTTTTTAAAATGCTCAGATTAAGTGTTGAGAGTCTGGAATTTTGTTTCTTAGCCAATACTATGGTATAATTAGAGGGAAAACTTAGGGTAACTGAGCCTGGTAAATTTACATAGGGGATGCTGACCTAGTTGAGATTTAAAAGCTGTAGTTTGAACAGAGGAACTTGTAAAGTTAATTATTTGTTGGAATTTTGTTTGACCAGAGCAGCCCAGCCATTTGTGGAAATGAAGCGCTGACCCTTGGAGCCACAGGTCCAAGGCAGTGAAGACTTAATGGGTCTTGGCATTATGTTCCAGCATGTGGCTTAGCTCAGTCTGGTTGTGCCCGGGGCAGAGCTCTTGGCAAAGGCATTTATGAAACTGCTGTTCTGGAATCCTCAAGAAGACAAGGAACCCCTCCTCACCCCCTGGTTCCGTCGGGATGGTCATGGTGAAGCTGGCATCCTCGGTGGCCCCTCCCACATCCCCCAGAATTGGAGGGTCAGTCCCTATTTCATTGCCAGATTGCCTCATCAGTTTGGGGACCCAGCACATCCTTCCACTGTCTTCACTCATTCTGTTCTGCTCTTTAAATTGTATGCATTGTTTAAACCTTCTCTGATAGTATATTGCAATTATGGTCTCTCCCTTAATTTCTGAGTGTCTTGTAAAGGGGACTTATTGCTTCAAGTGATATTCTTGTCTCTTCCATTCTGTGTGTGCAAGGAATATTTGTTGAGTCTCTTTCATGTACCAGGAACCTGAGATACAGAGTGAATGGATGGAAAACTGCCCAGGCTTGAGGAACTTACTTCCTCAATGGGAGAAGAGTGTCAGTAAAGAAGTATACAGAAAATTTCAGATCATTACCACTCTATGAATTCAGTACTATCAGTGCTATAAAGGCAGTTTTAAAAGGTGTGTAATAGGAAGTGACTGATTCTTGAGGCAGGGACAGGTTTTACACTTCTGAATTCCCCATAGTGCTAAGCACATAGAAGGCCCTCTGGAATAATTTTTGACTGAGAAAAGTGTAAGAAACCATTGCATGGAGGAGAAAGGACAGGAGTGTTCAGGCATGCCTAGACTTCAGCTTGCAGGTGACTTAACTTCCATTTAGCTTCTATTATTTACTTCCTATCAGCAATTCCTGGCTAGGCATGGCCTCAGGAAAATTCCAGAGTCTCGATTTTCCCCACTGCTCTTTTTCTTCCCTCCATCTCCCTCCTCTTCAAGATGGTAGAGTGCCTTATCAGAGCTGGAAGGGTTACTCTTAAACACAGCCATACACATATACACACACACACACACTCACACACACCCACATACACACATACACACACCCACATACACAAACAAAAAAAACAACTAAGCCGTTCAGAAGGGGGAACAACAGGATTGCCCTCCTGCTGTCCATTTCTTGAGGGAACTAGACCCGGGGAAACAGGTGGCGATGGTACTCCAAGTCCTCTCCTGCTTCGGATGTTCACGTAGAGGTTAAATGGAGAAAAAGTAAAAGCAGCTGCCAGTCTTGTGCCCAGGATCTTCGCTGCCAGCTATGTTTGGCATTTGCCTGTGCCACTTACAGACCCTTGCTGTGTGTGCCAGAAGACAAATGACAGACAAAAGCATCACATACCAGCAGAGAAAGGCCGCCACAAATGCAAGGGAGTTTATCTTCCAGACAGATCCCGTTCTTCTGACAAATCTGAACCCCCAAATATTTTAGCCGTGGATTACAAACTAGTGACAAGTCTTCTGGCTTTCAGCCCAGTTCCTAGGGTTCGCAGTTATTTTAGCTGGACTCTATGGCATGCATCCTCTCTCTTTTTCCTATTCCCCGCCCTAACACTCTCCCTGCACGACCTTGCCCTCCCTTTTTAGGCTGCCCACAGAGCCCACAGACCCTCCGTGTTATCACTGTTGCCATCTGAGCAGGCTAAGCTACTGCAGCTGGCAAGTCTGAGAGCGCTCCCCGTCAAAAGCTTGGTTTTGGTTGGTGGTCCCTCTGGCTTTTCAATTTCCGTAGACAAATAGACTCAAGGTATCAGTGGAGAAATCGACAGCCATTTAATTAATAGGGGCTGAGAGAAAACCCAGGAGTCCTAGCAGCTGTGGGTTGCCATTGGTCCCAGCGGATGAGTGGAATCTGAGAATTCCATTTGGCTCATCAGGCTGGGCCGAGGTGGTCACCGCAGTTGAAAACTTTTGCAGTGTGTTGTAGATTCAGAAGTACAGGTAGAGAGGGGCGCCTGGGTGGCTCAGTCGGTTAAGCGGCTGCCTTCGGCTCAGGTGGTGGTCTTGGGGTCCTGGGATCGAGCCCCGTGTCAGGCTCCCTGCTCAGCAGGGAGTCTGCTTCTCCCTCTCCTTCTGTGTTCTCTCTCACACACTCTCTCTCTTGCTCTCTCTCTCTTTCTCTCTCAAGTAAATAAATAAAATCTTAAAAAAAAAGAAGACATACAGGTAGAGGGGCAGGAGTGAGAGGGGGTAACTTTAAGAACATTCCTTGTGAGCTGAATGTCTGCCATCATCCTCTGACTTATGTACCCATGAAAAGCTAGCCTACTTGTAAAATCTCTCTCCGTGTGGACCTGCCAAAGCCCCTGCCAGCTGGGAAGTCATCCCTTTGGTTCAAGCTCTACAGAAGACCCTGCTAAAAATTCAGATACGTTACCCAAGATGAGCAAATCATTCAGCTGTATCACAAATGTGGTTAATAGATTAATTAGCTATTTACCCAGCATGTGCCTTAAGAAAAAGGACTACAGGCATTTTTCCCCCCTTCCCCCTGAGTAGTTCTTTTTCCCCTAAGTATGAAATGAATTCCCATGTATTACAAAAAATAATTTGACAAAGTCAGTCAAATTCAAGGCACAATAAAAAAATCAGCGAAAAATCCCTGACTCAAACTCTCCCAAATTACTACTGTCAGTATTTTGGTGAATGTCTTTCCGATTTATGAGTGTGTGTGTGTGTGTGTGTTATATGCACAGACATACACACATTATTTTTCAAAGGTAAAATCACACTCTATATATAGTTTTATTGCCTGCTTTCCCCATGTTATTTATTATCCTCCACAAAATCTTTTTAAAGCTGTTTTATAACTTTCCATCAGGGACTATGCAAGAATTCATTCAGCTGGTCCTCTGCGGTTTGACGTTTGTTCCTAATTTTTCCATTATCATAAATAACCATGATGTAAACATTTTTAATAGAAATTGCGGTACATATATTTGATTAGGGTAAATTCTTCGACATGTGATTGCTGGGCCCAAGGGTATATTGCACTCTTTGAAGCCAGTGACACTTTAATATGTGACTCTCTTTTGAAAAAGTTGTGATTTGTATTCTGGCTAGACACAAATGAGTGCCTGCTTCCTACCACCCTTGTCAGCATGAGGTATTATAAGTCTTCTTGTTTGTCAGGTTGGTTGAGGTAAAATGGACTCTTGTTTAATTTTTTGCTTTTACTGATTTTTGGGATTCACATGAGGAGAGTTGACTTCATCATACTTATCAGCACATTCCCATGACTAGCCTGGGCCGGCTATTCCTCTCGCTCATCTATCCAGGCCTGTCTGTCTGCCTGTCTATTCCTTTTGTTTCCATAACTTATTCTCATTTCCCTCCCCGCCCCTCCAGCTCCCCACTTAAGTAACGATTCAAATGCAATTTAACATGTATTCTGTGTGTGCTCAATTTTAAATATTCATAAATATTAGTAGGTAGGTATTTCATCCTTCTCCTTTTTTTTTACTTTAAAGACTTTATTTTTTTTAGAGCAGTTTTAGGTTCAGAGCAAAATAAAAAGGATGGCACCGAGAGTTCCCGTTGACTCCCTGCCCTGACATATGCGTGGCCTCCCCCGTTATCAGCCAGCCTCCAGTGGACTAGTGTATTTGTTACCTCAGTGAATCCTTCTTTCCCCTTTTTCTTCTCCCGAAGCACTGCTTCCAAGATGCATACAGGTCCCTGTGTGCACCTCTAACTGATCGCAAGGAGCTGCTGCTCTCCTGTTTAATTTGCATATGTCTGGCTATTTATGAGGCTGAAGATTTTTTTCATGTAGTTGTATTTTTTCTGTTAGGAACTCCCTCGAGGACATCTGGGTCTTCAGAATGTATGAAGACTAGATATTCCCATTTCGGGATGTAAAGTTTTCTGTTGGCACAGGGAGGCAGGTTGAAGATGGAGACCCAGCCTGGAGGAGACGGAAGATTGTAGTAAAAGGATCGAAACTATGATTACTCCCATGAACTTCCTTTCCTTTTACATTTGTCTGGCCTTTGTGCTTCTTAGACAAGTAGCCTTGGCCTCCCATGGGGCTGTGATGGGGGAAAGGAGAGTAGTCTGGCCAGCATCTGGGCTTCTCCTCAAACAGTCACCAAGCTATTTTCAGTCATTTTCCACAGGGCTTTGGTTGATATGTTGTAGAGATTGCAAGGGAAGAGCTTTAAAGTAGGAGTCCTCTGGGAAAGGCTGGAGCCCTCTTTTGTAACTGCTGGAATAATCTCCGAGGGCTCTCTTTACGTCCTTTCTAAGTGAACCTACCTTTCCCATAGTCTTTATGGTCCTTTCCTCTTCTGTCTCCTGCTGTACTTTAATTTGCCCCCTTTGTACTTACTTGGGCTTTTGACACCAGTTGAGACAAGATGTGCTAGATCTCGCACGGTATGCCGCTCATTGGATCACGCGTGACATTCTCTGCTCTCTCAAATATGTCATCTCACCATATCCTCATGAGTTATGTATAACAACTCTTATTCCCACTTTACAGATTAGGAAAGCAAGGAACAGTGAAATTGAGGGTAAGATAGGACATTTTTTCATCCAGCAAGAGCTTCTTATTGGAAATTTACCCCCCTGATAATACTTTAGAACTTGGCAAGTACTTTCCCGTCATTTGTGTGATGAGGACAAAAGCTAGCGGTTGCTACAAAATGGATATGGATGGGAATGAAGGAATCTGACTTGTGGATGACATAGCAGACTTCTGCGTAGTTGCCGGTGAAAACCCCCTTGGCAGTTTGGAAATCTGAACTGCAGCCTGATGAACCTAAAAGGGCCTGCTGATCAAGTGTGCCAATTCCCTGGGAATGGCAGGAAAACTTATCCCAAAAGGCCATGGGAAAGGTGAGGGACCAAAGGAGAAGCTCTTTCTCATTCCTGAGGGGCATTTTGAACTGCAGGCTGAGCCCACTGGCGTCTGGGAAGGCTTCCTGGAAAATGAGAAGTGGCCCAAAGGAAGTGCTTTTAACACTTCCCTGGAAAGGGGCTGCACTGTATGCTTAGAGAAGCACAGGTTGAAAATTTTTTTACAGCAATCATCTATCTCAAAATTATCAAGTAACAAAAATACGTTTCTTATTTCTGGAGTCTGGTTTCAATATAGAGTTGCCAAAAGAAAGGTAATTCGTTCCTTTTCATTTTGAAATGAATTGCTCAGCAAGCCAGCACATGTCTTGCTATGCTCTAGAAAAGTCAGGGGCTTTCCTAAATAAATTATCTACTGCATGTCAGATAAGAAGATGGTTTTCTCTCATTAGCCCTCTTTTTAAATTTATTGCCACGTTTTCACAATATACAGGCCAAACCCTGGGTGATCTGAAATGTATCACTAAGAGAAATTATGGTGAAAAGTCAGGGAGTGACCTTCTATTTTTCATAATAACCCAAGTGTAATAAAAGCCACATGTAAAATAAGCCTGGGAGAAGAGATTATCTGCAGCAGCATGTGTTCAGTGTTAGAAATTAGAAATCAATTGCAAAACACAGTAGGAGTGTGTCATTATAAGAAATGTGACAGCTCAAAAAAAAAAAAAGAAGAAAAGAAAAAGAAATGACAGCTCAGCATAGTTCCATATTGAAGGAATAAAAATCCCTTCTGCTGCCTTGCTTGACCATTTGAACATGCCTTTTGTTTGCTATGGAAACAGAGAAGGTGGCCTCACATTTGGTATTCTATACAGATGTAGCATAAGTACTTATCATCATAAGGAGATCTGGATTCCAGCATTTATTAGGTACATTTACAGCCTCAAGTTTATCTAGTTTAAGTTATCACATGTTCAGACTATGACCTCATGATTAGTTGTTTCCATGTAGAAGATAACTGATAGGATGACTGTCATAACCGGTAAAAAAAAAATCTGTGTATTCATTTAACATACATTTAATGAATGCTGACTTTGTACCAGTTACCAGTTTGGACACTGGGGGTTTGAGATGATTCAAACGTGGCCCCTGTTCTGGAGGATACTATATTCTGTTGAAAGGGATTGATTTGTAACCAAATGAATAGGACATAGGATAAATAGCATAAGAGAGGAGGTACAACGTGCTGCAGGAACACAGAGGAAGAAGGGACTGTTTGGACAAGTTCAGCAAAGCTTCCCAGAAGTAGTGACAACTTAAGCCTCTCAAGTGTAACCAGGATTACAGGGGCTGTCGAAGGAGCTGGAGGCATTGCCAACTGGGTGAATCCTGTGTGGGGCATCTGGAACCCACGAACCCGTATATGGCATGCTTAGGGCACCCTGCTGCATAGAACTGGCCTGCTCGAGGGAGGTAGCAGAAGGCAGGGCTGACATGTTAGGTGCAGCTCAGTTTGTGACAGGCCTGAGTGCGGTCCCTAAGCCTGTAGCCTCTATCCTGCTCATCCTTTGGCCCTGTTCTGATTGGCAACACTAGGGATAATGTTAAAAAATATTTAACAAGCCATATGGCACAGATCAGATTAGTCTGAAGGTTGGGGGGGTGGGGACGGACCTGAGACTCTCTCCTGTGCCAGACCTTTCTGTTGCTGGAACACAGTGTCTTGCAGGCTTCCCAGGGATGAAACCAGAATCATCAGGGAGGGACCAGGATGACATCCCTTTGCCAACCAGGTTGGAAGTATTTTTACTAGTTTAAAAGCCAGTGCAGCTGAATGTCTGCACCCCTACCAACCAATCCCCGAAGAGAACTAGAGGGTCGTGCTTTAATTTCTCACCTCCTCTGTGCTCCCTTGACAAAAGATGATTTCATCCCTTAAAAATGTCTTGAGTTAATTACCCTCTCCTCTTCCCACTGCAGAGTAAGCTCTCTAAGAAACAAAACTGATTAAAACTCTTACAGATGAAGTCCAAGGTCCTTACCTGGCCTTCCATGATATTTGTGATCTGGCCCCTATTGTCTTTTTAGTCTTACTTCCCATCATCCTCAAGTACTTGCTCCCTGGTGCAGTTTGTGCAATGCTACCAATGAGCTCAAGCGATGGGGTGGTTTAAATGTTTCCTCTAGCCGACTTCTGACCTGTGGTTAGCTGGGAAGGCCCCACAGGCTAACCACAGCACCCTGCATGTGGTAGGTGCTTCTGTTGAACATGGATAGATTAGCCTGGCATAAAACCTTCTTAGGAATGAAATTGGGTTTTTTGTTTGTTTTGTTTGTTTGTTTAGGTAATGGCTTTGAATCAACTCCTGAGTCAGTAAGGCAGAGGCACAAGAAGGGATAGACACTTCAGATGATGACTATAGTCATTAATTGAAGGGTAGTTGAATAAGAATGAATGACAGATTTTGTGGATGTTCAGGGTGGAATTTGTTACTCGGATCTTTAATCCACATCTTTAATTATAATGTACTTTGGGTAGCTTATCCTGATATTAACAGTGTTCTCATGTAACACTTATAAAATATAAATAAGGTGTTAAATATAAATGAAGTACCAAGTGTAGAGTACCAAGCAGTGTACTCAGCACAGAGTTAACTAAATGGAAATGGATTCTGCCCTTATGAAGCTTACGGTCCAGCAAGGGAACCAGCTCATAAATAAGTAAACTTTCTTCCATCTCTGTTTTTCATCTGCTATTTCATCTCTTGCCTGGACCAGAGCAGTGGACTCCATGCTGGTCTGTCTGCCTACATGCAAGTCCTTAAACCCTCCCTACTCGGCAGCCAGAGCGAGCTTTGAAAATCAGGGCTTGTGTTGATCTTGCTTAACCCCGTTTGAAACTTCACATTACACTTAGGGTAAAATCCTAATTTCTTTCCATGATCTCCAAGGTCAAGTTTGATTGGGCCTCTGCCTATCCCTCCAGCCATGAATCAGGGCACTGTGTCCCACCATTCCTCACTGCACCCCTCTGTGCCCTGCTGGTCCCTCTGCGTCTGCTAGCTTTAGCCATAGGGGTAGCCGTCAGTTCTTTGAACCCCTGAGCTCCTTTCCTTCCCAAGGACTTTGTTGGTGCTGTTCTCTGGCTCTCTCCAGGGCTGGCAACTTCTCATCCTTTAGATCTACCTAAAGTTGGTTCCTTCCGCCCCCACCACTGTTATTTTTTATCAGAGAGCCCTTCCTAACATTTTTTAAGATGGGGGTTGGGGAGGATCAGAAGGAAAGGGAGAGAGAGAATCTTGAGCAGGCTCAGGCCCAGTGCCAGGCCCGACACAAGGCTCGATCTCACAACCCTGAGATCATGACCTGAGCTGAAATCAAGAGTCAGACACTTAACCCACTGAGCCAGCCAGGTGCCCTATAGCATTTAAGAGAATCTGTAATTATCTCTACGTTTGTTGGGGGAGGAAAGTTGTCTGAAATTAAAGGCTTTCCTGTGCAGTTTCGAGCTGAGAGGAGAGGATTGGATCTTAAGATTTGCAATGAACGCACCCTTTTCTGATTCTAAAGGGATACATAATTAAATTATTTATGTATTTAGTTCCCAAGTCTCTTCCGATCAGCAAAGGCATTTCCCCCACCAATTTTGGTCAGAATGAATACCTCTGCAGAACAGGCTGTGCTCCACGGTGAAGCAAACATTTTGAAAATTAGGATGCATTAACAGAAGCATAGGTTGGGGTTAGCCATACAGTTAACCAACTTTTAATATCAGCAATCACTCAGAATAGGCCTCTCTTTGCAGACATGCTAAGGTGAAAAGCAAGCATGAGTAGTAAAAATCAAATGCTGGAAGAGGAGGATATTTTTGAGTGTTAAAGGAACAACTCTGGTTTAGGAACAATGTATGGTTGGCAAGTTAAGCTGTAAGAGAAAGGTACTCAAGATGCATGTTGAGAGCAGAAGCTAGTGGTGGGGCCGTGGGGTTGGGGGGACTAGAAGAGTCATGAGGGAGGACAGAAGGAAGGGATGGGGGTGGGATAGAGAGAAGACAGGGATGGAAAGCGGGGAGAGAGCAGTAGAAATCCAGCAGTAGCAGGTCTTTCAAAGTCTAATCAAGGATGAGAGTACATGGCATCCCTCCTTGCTGATTCTTCATGGTGTTGGACGCAGGAGCGGTGATCCTGTCAACATTTCATTGTATGGTTATGAAAGACAAGGTGGCAAGGTGATGGAGGGCCATCTGATTTCATTAGACAGACCATCTTTGTCTAGAAAACCATAGTTCCCTTCCCTGTGATTCCCATTACTCAAAAGCCTCTGATTTCCTGTTCCAAGTCTCTGAGCAGTAATTTATTGAGTTGTACTTCTGGCCAACAGAAATAGTTATTTTTGGTGGAGGGTGTTTTTTTCTCCTGTGGTATACATATGCGATTTAGGAATGAAGGCTCCAACATCCTCCTTATGAATTCTTAAACCTTTGAAAGAAAAATTGCAACGCGTCCTTTCTGCTATAGATTGTCCACTGATTTTGCCGCTTGCCTGCAGTCTGCCACGAGTCCTGTGCTGCCTGCTGGGGTCCGACAGAGAAGCACTGCATGGCCTGCAGAGACCCCCTCCAAGTGCTGAGGGAGGGCGGCTGCGAGAGCGGCTGTGGCCTCGGGTTCTACAACAAGCAGGGGATCTGCAGTGGTAAGTGCTCGGCTCTGCATGCCAGAGCAGCTTGCTTTCTTCCAGCATCCTTTGTTTTATTAAAATCATAACATTTCTTTTAGTCAACGAATATGCAAGTGTTGGGGCACCTGGGGGGCTCAGTTGGTTAAGCCTCTGCCTTTGGCTCAGGTCATGATCTCGGGGTCCTGGGGGTCCTGAGATCCAGTCCTGTGTCAGGGGTGGGGGTGTCCCTGCTCAGCAGGGAATCTGTTTCTCTCTCCCTCTCCCCCTGGCTTGTGCTCTCTCACTCAGTCTCTCTCAAATAAATAAATAAAATCTTTAAAAAAAATATGCAAATGGCTGCTAACATCGACAGTGTTTTAGTAGTTTACAAACCCTTTTTGTCAACTGGTAGGATCGCCTTTGACACCCCCACTTCACAACAGCATGTTAGGTTAGGGTGCTCATGCTAGCCTCATGCTGCCAGGCTCAGGCTGCTTGCTCCAGACTCACAGCTGTGGGGAGAGGAGCAGGTCTTCCTTCCTCCAAATTCCCAATTCCACATCAGTACCAGACTGCATCCAAATATTCACGGAGACAAAGAGGCTCCCAGAGCAGCCAAAGCAGACCTACCCTTGTGTTGGCATCACTGACTTAAAGCTGAAGCTGTTACCGAGTATTCAGTCTTTTATGCCCACGGCATGGCGGTAAGAGTTAACCCAGCTTAGTGCTTCCTTCCAAGTGCTTTATAAACATTAACCCACTGAGAGGCAGGAAGGTAGCGGGGGTTGGCATGACCTTGGGCAAGTCACATACTCTGTCCATGTGTCAGTTTCCCTTTTGTAGAACGGGGGTAACCATAGCCACCGTGGGTGACAGATAGTGGCCCCTTGAAGATGTCTGCATCCTGATAGCCAGCACTTGCGACTGTGCCGCCTTAGATGGTAGAAGGGGCTCTGGAGGGGTGATTCAGTCAAGGATCCTGAGACGGGAGAGACTATCCTGGCTTCTCCAGGTGGGCCAGTGGAATCACAAGGCTCCTTCCAGGAGGGACGGTGGGAGTCTGAAAAGGAGGTCTGAGACAGCAGCGGGAGTCAGGGTGATGCCAAGAAGGGGCAGGGCGCATGCAGGCAGCCTCTAGGACTGGGGAAGAGACACGGAAATAGATCTGCCCCTAGGGCTTCCAGAAGGAATGCAATCCCGCTGATGCCTTGACTTCAGGACTTCTGACCTCTAAAACTGTAAGATAATAAATTTGTGTTGTGTTAAGCCACTGAGTTTGTGGTCTTCTGGCCCGGCCGCAGTGGGAAACTGACACACACCGGCTCAGAAGGCTGTTGGGAGGACGGAGGTGATACAGGCAGCCATTTAGCCCAAGTGCTGTGTTTGCTGTCTATTCCTCACGACGATTGCAGGCGGTGGTTACTAGTATCATCCTTATTTTCCAGATGAGACAGAGAGGTTAAGAAACTTGCTTAAGGTCACATAGCTAATATGGGGCAGAGTTGGGATTCAAGCCTCAGTCTTCTGGCTTTAGGTCTTACCTGCCTCCTAACTGCTCTACTAGTTATAAAGAGACGCCTCTCTATGCACCTCTGCTATTTCTCCCTCCCTTCTCCTTCTCACCTCCCTCGATCCTCTTGTCGCCCTTTCTCCCTGTCAGTCTTCAGATCAGTTGCCAAGTCCACAGATAGGCACCTGACAGTGAATGAAAGGTCTGAATTGAGTTTACTGTGATGGTCATACCTATAGAAAGGCTGTGATGACTTTTTTTTTAAATAACAAAGTCCATTAAATCAATAAAAATGTGCAGCCCATAAAACTTTGAGTTACTGTCCTCGTTTTGTTTACTGAGCAGGGCAACAGCAAATATGATCGTTGGGACTTGACAAATCCACTTGTCTTGGGGAAGAGAGATAGCCCCTGGCAGCTGCTTGCTTAAAGCTGTGCAGAGATCCATCAGCATCACTGGTGTGAAAAATCTCACTTGATGTGGACGAGTCACAGCTGGCTTTTTGTGGAGTCAGGAGAGAACAGGAAAGAAAGGCCAGGCTCTGCCGTATTTTAATCTTTTTCTGCCAGCATCACTTTCCTGCTCAGTTAAGCCAGATGCATTCTCTAAAGGTAATCAGATGTCAAGTTTGCACGAATCCAAAGACATTTAGCCTGTAAGTCCCCAAGGAGGCTGGCTACTGTCCCTGATGGGGGGCAGTGACACTGACCTGCTACCGAGATGGTATATCTGAATTGAGAA
>NC_138370.1:121528102-121636380 GCF_054177405.1 Leptonychotes weddellii | reverse complement strand
AGACGATGGACTCTGAAAAACAAACTGAGGGTTCTAGAGGGGAGGGGGTGGGAGGATGGGTTAGCCTGGTGATGGGTATTAAAGAGGGCACGTTCTGCATGGAGCACTGGGTGTTATGCACAAACAATGAATCATGGAACACTACATCAAAAACTAATGATGTAATGTATGGTGATTAACATAACAATAAAAAAATTTTAAAATATAAAAAATAAATAAATAAAAAATAAAAGGAGGGATTTAAAAAAAATGAGGGATTAGTGTGAGCCTTGAGGCAGTGAGGGGTGGAAATCTACTTGGGCTGAGAGGTTGGATGAAGAAAGCCAGAGCTCCTTGCTGACTGGAAGAATTAAAAAAGACCACTGAGGGGCGCCTGGGTGGCTCAGTCATTAAGCGTCTGCCTTCAGCTCAGGTCATGATCCCAGGGTCCTGGGATCGAGCCCCGCATGGGGCGCCCTGCTCGGCGGGAAGCCTGCTTCTCCCTCTCCCATTCCTCCTGCTTGTGTTCCCTCTCTCGCTGTGCCTCTCTCTGTCAAATAAATAAATAAAATCTTAAAAAAAAAACAAAAACCACTGAACAGGTGGCTTAGGGAGAGAGTATACATCTGAAATGCTATCTGTATACATTTTGAAACAAAGCATCAGAAAAAAAAAAATCTTCCAGACAAGAGGATGGGCCATTGCTGAAAGTCAGCCAAGGAATCAATTGATCAGCGAGTAATTGCTGAACGCCTGCCGTGTGCTTAGCATGATGCAAGACTTTGTGATACCATTGACATCGACCCGAAGACCTTTGGATAAAGACGGGAGTTTACACTTCTCATAAAATTCTTAGAGCTCTCTAAGTTTGTATTAGATGCCTTCAGAAGTGTTCATATAAATATTTCCTAAAACATCAGTGAACCAAGTCACTGATTGGTATCAGAATGTTAATTAAAACGTCTGATGCTGATAATGCTGACTTATTTCCAGTTCAATTTAGTGCTATTCAAGATAAAGACTGGCTGGTGTTGGTTTAATCATTTATAACTGAGAGGCCTGTATCTCTAGAAATCTCAAAGTCAAGTGCTGAGAAAAATCCAGCACAACCTGTCATACACGGTGGTATGCCCTGGCTGAAAGAATTTACAGCAACCAAGTTCATTGGCGGTTCATGCTTTGAGTTTTACAAATGTTAGATATAAAGGGTGGGGAAATTCAAAGGACAAAAACCTCCTCATTCTTTAGTCTCTTAAGTACTTGTGCTATTATGAAGGGCTTTTCTGACTCTAGCTAACATAATAAATCAAAATAAGCTCCGAGGTTTCTGTTAGCCATTCTCTCTCTTCCTTCCTCCTCTCCTTTTTTCTCTCTTTCCTTCCTTTTATATGCATTTCCCTTCCTCACCAAGGCAGCTATTTCAATTTTTTTAAGACTTTATTTACAGAGTGCATGCATGTGTGTGCGAGCAGGGGAGGGGCAGAGGAAGAGGGAGAGGGAGAAAGAATCTTAAGCAGACTCTGTGCTGAGCATGGAGACTGACACAGAGCTCCAGCTCACCACCCTGAGATCATGACCTGAGCCGAAACCAAGAGTCAGACACTCAACCAACTGAACCACCCAGGCACCCCTACTTTAATTTTTTTTTTATCTTTTTGTTTTTATGGGCTCATGTAAAATGGGTATTCTTTTGAGTGTACATACCTTTTTTTTTCTTAAATGATGTGTTACAGAGTTCACGTTGTTCTTTTTTCATTCAGCATTATGGTTTGAACCACCTGTGTTTCTATATCATCTAGCTCTTTGCTTCTCACTGCTGCATAGTACTCCCTGGGCTGCATCTCCCATAGCTCACCCATCCACTGTTCATGACAGACTCCCCAGTTCCCTCCATCCCTATGCTGTCTCTAGAGAACACCAGTGAACAGCCTCAAACATGTCCCTTTATGAACCTCTGTGGAAGGTTCCCTGGGATGGGTAATCTGGGAGCAGAATTGTTGGTTTCTTAACTTTCCATATTCTTTATTTGACTAAGTAGTGCCAGGTAGCTCACCAGCATCCATACTCTCAAGTGTGAAGCTTGTCTCATCTCCACGTCCTTGCCACCATTTGGCATTATCAAGCTTCAGATTTTTTTTTCTGGTTAATAGGTATACCGGGACAGCCCATTTTATTTGCATTTTTCTGATTATTAATGAGTTTGAGAATATCTTCAATGCCTGTTGGACTGGCATCCCTACCCCCAAGCCCATTTTGACTTTAAACCCTATATTATATTGGATATGCTGGTGGGTGTGCCTCAGAGTATTTGTTATGCTTGGTTCAATGAATAATTATCTGATTCTCCTTCAGCTGTGAAAACAGAAAGTACAGAGTACTTTGAAATGTTGGAATCAAGGAAACAGAACTCAGCTGAGCAGCCAGACAATGTGATTACCATGTTGATACCAACTGTGGACATTGTACAGAGTAGACTTCTCTGCTCCCTTTGCTCATTATTGACTTTCTCTGGTGGGTTTCCTCCCCCTTAGCTTGTGACGAATCCTGTAAGAGTTGTGGTCCCAATAGTCCCAGGTGTCTTACCTGTGCTGAGAAGACAGTGTTGCATGATGGGAAATGCATTGCTGAATGCCCTGATGGGTACTATGTTGAGGCCACTGGCAGATGCAGAGGTAAGACGTGGGTAATCATTGTTGTCATCATCGTCATCATCAAAATGCATTTGACATATTTGACAATACTTGGTGCTATATGCTGCTCACTTAAGAATTAGTGTGTATGATGAGAAGATGTCAAATTAAAAGGAATAGCATTTTCATTCTAGAACCTGTGTGTATTTGGTATGGGAGTGGGTGGATGCTGTGGGACTTGAGTGATTAAGTAAAAGACTTATGCATATCAATCCTCATTAGGGATCATTTGGTCCTTTTCAGTGTGAAGAACATCTTTAAGATCTTCATATAGTCCTTGTGTACTAATAAACGGTCACTAACTTAGGTTGTAGGTATGACAGAATCATTTCTTAGATGGCACAAGCCCATATATCGGCAACGACAACACATCACAAAAATAAAATATAAAATAAACCAAGTTTGACAGCTTGTAAGGCCCAAGTCTGTATGTATTGAAAATTTGGTCTTATGTGCTATTTATGTATTGTTCCTTTCAGATTTATACAACTTTAACTATGAAACATTCCCATTTGAGACTTTGTAAGCTTCTACTTACATATGCTTGACTTGTGTCTTTCCTTCGAGACAACTCGGGGAACTTCCTGCTGCCCCTCTCCTCCAAAATAAACATACGTGTTCTCACTTGCACCTATAGTGTGGGTTTGTGGCAGAATGTTTCGATCTGTCCCACAGCCTTGTCTCAGCAACCTCCTTTCTGTATGCCAACCCCTTTACTGGCCCAGTGTTTATCCCTCTTCCGCAACATCCTGCCCCCAAGAGTCTCATCCTACTTCCACACTCCCCTCTCCCAGCTCCTGCCTGTTGTTTTCTGGAGTCTTTAGTATCTCAATCCTGTCCCTTAGGACAGGCCATGGTACCATTTGTAAATCAGAGTCAGAGATGTCCCACTGTTACCACCCAGGACTAAAGCAGCAGAGATGCATGCCTGACATTGTCATATGTAAAGATTGTTTAATATGATTCTTCCTTAAAATCCTATAATGTCAGACCTCGAAGTATCTTAAGTGATCATTTAGTCCAACCTCACAATGCATTTGCCATGGAGCCTAGGCCTGGAGAAACCTTGCCTTGGCTAAGGGCACAGATAAATTAGTGGACAAGCCAGCCAAAATTCCAGTGCTTCCAGAACTTCAGACACAGAAACTTTTCACTCTTCCCTATTCAGGTAGGGGGTTTTAGGTTCAGACAGACCTAGGGCTAAATCCCAGCACTGCTACTCATTAGCTCTATGATCTTGGGTAAATTTTTTAACTTCCCAAGACCTCAGTTTTCTCATCGGCAAAACCTCGTAATTGCTATGAAGATTAAATGCAGCAATGTGTATAAACCCCTTAATGGAAACAGCGCATCAACGGTAGCTGATAAATAATAGAACATGGATAAAAGATGGGTAAAGGGTCACCGCGGGCAGTTTTGGGTATATAACCACTTCCTAAAACATCTTTCCGCCTGATTTGGTATGACAGCTGAAGGGGATTGAGAGCGACACAGAAGGGGCTTCCTGATACATAAGGAGCCCAGCTGAGAGGTAGGCTCCCTGTTCACTTGGGTTCCATGGTGTCCCCCTCACTGTCCTCCTCAGCTTGTCATAATTCATGTGCCGGCTGCTCCGGACCCACGGGCTCACACTGCACAGCCTGCATCCAGCCCCGGGCTCTGCGCCAAGGCCGCTGCCTGTCCAGCTGCGGAGAGGGCTTCTACCCTGACCACGGGGTCTGCAAAGGTACCGTTGGTGTCGTCGTCATTCTTAAGAGACTTTTCCATCACGAGGACAAAGATTTAAGTTACTTTTCAGTGCACTTTTCCCTACAGTGTATCTTATATCGCTATGTATACATTCTATGCTTTTTTTTCATTGCCAAGGGATAATCTGAAAAAAAAAAAACTCACGTTGGAATATTTGTGATGATGCCCCCCAAAATTCATGATCTTTCTGGCCATCCTTGAAAGGACTGTCATTTCCTTTACTGTACATTAAGACAAAACAAAACTCTTACTTCCTCCTTTTCCCTGGTCTCCTCGAATTGTTAATGTATTTCGTAGTCTTCATTTTGTTTTTCCCTGAAGAACCTTTTTTTGTTAACGATTATAGCTGAGCAAACTGAGTTAGCAGCAATGCCTCTGGGCTGAGGGAAATGGAAACTCTTAAATAGTTGTTTGCCAAAAAGGCTTTGGGCTCATTGGGAGGGTGGGATCATTGTCTTTTGAAACTAGAACATTGGGAGCATATACTTCAATTAGGTGAAATTAATTTATATGTGTTTATATGTAGGGGACCTTGGAAAAGAGTTTGAGAATAGTTAGAAGAATATACATATTTATATATATATATTTATCTATATATTTGTATCTATGTTATATATATTTATATATGTTATATAAACTGGTATATATTTTATAAATAAATATGTATTTTTATAATTTTTATATAAATATATACATATATATTTGTATACATATATGTTATAAATATATATGTATATATTTAAAACAGGGCAGCTGCAATAAATACTCTGAAAAAGAAAATTTAGAAATCTTTTAAAGAACTCTTTTAGAGTTAATTGTATCAAAGTTAGTTATATCAAAGGGCTCTTGTAAAGAGTTAATTATATCAACTGTGGGCATGAGTTAGTTCCAGTAGTCTGTCTGGGTCTGATTTCAACCAGTGGCCCAGAAAAACAAGAAACTGATGGATTGTCAAATTCCTGTTGCTTCTTCAAAGGGGGATCTTCCTTGTCTAAGAAAGCAGCCTTTCCTCACATAAATTCTAGAAGGATTTTGTTGCCTGGATGCCTATATAGTGGGTGATAGATGACATAGTAGACAATAATGCGATGACTATCTTTGCAAAAAATGTAGTAATGGCCTTTGTATGGATGGTTCTTAAAATCTTCAATAAAAATGGAGGCCATGGTATTAAAACATCATTCAGTAAATGTGTATCTGGAGAACCACATCAGTATTGTCCAGTTTGCCGGGGTTTTTTCATGCTCCAGCTTGACAGACCTCACAAAACCAGAGAGATGTGACCAGTTAACATCACCCTCATTAGGCCTCTCACAAGTATTATCACCCTGTGCTATATATAGAACACTAGAAAGCAGTTTTCTGATAGGATGTATCTGGTGAACTCTTCTAAGTGGCTTAGATTTAATTAGGTACTCTCCTTGGTTGCAACGTATATATGACCCTTGTACTGATTTCTGCATTTTGTTCTTGGCAGCCTGTCATTCCTCTTGCCTCACTTGTGTGGGTCCAGAGCCCTCTCACTGTGCCCAGTGTAAGAAGCCCGATGAAGGACTGCAAGTTGAGCAGCTGTCTGGGGTGAACATCACCTCTGGCAAGTGTCTGTCCCAGTGTAGAGCCCACTTTTACTTGGAGAACACTGGGCTATGTGAAGGTGAGCAAGCATGATTTGAAGAAATGTTAGGTAGCTTCTGGGCTTTGCTCTTGAGAGATCCTGTGAAGTGAGAACAAAGCCAGAAGACCTTTGTTTTCATGTAAGAATTGTTCCAGGATGCTTGTGGATGGAGCAGAAGATGGACATGCAGAGGGGTGGCCCCCACTGATGTTCTCCTTCCCTTGGTGAATAATAGATGATCTTAGAGAGCTGGTTCCATTGACCCCACTGTCCCCAAAGTTACATTCTAAGAAGTTCCAGACAGGAATTATTTCAGAGACAGTATGAGTAGCTAAGAAAGACCCAGAGCTCATTGTAGAATTCCATTTAGTATTGCTTCTAATTTGCTACTCTGGATGAATATGAATTGGTCCCTTCAGAGCAAAATCTGGACTTCTGTCAAAATTTAGAAGTGATTCTTGCCATTGCCTAGCATATCATCTACAGAAAATTGATGCCATCCTGAATAATTTGACTCAATAGCTGAGTCATCTGTGAGTGGCTGAGGAGTTGAAGGGGAGATATAGATAATTTGGGGAGAGGTTGGGGAGGCCCCTCTCTGTTCCTATACGAAGTTGCCTTGCTGTTGGGTGAATTATTTGACTCTCAAGCTACTTTAAAAAAAATGCAATACTTACAATTTTCATTGTAAATGTATGTTCATTAAGGGAAACTTAGAATGTAGAAAAAGCAGAAAGATAATCTGCCCACCATCTACCACCATCTACCACTTGGGTAATTGCCTTTACCATTTTGCTGTAATATACCCAAGTCTTTTCCTATGCATAGCTTTGAATTTTTATTTTTACCATATAACTGTAAGCCTGTTGTAGATTCAGTTTTGTATCCTACAATATCCAGTTTTACATTGGAATATACCCTCACATGGAAGTGATAGATTTCAAGGTTAAAAGATTTTGATAGTCAAATGGCATAGTAGGAAGTATACAGATTTGGAATACAGAGACCCCAGGCCAGACACTTAAGCTCGCTGAACCTTTGCATTCACAGCATTAGATGAAAGATAATTATCTTTCACATGGGCTTTTTGCCAGGATCAAAGGAGGTTAGGAGTGTGAAAATTCTTGGTAAATTGTAAAGCCCCATGCTCAAATGTTATAAATGTCCGTCCAAATACTCAGGTGTTCAGGAACATTATAGGGGTAATCCCCTGCTCCCAGGGGTGCACCCTGCTCCCTGGGATGCACTGTTACAAAGTGCTTAGAAATTAGGGGAAACGTCTTTATTTTCCAAATACACTGGTTTCCACCCATATATGCCTTGCCTAAACTCTCTCTAGTCCGCTAAACTTTCATGGCTCTGTTTCCACAACTACTTCTGAAATACAGGAATCTGTCACTAAGAGTCCCAGTGCCTTCCCAAGGCACACACCACACAGCCTTCCCCTCTGATCCTGGGAGAAATCAAGAAGAAATCTTCCCAGGCTACTCAGCGTAGTTAGCCTCTCCCTATAATTTTGAACACCATATTAAAAATGAAAAATAGGGAATTTGAGGAGGGATCAGAAAGGAGAAACAAAAATGATTAATGTTTGTAAAACTAAGTTGTAAATAAAAATTGGAGTGACCAGGGTTATCCAGCCAGAAAATAATGTTACTGTTGATTTGGTATACACCATGAGCCAGACACTAGGAGAAGTACATGACTTGTTTTTCACTAAAGTCTGGTACCAACCTTATGGGGTGAGTGGGACAACTATTTTAGAGAGGAAATGGAGGCTTCGGGGAGTTTAGGCTGTAGCTTGTTCAAAGTCATATATCCAGCACAGAGTAGAATCCAGTGGAATCTCAGTCAGCCTGATTCTTGTATCCATGCTCTACACCAAGTTGTTACTGTATTATGGTCACTGACAAGGGGAAAGCATAGCATACTAATACTGCAGGATTGGAACATCTTAAATTTAAGGAGGCATCTTCAACAAAGGGGAGTTTTCTGGGAATCCCTTTATACAGACACCTTTTTAAAAGGATTAGAGTGTAATCCATGTGGAATGGTTTAATCATGGTCCCATGCCAAAGGTCTAGATTGACCTCTGGAGTCCCTTGTGATCCCATGATTTTATGCTAGTTCACATAATATTATTAGGTATCACACTATATAGCTATCTACTCACGTTTATTACCGAATCCTTGCGCAATCTCTGCTATGTAGATTTCGTTGTACTCCATTTATAAGTGATGAGAATGTGGCAGAAAAGGTTAATTGAGTTGCCCAAGATTCCGTTGGGAAACTGAGTGCAACCACCAATTGTTTCCAACCCTATCTGCGTATTAAGTGTGTTGATTGATGTGTTTCCTGTCACTCATCTCATATCTCTGGAAACCTTTCTGCCTTCCCACAATCTGTTTCATTTTTTGATTCTGCCGAGGTGTTATCAATGCAGTCAGGCTGGGGAGCCCTATGAGACTGGGCTCTCCTTCTCACATGTTCCCAGAGATAGCCTGGCTTCCTTGCAGAACCTTTAAAATGTTGGAGTATTTTTGCGGCTGTACCATTGAGGGTTTATTTTACAGCACGTTTGATCTCAAGTGCTTTTCTATAAAGAAAAGAAAAACAACTGTTTTCTGGAACTCTCCCTCTTCCTCTCTCTGAGACTGCAGTACAGAGTGATTAGAATATTACTGCAGCTAATGAAAGCGAGAAGCAGATGCATTATAGGAAAAAACAATTTACTTAGAGTCTGAAGTGATGTCAGAAGTTATAAAAGTTTCAACTCAGAGCTACATGACAAACCCAGAAATTATCTAGTGGAAGATGAAACAAAAATACTCAAGATATTTGACTAACATCCAAGTCTATGATTGAAGGACGAACAACATAAAATTAACAGTGACCAAAGAGAACATTGTTTATTAGTAGCTGGAGGGCAGTCTGTTTTTATTCCTTCCTTCTACAAATGTCTATTGAGTGTTCCCTCGGTGCTGGGCATTGTCTAGGCACTGGGGGTACCCTCATGAATGAGTGAGACAAAATTCCTACCCTCGTGGAATTTATATTCTAGTGAGAGAAACAGATCATAAATAAATGAATAACAACAGCAGCAACAAAACCCATGGTGTGTACTTGGCTAGGGGTCTGTGCTATGAAGCCCACAGTGGGATAACCGGGAAGAAAGAGGTGGACTGAGGTGGGCTCCAAAGCAGAAGGGCTCTGGTGAGAGGGGGATGGGCACCTGCCTGTATTTGTCCTGTGATTTGGGCTCATTCTCAAAAGTGTATCCTTATATCCTTCAGAACATGGAGCTTTGACGTTATGTTTTGTTTTGTTTTTTTTCACATGGCCTCTATGTTTACAAAATGTGGCTAGAACTGCTGGTACAAAAGACAGTCCGTTACTAATTGTGAAAGACAATGTGAAGGCATTTTCTGTAGTCAACCAAAACTGTGCATGTTTATTCAATATTAACATTCAGTACTAACTAAAAGAAGGATTTTAGTAATGTTACCCAGAGTTCACCTCACCTATTTAACGGATTGTGTCAGCATTGACAGAGTCTAGTTTATTTAACAAAACAAACAAACAAACAAAAGCCAGGAAATACCTATCAACCCCCTTGCTCAAATAAAATAATACAAATTCAATCCCTTCAAAACCTCCAAACATCAAAAAACTATCCTTTGCTTTTTTATCCCTCTTTATCCCTCTCCCCCCGCAATAGTTTTCCAGGACTCCCTGAGTTCATAAATCTATCTGAACTCTCCAGGGTGGAGCTGGGTGGGGGGCCGCTATCTTGTACAGGGTGCCGTTCTCGTGTTAAGTCCTGTGACAGGTTCCTCCTGGAGTCATTTAGTGACTGTGCAGCCCCTGGGGCTGTACCTGACAGCCCAGGGTGGATGGACAGGACAAAGGACCTGGAGCTCTTGTCACTGGGAGGCCTTTCCTCTTTCCTGAGAATGTTCCTAGGATCAGATCAGATCACTCAACTCATTTTCAGATTCTCCTTACACTGTTGTTGAGGTGGTTTTTTGTTGTTGTTGTTTTCTTATGAAGGATTCAACTATTTTGAAGCCTTAGCTTTCAGTTGAGGTTTCTCTAGTGCAGAGCTTTTCATAGGAATCTCTTGGGAATCTTGTTAAAATGTGGATTCAGATTTCATAGATCTGGGGTGGGATCTGAGTTTCTGCATTTATAACATGCTTTCAGGTAAGGCTGATGCTCCTGGTCCAAGGACCATAGGTGAGTAAGCAAAGCCTCTAATTAAAAAAGGGCAAATATATCATTTTATCATTGGTATACTTCTAACTAAAGCAGTTTAACAAAAATCTCAATTTTTATTTCTTCTTATTGTATGCATAATACATATTACAGAGATTTTAAAAAATACAGATAAGAAAAATTAGAAAACAAAAACATCTACTACTAGGTTACCCAGATTTAGCAAATAAAAATACAGGATTAAGAAATAAAAATATTTAGGGCACCTGGGTGGCTCAGTTGGTTGGGCGACTGCCTTCGGCTCAGGTCATGATCCTGGAGTCCCGGGATCGAGTTCCGCATCGGGCTCCCTGCTCGGCAGGGAGTCTGCTTCTCCCTCTGACCCTCCCCCATCTCATGCTCTCTCTCTCATTCGCTCTCTCTCAAATAAATAGATAAAATCTTAAAAAAAAAAAAAGAAAAATATTTAGCAGATAAAAAAAGGAATTTTTTAGTGTAAGTATATCCCAAATATTGCCTGAGATATTCTTTTTTTTTTCTTTTTTAACATTTTATTTATTTGACAGGGAGAGAGCACAAGCAGGGGGAGCAGCAGGCAAAAGAAGAGGGAGAAACAGGCTCCTTGCTGAGCGAGGAGCCCCATGTGGGGCTCAATCCCAGGACCCTGGGATCATAACCTGAGCCGAAGGCAGATGCTTAACCGACTGAGTCTCCCAGGCACCCCTGCCGGAGATATTCTAAAATGCTATTCAATGTTTATCTGAAATTCAAATTTAACTAGGTAGCCTTTATTTTATCTGTAAATCCTACCTATAGCCCTTCAATCTTGAGATAACCTCTTTTAATCCTTTGGCATAGATTCTTAGTTATTTATGCACACACACACGTGTGTATATATATCTCACTTCACAGTTTATAAATTCCTTACAACCAAGAGTTTTATTAGAAATTCTGTAAGTTTGGGGAGCTTGGGTGGTTCAGTCAGTTAAGTATCTGCCTTCGGCTCAGGTCATGATCTCAGGGTCCTGGGATTGAGCCCCTTGTTGGGCTCCCTGCTCCCCGGGGAGTCTGCTTCTCCCTCTCCCTCTGCCCCTCCCCCCACTAATGTGTGCTCTCTCTCTCTCAAATAAATAAAATCTTCAAAAAATTCTGTAAGTTTACATTTACTCCCATTTTACAGATGAAGAAAGTAAGGCTTAGAAGGAACCAACTAATGAATGATTTAGCAACTGAGGATCCTAAGTTGCTACATAGTTGCTCTGGAAATATTTCCTTCTTTCCAAGCCCAGATCCCTTGTTCTTCATTTCACACTAGAGCTTTACAATTGAATTTCAGGCCAGGCTGTCTCAATTAATGATGCAGTTCAATCACCATGTCAACACCTTGGCAGTGGTGACCAAGGACCGGATCTGAACATGGTCAGGATGATTAGATTTTAGCCACATTATTGCCCCGATTCTGTGGCAAATGAATGGTGGATTCTCTCCGTTCCTACACAGTTCAGCAAGAGGGTTCAAGATGATCTAATTTTGAGGGACTTACATGTTTTTAAAAGTGAACTCTATACCTCAATAATGAATTTTACTTACATGTCTTCTGTTTTAGTATGTCAGTAGATACACTGCTTTAACAAGAATGCAGAGGTAACCAACATTGGGTCCCATTCCTGCATTGGCATCCTTCTCATTATACTTGAAATAATCATGGAGCTTTAGTCAGGTAAACATTAGGGAAATTTTAGCAACTAAATTTTTCCAGGCTTTCTTTTTCAGTCTTGAAGATAGTATTGCCTCTTCAGGCTGGGTCTTACTGCAGGGGGCAAAAGTGCACAGAGTCAATACAGGTTTGGTATCAATTTTAAAAAATTTGTTTTTCTTCTAGTTTTACTGAGCTATAGTTAACATATAACACTGTGTTAGTTTAAGGTGTACAACATAATGATTCTATACTCATATGTATTGGGAAATGACCACCACTTAGTAACTTTCAGATATACGATATTGTTAACCATAGTCACCATGCTGTACATTTTATCCCCAGGACTTCTTTTATATCTGGAAGTTTACACCATTTGATCACTTTCACGCATTTCGTATCTGGCAACTACCAGTTTGTTCTCTGAATCTTAATTGTTCAGCCAGCCCTGGCTGTTGAGTGTTTTTCAAACCCTTTGTGATTGTCTATGCTACTTTCTTTATTCTTAGTGGCCCCCAGTAGTTGAGGGTGCGCTAAGACTTGTCAGTGTCCCAAACGGGGGAGGATCTCAGCACCTAAGATCCGGAGGCTGATTGAAACTGGAGCCTCGGGCGCCTGGGTGGCTCAGATGGTTAAGCGTCTGCCTTCGGCTCAGGTCATGATCCCAGAGTCCTGGGATTGAGTCCCGTATCGGGCTCCCTTCTCCTTGGGAGCCTGCTTCTCCCTCTGCCTCTCTCTGTCTCTCATGAATAAAAAAATAAAATCTTAAAAAAAAAGAAAGAAACTGGAGCCTCAAGTAGCTGCTTTTACATCAGGCAAACGTACCTCTTTCAGAGGAACACCGGGAGATGGGTATTTTTGTCTGTTCCCTCTGCACTGAACCCTGGGGTGACAGCCAGCCGGTTGAGAACTGTTTCTTTGTTTGCTACCGTCCCCTTGAACCAGTGAACTCAAACCTCGCTGACCACCAGAGCCAGGCTGTCAAGGGTGTGCCAGACATGTGCATAAGCTCTTTCCAGGAAGATACTAGTGACCTGGAACAGGGCAGAGGTAGAGCACAAATACGGTGTCCACCTCCCAGATCTACGAAGCAGGCAGTGGGCCTCTATGTATGCATTAAATTAGAAGCCTGACCCTTAGCCAGCAGTTTTTAAGATATGCAAATAGGTCTCTTTCAGGGAAAAGCAGGGAGAATGGGCCTTTCTGACTGCTGCCTCCTGGGGGAAGGGGAGGGATAACCACCAGTAGTCCTTGTGAGCCCATTAAGAAATGTTTCTTTATTTGCTATAGCCTTATGGATTTTGTGGATGCAAGCCCCTTTGGCTTTCAGAACTAGGGTTTTGGGGGTCTGTCCCTCGGGTGGACTCTTAAAAGTTGGAGCATCGCATGTTGGCTCTAAACCCTTCATTCCTAAGGGAAAAACTGGGAGTTTCTTCCTGATTATATGGCAGTAGGGGTGGGGGTGGGTATGTCAAGAGTGTCCCAGCCTTTCCTACCTGTTTCCATATAGGTTTTTTTTTCTCATTTGCCTGATGTGGGAAGAGTGTCCCAGCCTTTCCTACCTGTTAACATATAGGTTTTTTTCTCATCATTGCCTGATGCCTAGGAGTCCCTCAGCGAGTTAACTAGTTTCTGGATTTTTTTCAGAGGGAATTGTTCCATGTGTAGCTGTAGATTTGGTGTGTCTGTGGGAGGAAGTAAGTTCAGGAGCCTTCCATGTCACCATTTTGGACTGGAACACCATTTTTTTTCTTTTTAAATAGGAAATTCACCAATTATTTTGGTCAGTTAATTAATTTGCTTTAGGTGAACCAGGAGAAAAAGTCTATCATGGGTATTTTGATCTATTTAGTTGTTGCTAAGATTCACCCAAGGCCTCAAGGCAGAGTTTTAATTAAAGAAATAAATGGGCAGGAGTCTGCCTGCTCAGCTTAAGAGTATGTTATTATTTATGAATTTGGGATTCCCTTGCATTAATTGAATAAAATACATGGCATCTATATTAAGCAACACTCTTTAATGTAGTCCCCAGAGTGCTGACATAAGCTGTACAAATGTATGCCTTCTGGTAATTTTCAATCTTCTTCACTTTCCCCTTCTTGTCTTTACAGCATGGCTGTGCTCAGCTTTGGGGATAGAAAGATGAAAAAGGTAAAGGCCATGCCTTAAGGAAAGCATGATCGAATAAGGGAGACTGACATCTGAACGAGAAATTAAAAGAACATGATACATGCAGTTGTAGGGACCAAGGGCAGGCTGCCCCAAGATGGCCACTTTGGCATAAAGACTATTTTGAGTTAAAAAGCAATAAAACCCCAGAAGATTCAGGAAAAGCTCTTTACCTTCCCCACCACTGCCTAAAAAGAACTTAGATAGGGAAAGAAGAGAGCTGTCACCACAGGTAACGACATCATGATATAATTTGGGTATGGTAGACAGGGAGGAACCTAGCAAGGTCTGTTTGATCAAAGTCCTGTGTATGTCCCATTGTTTCTGAATGGGCCAGCAAACACTTGTTTACCTAACATTTACTCTCTTTCATCTTCCTGAAGATTGCATGCCTTCCCTCTGAAATCTCAGACCCCTAACCCCACCTCCTTAGTTTAGGATGACATATATACCTCATTTTGCCTGTCTTTGGAATTTCCACATCTGTATGGATTCCCTGTACATACACTATTAAATTTGGTTTTCTCCTGTTAATCTGTCTTGTGTCAGTTTGATTCTTAGACCAGCTAGAAGGACCTTGAGGGGACAGGAAAATTCTTGCTCCCCAAAATCGTAATGGCAGTAGGCACAAGGCTCAAGTAGCTTGCCCTTGACCCCTACAACAGCATGTATCATGTTCTTTTAATTCCTTGTTCAGATGTCAGTCTCCCTTACTTGGTCATGCTTTCCTTAAGGCATGGTCCTTATATTTTTCATCTTTCTATCCCCAAAAGAGCACAGAGGAGACTGACTGCCTGGGGGAGAGAGTATGTGAAAAGATCTACAGAGAAAACTACATTATCAGCATGTTGAAAGGTTAATAGCAGTTCATCAGGGCAGAAGGTGGGAAAGGGCATTACAGGTCAAGGAAACAGCAAGTGCAAAGGCATGCTGTATTTAGAGAAGTCCGATGTATTTGGTATTCCCGCAGTATAAAGCTGAAAGTGGTGAATTGTGGGAAATGATACTGGAGACATGGGGGTGAGTCATGTCATGAAGGGCTTTATGTGCTACACTGAGTTTAGAGTTGACAATACTGGTATTGGAAAACTGTTAAAAGATTTTAAATAGGGGAATAATATGGTCAATTTACATTTTATAAAGATCAACCCCTTACCTGTGCAGCAGGTAAATGGGGAGAAACAGTGGAGCTAGTTGGGAAGCTGCTACACTAATCTATATCATGAGTGATATTGAAGGTCTGCACTAAGGGGCCATGGGAATGGTTAAGTTGGGATAGATTTGACAGAGATTTAGGGAGTAAAAATCACCATGTCTTGGATGGGTTGTGGTGACAGAAAAGTAAAAGTCTAAGGTTTCCAGCATGAGTGTCTTGGTGAATAGTGGGACTACCAAGTGAGGCAGGGAATACAAAGGAAAGACGAGGTAGTGGGTAGGATGTGGGGTTGGGGGTGGATAATAAATGCAATTTTGGACAGGAGGAATGTGATGCCATAATTTGCATTAAGTAGATATGGGCTGAATGTGGAAGTGGATGATGAGTAGTATTTTGGAAAGAGGAATGAGATACCAATCAAATACCAAGTAGAGGTATCCCCTAGGCAGATAGATTTATGTGGTTGGAGTTCAGAGTAAAGGCCAGAGCTGTACACATAAATTTGGCCCTCACCAGCATGGAGGTCGTCATTAAAGCCATGGATAAGTTTGCCAAGAGTGAGGAGAGAAAGGACAGAGGGTGCAATTTTGGGAAGCTCCAATATTCTTGATGTAAACAGAGAAAGGCTGAAAGGAAATGATCAAAGAGATAGGAGAACTAGAGGAGTGTGTTGCCAGTGTTCCCATCCACCTGCCCACCCACTGGCTCACCTACCTACCGACTCACCCATCCAATCAGCAGAAATTAATTGATTGAGAACTTACGACATGCCAGGGACAGGGACTATGATAGGTACTGCAGGAATCACAGAGATGGAAAAGATGTGATTCTTACTCTTACATGGTTCAGCTCATTAAAAAAAAAAGAGAGAGAAGGAAAAGGAGGGTGATGGAAAGGGGGAGATTGACTTTATTCGACTTAACTCATTTCAGTTTTCATCCCTTTTCACAGTACTCCTACTGTATACCCTACAGGATTTTTGATATTTACATCATAATTCAAGAGAAGTTTACCTCAAAAATTGTTTTTGACGTGAAAAGCCAGGAAATTTTATATGATGTGAAAATAAGGATGCTGGACCACTTTTTATATCATTGAAAAGAAAAAAGAAGTGGTAGTATTTATTGTCTGAAATTTAAATAGGGGATAGGATAGAATAGAATAAGATAGAGTAGAATAGAACAAAAATTGATATGTTCTAATTGTTTTAGGTAATATTTTTGCTGGCGTCAGGTTGATTGGACTTTACAACCATCTAAGGACACTTTTAATGCCAACACTTTTAGTGCTTAAGCTGCTCAGTTATGCTTTTTCAGAAATATACTTAGCCATCAACTGGAAAGCCACTCTCTAAAAATGTAGTATTGATTTGGGGAAATTATTCATAGAACTTCTTTCAAATCTTTTCCGTATATGTCCTGTAATGGAGTTAGTCTTCCTTGAAGGATCTTAGACTTCAAACCAGAACTCCTGCTATGAAAGCAGCTTCCATAAAATGATAGAGCCTCATTAAAGTCACTGAAATAGTGTAGACATTTCCCAAACTGGTACAGAATTGATATTTCATGAGATTGTTTTAAAGATGCAATGCAAATGCCTGTACTTACAGAAACAGAGCATTGTAGAGGAAAAAAATACTTTGACAGGGTGGTCACCCAATATATCATTTTCCCTCTGTGCCACTCAGCAACTAACAGGCTCATTATCCATTTGGTTATTAAACATTTCCAGTGACAGCAGTTCTGAAGTTTGCCATGGTGATGTTTAGATTTCTAAAATCTAGTGGATGACAAAGGGACTTTCTTGTGGAGTTCTTAGCCCATCAGTCTTTCAACTTGTTTGTCCTCTTTGCTTTCCTGTTTTATATAGTACAATAATAACCTTTATTCACATTGAGCCAAGTTCTCACATTGACTTTGTGACCAAATGGAATGAAATAAAATATGTTGTGTGCTCATGAGGCATTAATTCATCTTTCCCTAGTTTTCAATTCCACAATGATATGATTTGATTTCCTTTTTATTAGGGAGGTATAATAGGAAGAGCTAGGGATTTTAGCAATCTTGTAAAGTCTAATATAAACATTGGTATTATCATAGGTATATTTAAATATGTGGAAGTATGTTTCTTCCCCAAATCATCCTGGAAAGCTTTGTGTTGACAATATAATTTAGCTGGTTTTTGAAATATTGCCACCTGACTTTCTGTTACATGCTGTTTCATTCGTGTTAAACGTGTCTCACATAATGGGCTAATATGTACCCTTCCTTTTTAATATTTGCTTACCTATTCCTTTTTTGTTTTTTGAAAAGGAAACATTTTCTCAGTGATTTTGAAAATATTTGGGGAAAAATTTTCTTATTGAGGCTTGTGCTAGAGTTGTTTACAAGGCAATTAAAAAAGAGGAAATTATTTTAAAAGTTGGAGCTCTAGCTCTAATTTTCATATAGTAATAAATACTGTTGAATAGATATAAAGCTCTGCAGTGTATCCAGAGATGAGGATCAAAATATTTATTAGCCAGTAAGGCAAGTTACCGCCCAATCCAAATGGGTACGGGCCTTAGCTCAGGAGCAGGGTCCTAGAAGCCTCGTGGTGGAGATGTTAAACCTCTAGGTGCTGGTTTATGGATGGGGCAGGAAGCTAGGGTGGGGCCACGGCTGCAGGGAGCACTAGAAGGCTTAGGACAGCAGTGCCTATCAGCCATGTATCGGTAGTTGAATATTTAACCACCAGTACCACTGGGCCAGGACATCCTAGCTTATATGAGCTGCACATACATCAAAAACTGTATGTTGCATTTTTATTGGAGGTTGGTAGAAATGGAGACCTCAGTGGTGTAAAATCACATTTGGTTCTTCCAAGCTGCTGGTGTCTGTCTGGGTATTTCATAGAGGGGACAGAAGAGGCAAAAGAGGAGACTCAGAGTGATCCCTGCAGCTGTGGATCTTGTCCACTGGATGGACAGAAGGTGGCCTGAAATGTGTGGGGTCATCCACATGGGTAAGAATCGGGTCTTTGTCTTATTCACCATTGTATCCCCAACACCTAGACCTATTGGAGACTCAATAACGAATGAATGAATGATTGGAGGTGAATGACTATTTCACAATGGAGGTTTTATTATTATTCAGGTATGATGAGGCCAAGAGATCAGGAGACAGCTGCCATTGAGAAGCATGTGTTAGTCACAGTTCCCAAGAGGGGGGGCACGGCACACTATGCAGGGGCCACATCGGGAAGCACCAGGGTTGGTCCAGAGGCAGAGGGGAAAATGTAAGCAAGAGCCCTTATTGTGGTTTCTGTGGGAAGGAACAAGTGAGGCTGGGTAGCAGCATAGGATTGGCTAGTTGGAGTAACTTCAGTGGGCTTTGGGGTGTTGGAACTGTCTCAGGTTGGCAGGGGGATAGAGGCCCCAGTGTGAGCTATAGGGGAGGTGATGCGTGTGTGGACTTGGGACTGGCTAGTTAGCATATGAAAGACACACTCCCAGGGTAGTCATTTACTATCTCTAGGAATTGGCTAACCCTGGGAGGGCAGTCTCTTCAGGATTTGCAGGACCCCAGATGTCAAAGTAACAGAAATACAGAAAATAAAAAGACATGATTAATACACTGTCCACCCTTGGGAATTGATGCAAATATCCCCTATATTCTTAAATGCCTTCTTTCTCTTTGCTTCCACATTTCTTTTTACACCTGTGGGTACTTGTATCATAGCACTTAATGGTAATAATTACTGCTAAGATTTATTAAGCCCTTACTATGTACGTAGCACTGTCCTAAGAACTTTACACTTTATGTGTTTCAAACCCAGTTAGTGTCCACAGCACCCCATGCATTATGTACAGTTTATATTCACAATTTATACATGAGGGAGTAGGAGTCTTGAGAAATTACATAAATTAGTCAAGGCCACATAGAATTGCGACGTGATGCTCTTACTCCCTCTATGATACTTTGTCTCCCATTAATTGTATTCCAGTGACTTGCCTGTGTGTCTGTTGATGAAGCTAGTTTGAGCAGCTCAAAATGTTGGGACAGTTCTTCTCACCTGTGTATGTCCAATCTCTATTAGAGAGTAGGCACCATGTAAACCTTTGTGAGTAAGTCAAGCTTCCATCACTGTTCTCTGTAATTTGAGCAGCCTGATAAACAGCCCATTGTCTAATGATGGAGGAGGAGCTGTCCTGAGGGAAGAAGACCTTTCTTACGGCTTCCTGGTCTTTATTTGACATTCTCTGAGAATGGAACCTGGGAAGAAAGAAATGTATGACTCTGCAAATGGTTATTTCTGTTTCGTGGCATTTGTGCCTTAATCTGGGTCCCACAGATGCTTGCTTTGCAGGATATGGCCTTTAGAAAGAAGTATGTGAGATGTGTACCCTGTCCTTGGGAAAAACTAAGCCGATGTGGGGAACTTATTCCAACCCAGAAATGTTAACAGGAGAGACAGAGCTACTGCATTTGTCATACGGTGACTTTCCTGATGGTCTCCTCTGCTTTGTCTTTCCTCTGCCTTCCAGCTTGCCACCCATCCTGCTTCAGGTGTGCAGGGAAGAGCCCACAGAACTGCACAGCCTGCTGGCCTTCCCAAGTACTGTTGGATGGGCAGTGTCTGTCCCAGTGCCCGGATAGTTACTTTAACCAGGAAGGCAGTTGCACAGGTAAGCATGTAATATGCTGGGACATGTCCCCTATGCCATTGTTTTGTCTTTGTCATGCAGCCAGGCTCTGTAATTAAAAACGTGGTCATATCAGGGGACAAGGGTTGGGCTGTAAACCCTCATCTTGAATTTGTTAGGTATAGAGTGAGGGGAGCAAGTGAAGTTCTGTTCTTCCAATAGGGAAGTATGGGTGAAGTGAAAAATTGGAGTCGGCTTCGTCCTGTGCATGCAGGGAGGGATGGATCTGATGGTGTTCGT
The DNA here is from genome assembly GCF_054177405.1 of Leptonychotes weddellii. Classification (NCBI taxonomy): domain Eukaryota; kingdom Metazoa; phylum Chordata; class Mammalia; order Carnivora; family Phocidae; genus Leptonychotes; species Leptonychotes weddellii. The sequence continues at coordinate 121,616,187 of NC_138370.1, read as the reverse complement.
CATGGAGACAAGCTACTACAGACAGGTTCTAAGGCATCTGTGGAGGACCAGGCTTTTGGCATTAACTCTGTACTTCTCAGCCCCACTTCCCCTGGCTACAGCCTAAGAGAGCAAAAAGAGAAAAGTGATATTTATTTTTGTCTTTGATGTGTTGGTCCAATATGTTTTTAACAACACCTTTATATATTTCAGTGACAGAGATTCTAGAAATCACTAGTTGAGATTAGTTCAGGGTTTTATTGGAATTGACAAAATACTAAAATTTAAGCACCCTATTGTAGCACTGTGTTTTCTTGTATCTACAGAAGAAAAGGTAAGACAAAACACATTCTTTCATGATTACTATTTTATTTCTAAAAATAGACTGTTGAGGCCCACTGTTAGGAGAAAGCCAATTGTTACAAAATTGTATGACATGTATTTCTGGAGTCAGGAAACATGTAGTAAGTGCACAAAATATTTTTTAAATAAATGAATACTTGTTAGGTTCATCTAAGCCTCAAACTCCAAAGGGGAAATCCAGTGTAAACAGAAATCTAGACGACTGAAGATCAGTATTATATTTCTTCTGGAATGTTCTTTTTCCAAGTACCTGCTTAATCTCTCTAGGCCCATGATGGGTCACTTTACTTTAAACACTCTATCAGGCTCAGTGGGAATGTTCCTGGTTTCTTTGTCATTGGGGTTGTCCTTGAAAACTGTTGTCTGTCCCTGTGAGCCCTCACCCTAGCCCAGCTGGTTGTCCTTTGTGTGAAATTGTTGGGGGGTCAAGTCTGAGTGGCTCTAACTCTCCTCTGTCTACGCCTCTGCCTGCCTGCAGCCAGCAGATGGCCAGGGCACTGAGTTGGCAGGGCACCAAGGTCACTTGAAATCTGGCAGGGAGGAAGAACTGGGAGGTGGAAATCAAACTAAGAACTCAAGTATCCTTTGGACAGACGTTTTCCAAGTTAAGAGCCTTAGGAATGTAGGAGGGGTGATAGCTAATGCTAGCCTTCTCATCAGTAGTGCATTTTCTTGCTTGCTTTATTTATTTGTGTGGTTTTGCTTTTTTTTTTTTCTTTCATAACTCCTTATCTTCTCTTGGTCTCTCGCCAGAAGAAGTGAGAGGCGGTTGAGTGTACTCGAAATCTGTGCCTTTGCTTTCCACCAGCTCTGGGCCAGAAGGGAATTCTTTGTCATCGGTTCCAGCAAGCTCTGCCCAGCTCTGGTCCCTCACCTCCCCTCCTCTTGGAATCAGGCAGGCTTAGACTTCCTCGTCCTTGGCAGAGAAATCCTTAGCTCTCCCTCCGTGCACTTGCTCCTACGGCCTGCTTTGGCAGCACCAGTCCAGCTGCAACCTTCTTCTACTCCTAGTGCCCTGATCTTTATTGCCTGCACCTTCTGGGACTTACTTGTTTTCAGAGTGGTACCCCTTAGTACATGGGTGCTTTTTCGGGGGAAAACAGAGCTTTGACTTCAAACCTGGCTCTCGATAACCTCCAAGAAGAGGACGTTCTGTTTTTGTATTTTAATTAAGTGTTGCTGCTAACACAAGGCATCCAAATCGTGGCCTGAAGGGAGAGCATATGGCTGGCATCTGACTCCAGTGAGAAGTATTGGTGTCCCTTGCTGTGTATGGTTCCCCTTTGCCTGCCAGGAACTTCTGGGGAGCAAAATGTCTCCCTCGGCTCCCTGTCCAGCTCTTTGAATCACACGAGGTATTTTAACGAGAAGGAGGGAGTCTCACCACTCACCTTTCTGCTTTGTGACCTTGATCTGAACTTCCTCACTGACATACATTGGGATGGTCATGCTGGGCCTTCTGGAATGTGCAGCCAGTTACTCGAATTTTTATGTTTCTGGATTCTGTGTTCTGTTCATGGACAGTATTTTCACTGATACCAGAAATGTCATCTTTTGGTTGGGCATAAGCGTAGGACAAGCTTGCTCAGGAATCTTCAAAAGATGCTTAGCGTTTGAAGTCTGCTCTTGATGTAATTTGTGACAGGCATTCATACTTCATGTACTCACATGCTGAGCCACTAATTCCAATCCTAGTTTCTGTTTCTCTCCATAGAATGCCACCCCACCTGCAGGCAGTGCCACGGCCCATCGGAATCTGACTGCAGCTCCTGTCACCCTCATGTCACTCTTGCTGGTGGGAGCTGCAGGACCAGCTGTAAAGAAGAGCAGTTCCTCAACCTGGTGGGGTACTGCACTGGTGAGTGGGAGCTCCTTCCTTCATAGTCGTGGAAATCACTAGCCAAAGGCTGGGGTTCTTCATGCCAGGCTTAAGAAGGCTCTCCTGTATTTGTCCTCTGTCATCAGATGAAGAGCTCTTTTTTGGGAGGCATTTGTCTCGGGTCTGGAAACTTACTTTACTGCTTCCTATCAGACATTTAGTAAATATTTAGATTCAAATGGAATCTTCTAATAACACTCTTGAACTTCCTGAAACAATTTAGAACCTCATATTAATGAAGATTAAAGTGATGATAATAGTATCTCATATGCATGTGGTGTACTTCAGCTTAAGATAGCAACATGTTGCTTCAAACCCTTGGGAGACTCTCTCCCTCTTGTCTACATTATCTTCTGCCTCTTGCGTGGAGAACTTTCGCCATCAGCCCTAGGCACAAAAATTTAGGGAGATTAACCTAAAAGTAAGTCAGTTGTCTCAGGAGATGGGATTTTTCCTCCTCATTTTAGAACTCTGATTTCAAAGAATTATATATTAGGAAAGTAGCCTAGAATTTGGATAACAATGAAAAAGCCATATAGTGTTTTGTGTTCATCCATCCATTCATACGACAAATATCTTTGAGTGCCTACTCATGGCCAGATGCTCAGAATACAAAAAAAAGAAAAGAAAAAAAAAAGAAAGGTGAATGAGACAATGACCCTGCCCTCAAAGAGCTTATAGTCTAGAGAGAGGAATTTACAGACTAGTGGGTTATTACATATTTCTTGACTCATTTCTCCATATTGTAGGAGAACCTTGAAGAGATTTGCCTGCAGCAGCTTTTGTCACAGTTCTGAAGGGCTTGACTGGGAGGCATTCTGAGATGCCACTGGGAAAGGTGAAAAAGCTAGGATCTGGTCAGTTGCATGCTGGAGAAGTTGATCTGTCTGTAGGCCTTGTCTTTGGGCAGGGATGAGTTGTGGTCAATTGTTTAGGTCATAGTATGGGGCAAGCACATTCACTCTGGGACTCAGTAGTCCGTTTTGGTGGATGGGGACACAGGAAGTCAATGACAGTCCTCCAAGTGTGGCTGGTCATGCCATGGTCCTGGGTGATCCATTCCTTTTTGCACATGACCTTAGCTGGTGACTAGACCTTGGGGTCCAGGGTCTATGCCCTAGGAAGACTGAATTGTCCAGAGCAGGGCTGCAGCCAAAAAGATGCTGGGATTCAGGGTAAAACCCAATAGTTAAGACTGCAAACATTTTAGGGGCAACAAAAAGTAGAAGCTCAGAGAGACCAGGCTTGAGACTACTGAGCTACCCCACAGCTGTAGGGTGTGAGCCTCTTGCCAGTACTGCCACCTGTAGTCAGGACTGACTTGGAAGTGGGCAAATAGGAGGCATTAGTGCCTACCCTTGAAGAGGAATCTGGGGATGGCAGGGGCTGACTGTTATTACAGTTTGTGAGCTTGAATTCAGTGACTGCTTCTTACCTTAGGATACAAAGGAGCAGCTACCATGAGAACTAAGAGGTTCTCATGGTTTAAATACATTTGCAGGTATTTACATAGAACCTACAAGATGCTGAGTTGCAATTTGAGGGGACACAGAGATCTTTCATGCTACTTAAGGAGATGAACCAAAAGACAATTGCAGTTAACAAATAGTACAGAGCAACTTATGGATAATGGCACCAATAGGTAGTATGGGTTGTAGGAGTTCAGAAGAGGGAGAGGTAAAAGATATGAAGAGTATTGTGAAGAAGGTGGAAGCTAAGATTCTTCCTGAAGAAAAACTAAGATTTGATTAGACAGAGGGAGGGTAGGCAGGCTTTCTGGGTGTCGTTCCCCAGGAGACAGGCCAGATGGGTGGAATATGTGGGCCATTCATGGCCAGTGAGCGGTCCAACCTGGCCAAAGAGCATGGTTTGTGTCAAGACATATTAGATGAAAGAGTTGGAAAATTTAAGTTGGAACCAGAGTATAGAGAACCCAGAGTTCCAGGCCAGAAAGTTTGAACTGAATCTTGTGGGCAATGGGGCCATAAGAGTTGGGGAGAGAACTGTGACTTGACTGAGGGTGTGGTATGGGCAGGAAATCTGCCCATCGGTGGAAGATGGACTAGAGCAAGGAGAGATTATAGTTAGAGAGAGGAGTTAGAAGGGTGGACCTTCATGATGGCTTTTCTATTTCCAACCTATTCTGTATGTGGACCCTAAAAATTTTATGCTGGGGCATATTTTATAAGTAAATGTTTATATAAGAAGATTGGAAAAGTTTAATTTTTAATGAGCTCTGTTCTCTCCTATGTCCAGAGCCCTCTTGGATAGTAAGTTAGGTGATTAGGAGTTGCATTAATTTTTTAAGGCTAATGGGGGACCGTTAGAATAAAGAATCATGGGACTAAGCTAAATGACTCTGGAAATCCTCAGCCCTAGAAGAAGAGTTCCCACTAAAATAGACAAACCTTGGCTGTCCTGGGAATTAGGTTTATTAAGTAAAGGGTTTAAGTAAGGTAACCATTGTCTGGTGCTTAGAAATCCTTTGTTGAATAGAGACCGCTGTATCGGTGTTTGTTACAGAAAAGTTTGACCAGTAATTTCAATTGTTGATCTTTCAAAGAAGTGCACTGACCCCAAAGTTTACTTTTTCAATTAATATATGCCCCTTCCAAACTCTTCCCACTTCTGTCTGTGGCACTGTAATGAATTCATTCATTTACAGCTTCATCAAACACACTCCATGCCAGGCACTGTGCTGGGCTCTGGGGATGCCCACGTGAATAAGATGTGGTGCTTGTATTTAGGAAACATACCATGTAGTGAAAGAAGGACATATGTGTTGAATATGATAGAGCTGTGGGTATGAGATGACCTGTGGGACAGGACCCCAACCCCCACTGGATATGTGTGGCTGGGTGGGTAGTGAAGGCTTTCTGGAGCATATCATAATGGAGATGATTTTGAAAGATAAGTAAGAAGTAGAGGAGTTTGAAGATTTGGAAGGGAGAACATTCCAGAAAGTGGGCCAAAGAATACTATCTGTTCGGGCACCAACAAAGAATTAAGCAGAACGCCAGCTCTGAGTGTGGGAGTGGTGGTACCTAGAGCAGAAGGCACCAGGGCCAGGTCACGAAGGCCACCTTGTAAGTTCTGTTTAGGGAGAATGTACTTGGTCATCGAGGCTGTGGATATCTCTTGGAGGTTTTTATGGAGGGGGGTGTCATGGTTGCATTTCTGTGAAGAGAAAGATCCATACAATTTGTGTAGAAGAAGACAAGACTGGGGCAGTCCCAGTCTTGAACTGAATCTTGTGGGCAATGGGACCTGGACCTTAAGAGGTAGTTGTAAGAATTCGGGTGAGAGATGAAGCCTTTAGTGAGAAAATTGCTGAGGGGATGAAGGGAAGGGGGCATGGCTTCACTAAGAATTAACTCTATGTTAGGTTGACCTGTGTGAGATTGCTGTTTTCTGTGCACAAATGATCAAATAGTGGCAATTTTATATGGATCAGCCTAATAGAAGCAACAGAAGTTGGCAGTGTCTCAGCCCTGGGGACTAAGGGAAAGGGAGCTTTGGGGATGATTTCAAGGTTTCTGGACAAATAAATTTGAGGAGTGGGAGAGTACTGTTTACTAAGGGCCGGAATAGGAAGATAATGTGTTTGTACTGGAAAATTGACTTTTGGACTTCGAGGGGTAGCTGTCCATGAGGAGGTTGAAGGTTTAAATGACCACAGTTTTCTTCCTGTAACCACTGGGAGCTCATCTGCTATTTTCATTTTAACCTGAACCTAAATTCCTGGAACATTTTTTAACTCGAGTGTTGCTTTAGTCAGATTGTAGTTAACCTCCTGGAACATTTCAGTGACTTTTATCTAAACTCAGGAAGGTGTTAGGAGGAGCCGTGTGATGATAGACAAAGCAGAAGATAATCCGCCCCATGCAGTGCTGTCAGTAGAATGCATGTTCATCATCCTGGGGAAATTCTAGCCCCTGGAGAATGACCCTCCCTGTTCCCTCTATCGTGTGTGAGCTTTGCAAGGTGGTAGGATTTACTCACAGGATTTACTCTCTAGCTGAGCTGTACCTAAGATCATCATCAAAGACCTCTTAATTGCACTTAGCTGTTTAAGAAAGAAAATTACATCTAATCTATCACACAGACAAGAATAAACACATCCTGGGGACATGTCCAAAAACCTCAATGTGTTATCACATATGGAGATGTCATATGTGTGGGGTTTTTTCCTCCAAGTTTATCAAAGCAAATATAGTTTGTGAGATTTAGGCCAGGGCTGAAGGTTTTCAACAAAGATAAATGAACTGAGGTGAGAGGCAAGAGTGGACAAATTGCAGCAGGCATGGTTAAAGTGCTTTGGAAAGCCAGGCTTTTTCCTTCATAGATTTTTTTTTGTTGTGGTTGTTTATATTTTGCCCACGCCTAAACAACATTCTCCCCAAGTTCCAAAGCCTGGGGTGCTTTCTCCACTTTTCTTTCTCAGCTAAAATCTTTCCCCTGTTCATAGGAGAGGGTGAAAATTAAAAAGAAAACATGAGGAGAAGTGTCCAAATGCAGATGCATTAAAAAATGCATTGGGTTTTGTGGAATGCCTAATGGGATTGGCTGTACGTTTGAGTTCTTATGTAGAAAAGGAGATAGTACTGAGAGTAATAAGTAGAAGGGAAGACTGGAAAATTATAAACAGCTAATCCTGGGGGATTAAATTTTGTTTGTTGAAGCAGTAATTTTTTAAATGCTCATTTGTTTATAAATCCACACCAGAACGTACGCAAAAGAAGACAAGTGTCAGTAAAGCAATATTATTCTGAGCATTTTCATATTGTATTCCATGGAACTCACGTTTTAAGCAATGGTTAATAGGTATTGTATGCAAAAAAGATTCAATAAATTTGGGAAACTCTTGGGTAAATAAAGTTAAGCACCTTTCTTTACTGCAGAACTTCTTAGAACCTTAAGCAAGCAGATGGGCATTGTGAATCTCGAAGATGAAGGAGACTGAACATCATTTCGCAAACATTGCATTGTAGACCCCTCACCTTTATTTTGCTATGGCCTCTCAGAGCTAACCAGTGCTTTGCAGAACAATTTTTGGGAAGCCCTGCAATGATTTTAATATATTTGACAATTTATTGGCACTCCCTAAAAGGTAAAGTACAATAATGAACCAATACTCAGATTATGGATTTCCTTCCATTCATCCCTTCCTTCATTCTTCCTTCCTTCCTGAGTCACCAAGGAGGCTCAGGTTTGCCACCCTCTTGCTTGTTGAAGAGCACTGAAGAGTAATCTGTACTTATCTTCCAGTGTTGGGACTGAGAGAAGTATTTGCTCTCTGAACTTAAGTGAAGCCACCTGTTGATGGAACAGAAAACCTGTTAACATTTTTCTTCCAGATCACAAAAAGAAAAACGTTTAAGTCCTTTCCATGATTTTCCCCATTTATTGTCATCATTTCTGAAAGATGGGGCCCTCAAAAAAATGGTAGAAAAGTTGAAAGGTGCAAATTAAAAAGAGTAGCAGATGCTCGTTTTGGAATGTGCTGTTACAACTGCAGCATCAAGCAATGCAAACCCCAGCTGAAGTTGAACAGAATTAAGGAGTGGGAAGGAGCCCCGTGTGAGCCAGCGTCCCAGTTCTCGGCCTCCAGACACGGGGACTTGCAGCCCCAGGTGAGAGCCGGTTCTGTTTTACAGCAGCTTCTGCGTGTGGGGCAGCTGCGTTGGCACTGCTCTCCATCTTGCTGGAGCTGCTCTTGTGGTTACTAGCTGCAAGGAAGGCAGGAGGCCCACATTATAAATGTGGAGCAGTTACTACCTTATTTTGATCGTCAAAATCCTGCTCATCCATTCCCCAGGGCCTGGCTCAGATCCCTTCCCTTCTAGGACCAGCTTCCTCTTGGCATCTCCCACATGGTAATTCCTAGTGTGCTGATTGTTTCTACCAATTACCTAGCACTTGGCATGGACTAGCTCATATTCCCCATGAGTGATCTTTTCATGGTATCTAATAACAGGTGACTCTTCTGAGGGCTTAGTATGTGACAAGCACTGTGCTAATTACTTTGAATGCATTTTGTCATTTAATATTTTTTTTAATTTAAATTCAATAAATCAATATACAGTGTATTATTAGTTTCAGAGGTAGAGTTTAGTGATTCCTCAGTTGCATATAACACCCAGTGCTCATTATATTACGTGCCCTCCTTAATGCCCATCACCCACTTACCCCATCCCCCCACCCCACATCCCCTCCAGCAACCCTCAGTTTGTTCCCTATAGTTAAGAGTGTCTTATGGTTTGTCTCCCTCTCTGATTTCATCTGGTTTTATTTTTCCCTCCCTTCCCCTATGCTCCCCTGTTTTGTTTCTTAAATTCCACATGAGTGAAATCATATGATAATTGTCTTTCTCTGATTGACTTATTTCGCTTAGCATAATACCCTCTAGTTCCATCCATGTCGTCGTAACTGGCAAGATTTCATTTATTTTTATTTTTCCATTTAATATTAACAATGATCCTCCAAAGCAGATAGTGATGTTACATATGAAGAACCTGAAACACAAAGTAACGTGCTCAAAATGACGAAAGTTGGAAGACAGAGCCAAGGTTTGAACCTAGGCAGTGTGATTCCAAAATCTACATGCTTAACCATTTTGTTGTACTCTACAATGCTAAATATAGTTGATTATAACAGTAGGCACTCAAGAACCATTTTTTGATTGATGGGTTAAAAGGGACTGGCATGACAAGATGCCTTGGAGAGCACTGTTGGGAAAAGTTGCAAGAACTTGCTAGTCTGTTTTAAATGCTAAGGAAGCTGTTTTAGGCTGCCATGTGTTATTGTATATATCGTTATTAAGTACATAAACTTTAAAGAAAAATATTAATGAACACTAAATTTTAATAATTTATATCATTCTGCACTTTAATCTTTTTCAGTGGATATACACATTCATTTTTAATAGCTGCAGTCAGCACCTATGTATTTCTTCAATTCTCTTAAATATCACTTAATTTATGTATTTCCCTGTGTTGGCAGATATGGGAAGAATCCACATTACTGTCATTTTTCATGACTAATTGGCATTCCATTATGTTTGTATAACTTAATTTGAGTGGCCATTTTCCTGTTGTGGGCCTGGGCAGTTACCAGCAGGATCTAGATTTATTGTTGGGCCTACTGGAGGTTGAGTATGAGATCCAAGGCTTCAGCCGGGACTGGGTCTGTTTCTCATGTTATTGGTAATAGTAATACTGGTGTGTTTGTGGAGTTTTATGCTTTTCAAAACATTTTCTCATTTATCTTTTCATTTGATCATCCCAGATACTTTCCTGTGGAGGTGGGAATTCTTACTCTGTGGGAATTCTTGGTGCAGTGACTGGCACATAGAAAGGCTGGATAAATGAGTGCCTCGAATTTGGCATCCTAATGGCTACTCTACTCCCCTTCTAATGCTTCACATGGTAATTATATCAGGGATCTTTCTTCTTAGTGGGACCCATTTTTTGCTTCTTATCTCTTTCTTGTTCACCTCCCACTTCATTCCATCTGGTCCAATTCTGCTATCTCTGTATTTTTTCAATTTTCTAGTGCCTTTTTTTTTCTTTAAACACTTGCTACTTTATTTTCCTTATCTTCTTTATTGGCACTGTACTTTCTCTTCTTATTCCTCATCTTGTCACCCGGTCTCCTATTGCTTGAACTATGAATTGCATATCCAATCTCTCTCCAGAACTTTCAATGATTGCCTCCTCCTTGTTCTCCCAATTTGTGTTTTATTTAAGAGACCACACTGTCTGTTGAGGGATGATTGAATATTCCAAGGTGTTTCTTTTCTTTAACTTCCAGGAAAAAAAAGAACATGACCTATGCTTAAATTGTGCCTTCCTGAATTAAAAAAAAAAACAACTTGTATACTTCTCCTTCATGTGACTTTTCCTAATATATTACCTTACAGAAAGACCTCACTTCCAAGCTTTCAACGTGGCAGGGCTCCCAGTGAAGTCAGGATTGCCATTGTCTTCATAAGAACTGCAAGCCTTGCTTAAAGAACACAACTGAACTTATTTATTTTATTTATTATTTTTTTAAATTAACATATAATGTATTATTTGTTTCAGGGGTACAGGTCTGTGATTCATCAGTCTTACACAATTCACAGCGCTCACCATAGCGCACAACTGAATTTAGACCCACAGGTTATCCTGTCAGTACTAAAGATGGCAAGATTGCTAAGGCTGCACTCACCTCTGTTTCTTCCACACCTGTAAATCTCTGTGGCTTATATGCTATAGGCAAAAAGAGTGACTTAGACGTAGGCATGATGATCAGTATGCCAGTGTCAGTTCTGACTGGCCCTGCTGCAGAGAAAGAATAATGGCCAATGTTTATTGAACATTTAGTACATGCCAGCCCCTCGCATATCTTATCTCATTTAATCCTGACTGCAGCCTCTGGAGATCTGTCCTGTGATTAGTAGTATCTCCATTTTATAGCCCGGGAGACTGAGATTAGAGACATTAGCCAACTTACTCGACGTTTCACAGCTATTGAGTAGGAGAGCCAGGCTTGGAAGCATCAGAAGACACACAGCTGAGCACACGTCACCGGCTTCCATGCCCTGATCTAGTTGCAGTAAGACCTCCTCTGCCTCTCGGCAGTCCTATTGTTTACAGCTCCCGTCGGTGCCTTGTCATCTGGCCCATCATGCCTTTCCTTACACACCGTCCATTCCTTCCCTCAACTCAGATCTCACTTACTTAGATCAGTTTACATCTCTGCTTGCTTTCTCATTTGGAAGAATAGCATAATCTGATAAAAACAACAACAACAGCAAAAACCCCTCACCTTTTCTTCTCAAGGGCTCTGATTCTTCTGTTAGGTACCTCTTTTTCCTCATGCCTTCCTTTGAGGAAGGAGTCCCCTCACCCTGGCTCCTCCAGTTATTTCCTTTTCTGGTTCTTCATTTCATCCCCCTCCTTCCCTGTCCCCACCCAGCCCCTCTCCCAGGGATGGTGATACCTCTCACAGCCTCAAACCGGTCCTTATTTCTGTTTTCTCCTTGGAGTCTGTGTGGAGAGCACACGGGACGGTCATCTCCAGGCCCTCCCCTCTACCTGTCTACCTCCTGGACATCTAATCCACGGGAACACCATACCCACAAACCCCATCTTCATGTCCCTTAACCCACCAGGTCTTTTCTTCCATCTCCTGAATTTCTTGTCCACCTGCTGCTGATTTTTCAATCCACATAACTCAAAACAGCTGAGTTACCTGCTTCCTCCCTGCCCTGATCCACCTTCTGCTCGCTGTCACACCTCACAAACTTCAAGTCCCTCTTATTCTCTTTGGATAAAATACTCTCTGGCCCTCCTAAGACACCAGTTGCATTTTAGGTGCGGCTTTCCTCCAGTAGACCCTGTCATGAACATCTCAAGGGAAGATGCCGAGTCTGACTCAATGCCCTATCTCCTGCGGAAACTTCCGTAGTGCCTCATACTCAACTGATATTCCATAAATGTTCACTGAAGTGAATGTTTTCCTGTTTTGGAGGTGCACCAAAAGCAAAGCATAAACTGCTGGAAGACTAGGTAGAGGGCGCACAGAGGAGTGGTGCTCATGACCCCTTGTTGGCAGCAAGAGCGGGCACCGAAACCAAGCAGAGAGCTTTGCTCTTACCTCTGGAGCTGCCTCCCGCCGCTACCAGAAGACCATGTGGTCTACAAGAGCTCATGGGTGGCCTGGGACAAAGCAAAGGGGAAAGAGAGGGTGCTTCTTTCTCTTCTGCCATCTGTATGTTATTTTCTAGGTTTCTTCTGTACTGTCTCACAAGCAGTACCTCGTCCATTTTAAAAGTGGCGTCAGAATTCAAATTCTATGTGCACTTTAAGAGCCCTGAGCTCTGGCACAAAATCATTTTTTTTTGCCTGATGAGGAACACTTGTGTTCCAGCGCTTGTGGCTGATTATCGTAACCATTTCCAAACGCATTTAATGCGGTTGCATTAAGAACCTAATCGACTGACAGGACATACTAAAAACTCACTGTGTGTCTAAATTTGTCTTTATAGGTCATTATTTATCAGCTAAGGAGTCACTGCCCCATAAAACCAACATCCAAAGCCATTGCGTCGACAGTACACATTTACTTTAATATCTTCAAGCTTTTTTGACTTTGCTCCAAAGACGTGAAATAAGTCATTTCACTGCCGTGTCTCCCATCCATCATGACTGTGGGTAATCCTTACTGATCCTCGAAGCAGAGCCTTTGTGATTTGAAGAGAGCCTCACACAGTGATGGCCACATGTAATTTCCTTACAGCTGCAGGGTGACGTATTAGAGGATATTACAGCTGCTGAGTCAAAGTATCTTATCTATTTAAATTTTTAGCATGTCTGCATGCTGTGCATATTTAGAAAACAAATGGAATCCTCTGCTTGCTTAAAAACAAGAAATGTATCTATTTCAGCCCGAGCTAATGCTCCATTTCCAGTCTCCCTTGTAATGTGTTCATTAATTTGTTTGTTTAAGTGCTAATTCGCTGGGTTCGTTAGCAAGCAGGCACACATACGAACAACTGGAATTCCATCTGCCCACCCCTCTACCACATGCTTATTATATACCAGTAATCTGAAACAGGCTACACATAACCGTATCCTGGGTCTCTCTTCTTTCCTTGTCACCCTCAATGAGTCTTATATTTAAAGACTCTTCACTGTAGTTGAAATCGTGACAAATAAGGATTTACCTACTGAGTAGCAATGCTAGAACTCAGAGAGATGGACTCCGGAATAGGCGCTGTTTTTAAGCAATTAGTGGATACACACTCACCATTTAGACATATTTGAGGTTAGCCTCCTTTTTTGATGCAAATGCCTTACGTTACAGATGGGGCTTTTAGGATGGGACGTTAATCCTTACAGAGGCTGCTAGATTGGTGGGTTGGAAACTCAGTTCCCCTATTATAGTAACTGCAGCCCTGGTTCAAATTAAGCAGTGACAGTATAAACTTCCTCTAGTGTATCCTGTGAAATTGTTCCAAATGTCACCTGAGTGGGGGGTGGGGGGAACAGGCACGGAAGGTAGGGTGAGGAGGATTATAGGGGAACTCTGTGGTTTGTTGGCCTCTCTCAGAGTACTGCCATTTTAAGGACAGTTTCTGACAGTTTTGCTCTTATAGTGTGGATCCAGCAAAGATCTGAATTGGGATTTGTCAGACGGAAGAAAGCAAGAGTTGTCCCCAAATCAGCCTAATTCTTAGAAAATAGGCGTATAGATTTCACTACGCATGAAGTGACTGGTGTCTGAGCAGTTCCCCGGGACACATGGTCATCTCCTGCAGTGCCTGGGGATGGGGCTCATACCACCTCTTAATTATGTTTAGAGTGTATAATTAATACATATGGCTGGCTGTGGGGATATTTCTCTTTCCATTATCTCAAATCCTACTGACAAGGCAGATATAAATTGTCACACGCATAGCCACGTGGCGCCCTTTCTCTTGGCCTGAAGTGGATTTTGAAAACCAGGAGATGCAATCCACATTGACCTTTCATGAGCCTCCTAATTCCCTACAATTTCCTAGGATTTTGACTCCAATAACCTTTTTTCTTCTTTCACTCAACACATAGGCGGGGGCTCCCTACTAGATACTACTGATTGAGCCAAATTCTACTTTGTTTTAATTTTTAAAGGTATTTTGGAAGCTGACAATTTGTGAAAAGGTCTTCCCAGGTCATGCCTGAAAGACAAACCACTGGTATGTTGGCTTTCCTTCTCAAGGGAAACCCAAGATCTTCATTCCTGGTCCTGACAGCTTTCATGTACTTATGTTACAGTATTCTTAATATGCCTAGTGTAGTACAAGCCTTATGAGAACAGTTCAGCAGCAGGATATTATTAACAGAGAGGGTCTAATAGACATAATGTGGGGGGGAAGGGAAAGAACAGTAGGGACCCCTGTCCCCTTCCCAGTAAGGCTCCTATTGAGAGCTGCTGTATGTCAGAGTTTTCTTGGATTGTTGGTTCTTTGCTATGGTTCTCATGTCTTCTCTCATCACTGTTACCTTCCATCCAACAATTTCTCATTTAAATCTGTAATAAAAACACAGAGACCTCTATAAAGAGACTGGCAAAGAACACAGGCACACACAAACCCATTCCCAGTTGCCTTTAGGATAAAATACATGCTCCTCTTCATGGTATTCTAAAACTGGTGCAGGCGGGTCCTGAGTGGCTTTTTTCTTTTCTTTTCTTTTTTTAATTTTATTTATTTGTCAGAGAGAGTGAGAGAGCACAGGCAGGGGGAGCAGCAGAGGGAGAGGGAGAATTGGGTGCCCCGCTGAGCAGGGAGCCCGATGCGGGACTCGATGCTGGGATTCCGGGATCATGACCTGAGCCGAAGGCAGTCACTTAATGACTGAGCCACCCAGGCACCCCATGAGTGGCTTTTTTCTATGTTCTTCAAGATCCAGCCATGTTGTCCTTCTCTCAGTTCCTTGAAGGCATCCTGTTCTGTTGGGCTGCTGGGTTTTTGCCTAAGCTTTCCCTCTTCTTGGATCCATTTCCAAACCGTCTCACCCAGCCCAGCTCCTCTTGCACCTAACCCCCACGCAGGGTTCATGGCTCCACCTTCTCTTGGAGGCCCTCCCTGTCTCCTGGACTGAGTCAGAACTCCTGTTACAGACTTCCATGGTGCCCTGGTACTTACCCATTAACTTTTTTTTTTTTTAAAGATTTTATTTATTTATTTGAGAGAGAGAGAATGAGAGAGAGCACATTAGAGGGGGGAGGGTCAGAGGGAGAAGCAGACTCCCTGCTGAGCAGAGAGCCCGATGCGGGACTCGATCCAGGGACTCCAGGATCATGACCTGAGCCGAAGGCAGTCGCTTAACCAACTGAGCCACCCAGGCGCCCTTACCCATTAACATTTAACAAAATGTTCGCAATAGTCTCATGGCAGTCCTGCATCTCAGTGTTTGCCATACGCATCTCCAGTGTTTGCCATACGCTCTATTGTTGCTCATCCCGCTGTACCACCATCTCTATTGTCCTGGGATCCAGGTCTCGATTTGGAGAAAACCCTTTATATGGCAGGAAACACAACCCAAGTCCACTTTATTGTTGGATTGTTGAATATGCCGCTTGGCTGCCTCCAACCTGTTCCATGGGAAAGGAGGGTGAGGGTAAATAAAGTGAATGGTCTCTCTGTCCCTTCTTCCTCTCCAGGTGGAAGGGTTTTTCTGGGCTGGGGCACAGAAGTGGAGAGTGCGGGGGTTGTGGTGGTGGTGGAGGGCCTGGGTCTGTTAGCTCCAGTGCACATTCGAGTTTGTTTTTCCTTCCATCTTTCATCTGTTCCTGAGCTCTGTGAATTTGCTATCTTTTAGATCTGATTCTGATAACTTTCTCTGGGAACACATGACGGCCCATGCTTCCTGGTTCGATGGGGGCAGTTACTTACAGTGGATGAGGAAAGAACTCATTGGTTGATATCTCAAATTATTATTTGATTTCACATATTTCATACTCAATTATAATTATATATCCAGGGTTGTTTTTCCTGACCATACTGAAAGCTGTATGACTACAGTAGACATTTGAACATTTTTGGTGTTTGAAAGATTTTTTTTAATGCTCAGCCTCACTTATAATAAAAGAAGTATAAATGTAAACAATGATATAACTGCAGTTTTCACCAACTAAATTAACCAGGATTGTTTTACTACTTTTCAGTTCCTTAGTGCAGGCAGAGTTATGAGGAAACAGTCTCATGAGTGACTCTCGGAAATGTAAACTGATACAAACTTCCTGGAATGGAATCTGTAATACCTATTAAGAATTTTACATTTTTTTCATGTCTGTAGTGGTTAAAAGTACATGCCCTGGAGTCAGTGTGGATATGACATGTGTGAGCAAATGACTTAACCTCTGAGTCTCCATCTCATCTTTAAAATGGGGATAATAACATCACCTATTGCATTTTTGCAGACTATGCATGAGATTATACATTTATAATAAGTAGTATAGTGCTTGATATATATTCTGAGCTCAATAAATATAAGCTATAATAATAATATGAATTGGGGTGCCTGGGTGGCACAGTCGGTTAAGCCTCCAACTCTTTTTTTAAGATTTTTATTTATTTATTTATTTGACAGAGAGAGAGAGACAGCAAGAGAGGGAACACAAGCAGGGGGAATGGGAGAGGGAGAAGTAGGCTTTTCACCGAGCAGGGAGCCTGATGTGGGGCTCGATCCCAGGACCCTGAGATCATGACCTGAGCCGAAGGCAGACGCTTAACGACTGAGCCACCCAGGTGCCCCAAGCCTCCAACTCTTGATTTTGGCTCAGGTCATGATCTTAGGGTTGTGAGATCAAGCCCAGTGTCGGTCTCTGCGCTCAGCACAGAGTCTGCTTGGGTTTCTCTCTCCCTCTTCCTCTGCCCCTCCCACCTATAAATAAACAAGATCTTTAAAAAAAATTTTAAAAAATTGAATTGCATTCCTGACAATGTCTTTTGAGGGCTAATCTAAAACGCACAGAAGTCTTATCAGGGCCTCAATTATAGAAGTGGACAAATTGGATGTAAATGTTTTAAGTACAGTTCACCCTAGAACAAAACAGGTTTGAACTGTTTGGGTCCATTTATATGTAGATTTTTAAGATAAATACAGTACAATATGGTAAATGTATTTTCTCTTCCTTATGATTTTAACATTTTCTTTTCTCTAGCTTGCTTTATTGTAAAAATACAGTATATAAAAATAAATAAAATCTTTAAAAAAAAATACAGTATATAATAATATCTATAACCATCAGAATATTTGTTAACTGATTATTTAGGTTATCAGTAAGGCTTCCAGTCAATAGTAGGCTATTAGTAGTTAAGTTTTTGGGGAGCCAAACCTTATACTTGGATTTTTGACTATGCAAGGGGTCAGCACCCCTAACCCTTGGTTTTGCAAGGGTCAGCTGTATATGAAAAGTGCAAGTTTCTTGTTTATTTATTCAAGCCTGGGATATTATGTAGTCCCTAAAATGATGTTTACGATGACATGTGGAAATGCTGATGGTATTGAGTAAAAAAAAGATGTTATATGACATTTAATATAATCTCATCTATGTATAAAGCTCTGTATCATAAGAGTATATAGAAAAAAACTAAGAGAAAAATGTCAATGTCAGTAGTTCTTTACTCTGAAAGGGCTACTTCGGGTGGTTTTTATGTTTATTTATATTTGTAAAAATGTTTTTCATATTTTTTTCCATGGCTCACCTCGTATTCAGAAAAACAAAACCTTAAGGTTCTTGTCAGAGCCACACTCAGCCCCTCCTCTGGGCAGGAGATCTCAGGGGCCCCTGGGCTTAAGCCTGAAGCTTACTTACAGGTGCTCCTCAGTGGGACTGACCACTTGTAACCTATCACCCCTGAGTTCTGTAGTCTGCTCTCAGGAACCGTACTTTACTGATTGTAAGTCAGAACACAGGTATTAATCCTTAAGCCCTTTTTGCTCTGATTTCTGGCTTCTTTCCCCTCACATCATTACTCATTTTGAGCTCTCCCAAAGAATTCTCTCCTATAAAGAGATTTTGACTTCAAACTCACAAGACAGAGGTATTTCCTAGGTTTTAGGAATTTATTTTCCTTTTCTGGTTGGTTGAAGAAAAGTCAGTCAACCTTCAGATTGACTTGAGAGCAGGATTTCAGAGCATATTTAAGTAGTCTTCTTAAGGGGCTTATAAATGAGAGTTGGGAAGGGAGGTTTGCGTGAATGCATTAACATGGGATCCCTTAGCTTGTTGCTTTGGAATGAATCTATTCATAGGCCTGGGTGTTTAGTATGACTTTTTAAGCCATGGATGAATGAGTAAGGAATGAATACAGGTCATGAACAAAAGAGGGAGCCCAACTTCCAGAGTCGGGTAGTTACAGTCTCGTGTGTAAGGTAAAACTTTAAACTTCCTTGCATTAATGTGATGCCTTGGGCAACCTGCAGTTGATTGTTTTATATTTTCAGGTGTCATTTATTGATTTCTCCGTGCTTCCGGGTACTCCATCAGGCAATGTGATATGTCTGGCAATTGATGTGATGCCTTCTTAAGGCTTCACATGGAGCCATGAAGAGAGGCAGAGGCCTCAAGTGGTTTTGGAGTCTCTGAGACTCTTGAGCCCTTTCCACTGGCTTCTAGTAGCTGTCTGTCAAAATACAATGCAAACAGCCCTGTCTAGTTTAGGACCTTCAGAGGATGAGACTCGATTAGGAGGAAGGCAGAAAGTGAGGGTTGTGAGAAATGTCTACATTTATCAGGCAGTGGTGGCAGAGAGCAAGGACCTGGCCGTGAACAGCACCAGGATAAAACATACTAACGGAGGACAGGGGCTCAAGGAGGAGGGCAGCCAGGAGTGTCATGCGTTGTAGAGCTCTCCCGTAGGTTCGGTTTAGAGGAAGCCATTGGATTTGGAAATAAGAGGTGGTCAGGGACCTTTTCAAGGCAATACCACAGCAGGCTCGTGGAGGTTGAAGGCAGATCCCAGCAAGCTGAAGCGTTCGGGAGGCAGGGAAGTTGGGTGGTGAAGGGAAGGCGAGAGATGGCGGTGTGGTTGTAGAGAAAAGCTTTGGAGGCATTGGTAATGCAGAGTGTGTTCAGAGGTTGAGGTCAAGGAGAGTGAAGAGAGATGGGGTAAAAGATGCAATAATGCCGAAATAACGTTCTAATAACGTTGAAAACTGGATCCAGAATGTGGGCGGAGGAATTAGCCATTTCATACCGGGAGAGAAGAAATGAAATAAAAATGGGTAAAGAAAGATGTTTTGAGTCTGACAGGAAGCCTGTGCCTGAGGGACTGAATGAAGTAGAAGATAGAATAACCTGGGAGGAGGCGGAGGGTGAGGGTGGGGCCTGGAGATGAGGAGTGAGGGTTTGCAAGCAGCTGCCGTGAGAGTGGGAAGGAGCATCCATAGCCTAGCTCCAGCTTCCTTTAGTAGTAGGTAATGCACATTACACTCACTCATTTCAACGGCTTCTAGAGATCCCCAAGATCAGACAGATTCATAAATATTTATTTATTGTACCCACAAAGTACTCCAGAGATCTTCTTACTTTCTCTTCAAAGCATCCCCTTGGTGATTATTCTTCATTCCTCTAATTGCACATAGAGAAAGCCTTAGTTAGATGCAACTAGTTTTTAGACCACTGAACACCTGCTGATCTTGTCGATGCATGTCTGAGCCCAGAACTCTGTAAGCGCCGGCTTGAAAGAGGAAGAGGCTGTGACTTTTCAAATAATGGAGCCTTGAATCAGTAATGTTTCTCAGGTTTCCAACCCTAGAAGGTACCCACTCATTCAGGTAATCATAAAACACAGTCACTTCCATTTGCTCCAGCAACTTTCAAAGCTTTTTGAATCTCCCCTTTAGCTCCTGGCACTGTGAGGAGGGCACAGGAAAAAGAGAACGTTGTGTGGAAACCTTATACTAAGTCGGGGGAGGTAGCCTCCCTATCCTCTTTCCCTCAATACAGTCATCGTTTTCCTTTATAATTCACTGAAGGTCTATAATGAGGATTAATTTGGCTCTTAGGAAATCAAGAATTGCTCCTAATACGGGCAAAAGGCTGCCCGTAATTTGAAACTCCCACAGTTCAGAGAAGGGGCAGGGGCTGTTCGTTTGCGTGCTCACAAGAAGAGTTGGCATTCTGGGGAGGACACTTTGGGCTCAACTTCTGGAGTGGTTGTGCAGGTTCTCAAACGGCTTCTCATGGGGGATGAGTGGGTGCAGGTGTGTGACTGAGATCCACTTCTGAGGGAACACGTCTCAGGTGGTCAGCAATTAAGACAGTATCACTGAGGGTCTAGAGAAAAAGACCTGTTTTAACAGATTTCAGGGGACAGGCCGTCTGTTTCATTGACCAGGATTTTTTAATCTAAACATTGCTCGAGATCACAATCTCTATCTACAAGAGTCTGAGCCGAACAAGCCGTGTCTGGTCCCTGAGTGGTGCATTAGCAAGTGCGGACAGTGCTTTGAATCCTAGAGGGAAAGACCTGTGCTTAGAGCTCTAACTTTTCATTTCCTAGGCCTTTACTCCTTTTTTATTTTGGTGGGTAAATCACGATTTGTGGATTTTCTCCCACCTTTGCGATGGAGGGTGGTAAACAGGACCTGAAGGGCAATTACCCCTTAAAATGAGGCAGAGGATGGGAGCTGAACGCAGTCGGGTTCTTGAGTGAAAGGATGACTATTACACGGGCGAGAATGAGACCGTGCTGGCTGTACCAGATAATTAGCCTTAGCGCTTTAATCACAACTCCTACAACGGAGCTTGTATTGTATTGTGAATGATGTATTGGGTCATGAAAATGACTTTTCAGCTCACAACTCTTCTTTGTAACTTACCTCTAATTGGAGACTAAAATTTTCCACCGACTCACCCCACTTATCTACTAACGCCAGTCGCTCCGTATCAACACCTGAGACTGGCGTGCTGCCTCGGAAAGGCCAAATTCCTGGGAAGGCAGCTTGCAGGGAGAGCACTGTGCCCCCCTCAGGAGCACGGTGCATGGGGGCATGCTGGGCTAGAGTTCCCGGAACTCTTGGGGGAAATGTTGAAATTACTGGCAGGACCGTTGCTGTCGGTCTGACAATTCTCTCTCTACTCCGAGCAAGAATCTCTCACATGCCCTTCTGGTACTTGAAGGTCGTTCAGTTGACAAGGGATGAAAACTTAATAGCTGTGCTGGGCCTGGCCATTTGCTGAAAGCCTCAAACGCACCGTTTGTACAGGTCCCAAACGTCTCCTTTCCTGGGGTGTCCTGCCTTTGGGCTGCTCTCCCGCTGTTTGCACTGCAGCGGGGGTCATTCCGATCCCTTCTGCCCTTTGGTGTAGTGATGAGACCCCACGCTCACGCTGCCCGTGCCTTGTGTGTGCCCCCCGCCCTCTCCAGACTGTCATCCCCTGTGCCAGCACTGTGCCGCTGATCTCCACCACACCGGCAGCGTCTGCCTGAGCTGCCAGAATGCCCGGTACCTGCTGCTGGGGGACCACTGTGTGCCTGATTGCCCTTCTGGATACTACACGGAGAGAGGAGCTTGTACAAGTGAGTAAGTGCCGGACGCAGGAGCTGGCGTGAGCTGTTCTCGGGGCCAGTAGCGGGAGAGAACTGGAACCTCCCCAGAGAGAGACAGGAGGCGGGAAGCACGCTGCGGGACAATAAACCAGCCTGGCTAACGCTCTCAGTTGGGGCTTTTATTAACGCCTCTCGGGCTGCTGCTTGGAAAAGGGGCTTGGCTACATAGGTTCTCTCTGTGTCTCTTTTCCCTCTGCAGAATGTCACTCCTCCTGCAGAACCTGCCAGGGCGTGGGACCCTTCTCCTGCACCTCGTGTGACGCCGACCTCGTTCTGTCCCACCTCGGCACCTGCAGCACCGCCTGCTTCCCGGGGCACTATCTCGATGATCGCCGTGCTTGTCAGCGTAGGTTTTTAAAAATGAACTTTCTCTCCTTTCCTGCTCTTCTGGAGTCATTGAAGGAAATATGAAGTTCTTGCTTCTATATTCTCACTCGATAGCCTTTATTTTTATGAAAGAGAGTTAATCTACAAAGGCATATGGGTGCCGTTAGCAGACATCAGTCTAACTGGGAAGTGCTGGGCTCGGGGATCTCCTCTGCAAGTACCAGCTGTGTGATCTTAGGCCAGTCATTTAGCTTCTCCGTTCTCTGGTTATCTCATTTTAAAAATAAAAGTGTTGGCCTGTTTTGTCCTCAGCAATTCAATTCCAAGATCCTGAGCAGAGAGTGGAACTCGTTCTAGTAAACAATCAGTGACCTAAGCACTTGTCTGGATTTAATTTGTTTTCTGTATGTATTTGTTGAGTATTGACAATGCGCAAGGCTTGACATGCTACAAAGCGTTCGGTTTCTGTTCAGTCATTATTCTGTCTTGCATGAGAGTTACTTGTATAGATGTCTTATTTCTCAAATAAGTCAAAATGTGATTAATTACCTGTGTCAGGCACAAACAAAGAGGATAAATTAGGGAAAGGGCAAATCTGAGTAGAAAAGAAATTTAGGAAATCCTTCACAGATGAAGGAACATTTTTGAGATACGCTGAGGTGGCTTACTTTATTTCAATCACTGAAGTGTCATTTGCGAAAAAAACTTTGTTATACTTTTTCCTTTCGAAAATGACAGCTAACAAATAAATACAGTGCTGGTATTTCAAGTTTGTGTCCTAGGAAGAACCATATTGAAGGAATTATAGACTGGTGGTTAGGAAAGTGGGCTCTCGACTCGTCAAATCCTACCTGCCACTTACTAGCTTTTTGTGACCTTGAGCAAGTGAATTAACTGCTAGTCCTTGGTTTCTTTTTCTGTTAAAGGGATTATAATGGTATGGTACCTACACCTAATGTTCTTGCACTTAGTATGGACTCTCGCGGAGAATAAGCTTTCAGTATAGATTAGTTATTGTTGTTGTCATCGTCATCCAGAATGAGATGCAGATCAAGCACTTTAAGATATGTATATTTTATAGATAGATATTACTGTTAGTTTATTGAGATGCTTACAAAGATTTGCATTTGAAATGAATTTATGTGGAACTCATCATTTTGTATCACCCGTTGAGATACCAGAGATAAAAAACCCTTTTTGGACCCATTAAAAATTTCTTTGCTTTTATAACAAAAACATTGCTTAGTATATATCAACTGTCTACCAGTATCTGTAGATTCTCTAACACAAGAGACATGAATGAAACACTTGCATGTTCTGTTCAAGAGCAAGAGAGTGTTGGTGGAGAAATAGTGACTTAGATTTCTGAGGCTCTTCACAGCAGTGGAATCACAGAAATAAAAGTTCAAAAGAAAAAATAGAATCTTTTGTATGGCATAGAGATGACAAAAAAATGTTGCATTGAAATATTTCTTTCTGAGAAGCCTTTGCCATAGTGCAAGGTGATCTCCGCACAAATGCATTTGTTATGCTACCACGTAAATAGGATTTCATAGACTATTTCAGTTAAATTAAGAATCGGTTAAATGAAGAATCTCCTAGCTTTAGTCCTTTGCTAAAGCTTAAGTTTCATTCTTTCGAAGATTGAATAAAGCACGCCCTTAAGTTGGGTTATTGATGTAAAAAAAAAATCAACAATGTTCCTTTTTTTTTTTTTTTTAAAGATTTATTTATTTGACACAGAGAGAGAGACAGCTAGAGAGGAAACACAAGCAGGGGGAGTGGGAGAGGGAGAAGCAGGCTTCCCGCCGAGCAGGGAGCCCGATGCGGGGCTCGATCCCAGGACCCTGGGATCATGACCTGAGCCGAAGGCAGACGCTTAAGGACTGAGCCACCCAAGCGCCCCAACAATGTTCCTTTCTAATGCTCATCATTATAAACAATTATAGGCCTCACAATTTTAGAAATGGTGCAGTAAAGCACTTTCAAGGAAATATAACCAGTATTAAGGGGAGGCATTAATAACCTTACTATAGAAGAAAGTAAGAGCTGGAGAACTGTCTGGATTCTGGCTACAGAAACCTTGAGAAGTTACATACTGAGCTCTAAAATTCAAGGATAATCAGTTGAGGCAAGCACTTTAAAAAAGAGATGATAAATGAGGTTCCCAGTGCTTAAAACCATGGTGCTTTAGAGGCAAGGAGGAGAACTCCAGGGTGGCCAGAGATGACCTTGTACCCGATTCAGAGATTCTTTCTCACTCCCCCTCAGACTTCTACAGATGAGGAAGGAAGCCAGGTCAATTGGAGGGGGTGGTAGCTGTTTAGTTGTTTGACGGTTCTTTCTCATGGGCCCTAGAACTCCCCTCTGGAGTGATACAGAGTAAGTCTCCTTCCTCATTCACTTGATTGCCTTCCAAAGTTTGAAATTAACTGTCATTTCCCACTTGCACTTTGCTGCTCAGGCAAAACTGAAGCCAATGGAGTATTTGAGCAGAAATGGATGACCCTGTCTCCGAGCTGCGGTAGAAAACAGGCCTATTTCAGAGGGAAGGTGGATTTCCTAAGCTGTTGGGTCCTTTCCTCCTTCATGAATGATGGTTCAAGTACATCTCTGCTTCCCTCGTTGGTTTCTGGTCCACTTACGACTATCTTCACTGTCCTCTTGGTAGTTTCTGGGGTCCGGGACCTCGGAGAACTGCACCTGGGACTCTAGATGTGATCATAGCAACATGACTAATACCGTGTGTGGTCTGAATATTCTAAGATGGAGAAAATGCTCCTTACCCACATGCCTTTGGAGATGGAAGCTGAGAACCCAAGGGGCTTTGGTATGTGTAGACCTGCTCTGACGAAGACAAGGTCATTTGTGGATTGCTTGGTGAGAGATGAGGAGTTCAATGAATGAGGAAGAAGGGTTCAGGTAGACATGGAGGGAGCTCCCTGCTCTCAGTGTGACGCTGCATCCCTCCAAATCTCCACATAGTCTTCTAACCTTTCACAGTGCTCGGCATGAATCTGTTTTGGAAGCCAGTATAGGGGCTGAGTTATACTTTGAGGTACCGAGGGGGAATGAAAGACTGCATGGAAGGACTCAAGAATAAGAAGGTACACAGATGCTTGAGGAAGTAAACTACAAGAAGCTCTCCGCTATCCAGACGGGGCATCATCCTGTCACTCTAAGATGAGGGATTGGCCTTTGGGCTTCATTTTGTAGCTGTTTGTCAAGTAGGGGGCTCCAGCTGACATTTAGGTTATATGAAGGCTCTTCAGTTTAAGATTGTGTTAGTTTCTTTAGTAACCATATCACACCTCTAATAAGCTTTTAATCAACTAAAGTTCTTAGATCATTTTTTATAGGAACTACTGTCTGAACAGGTCTCCGGTATCCTTTATTTGTGTAATGGGTTATGGAAAATAAATGCAGGACTTACAGTTTTGCTTATTTCATCAGATTACTTTTAGTTTATTGCTTCAACTAGCTAAAATTGAGTTTGAGTTGTTCTTTCAGCTGGTGAGATTAGACTGTGTGTATCCTATTAGGTTATGTGGCATATTTAAATATCATTAGCATGATTTCTTTGTTGTAATTAAAGCTATTAATAAAAATGTTGATCAAGTAAAAAGTGAAGACTTCATCATAATATTCGACTAAGGACATTTCTTTTACTAATTACAAAGGTTTACTGATAACTTTTTGAGGATGCATTTCAACCATTTTCAAATCCACCTACAACTCCTAGACCCCACTTCATTTTTGTATTCACAGGTTTATCTTTGAGATTTTTGTCAAATCCTTTGCCAAAATTAAGATACACCATGTGTAAAAATTCTAGCCAAAAAAAAGATGGAACTTTAATTACATTGAAGTTTCCAAAAATTAAAATATTCTTTTCTAATTATTCTCAAACCATCTGTTTGAAAATCCAGTCTAGAGTTTTTCTAGGATCTTTAATTACCAATCTACATATTCTAATGAATATTTTATATCAATGACATTTCTTGTAGGTGAAACAAGAGGACTTCCTTTTTATTTTTACCAGGAGGTAATTTTCCTGCACTGTGCCACGCACTTTGATATCCTCTAGATCTAGAACTCTAAAAATCTAGCTCATTCTCTGGATTTTTCCTCTGATATGTACTTAGAGAAAATTTCAGAATGAGGCAGAGATGTGTTTGAGTATGTATAATTACAATATCTGGTTTCTTTCATTTATGTGCAAGTGTTCATTGAACACCCATAACATGAAAGATAACTAGTTAGGTCCTGAACACTATTTCAAGGAACAGAACAAACCTGGTCTTTGCTTTCATGAAGCTTATAGCTTAAAGGATACAGAGGTTAAATAATCATTGTAATGAAAATTATTATGTATGGCATGAATGAAATGTCTGGGGTGCTGTAAGAGCAGTGACAGGGAGATTGTTCTAGACTGGAGATTGAAGAAGTCACTGAAGAATGAGTAAGAGTTAAAGACAAGAAACTTGGAGATTATATTGAGAGGATTCAAATATGTGTATTAAGATTTCTGGGCGGAAAGAATGGAGGGAATGATGGAGGAGTGTTATCTGCAGAAATGATGGCTGGAAATTTTCCGGGGTTGAAGAAAGATATGAGTTTATAGATGAAAGTGTCCTCAGAAACCTGAGCAGTATAAATTTTAAAAATCAGTCTTGTGGATACAAGGAAAATAGAATGCAAGGGAGTCAAACTTGGTAAGGGGAAACCAATTAGGAGGCTATGACAGTAGTCCAATAGGAATTGATGAGGGCTTGGATGTATTGGCATGTGAGGATATGGAGAGAAGCAAAAAATTCTGGGAATTATGTAAGAAAATGTGAATAAATAGGTTCCAATGAGTGATTGGATTAGGAATGAGAGATAGGGGGCCTATCAAGATAGCCTCCAAGGTTTCTAGCATGGACAGCTGAGGAGATGGAGAAATGCCAGTTGTTAAGTTAGGGAAGATGGAAGCATCTGGAATCCATGGACCAGATTTGGGGATCATCCTTGAATGCCTGAATTAAGTGGCTGTTGAGAATTACAACTGGGCGAATCAGTAAGCCAGGCCTCCTTAAAGTCCTTTGTGGCTTAAAATATGGGATTTCCTGAGCTTCACAGTAAAGTTGATGCCTAATTTTAATCTTGGCATCGCTCAAAAATCTGAATCTACATCATGAACAATTGGGCGCTTGATTCCTTGAGAAATCTTCCTTCCATGAGAAGTAAGGTTCAAATACATCTCTGGACTGTTATTCCAGAGATCTTGGAGTAAGTATAAATTCTGTTGCTGAATCACAGGGCAACTTGGATGTGGGATTTCCATTCTTGGGTTTATAATTTATCTTCTCTGGAAAATAAAATGATCCTTTTATTTTAGAAAATAAGAGTAACATTTTCTGTTTCTGTTGATCACAGGGGAGGGTTATGAGCCATAATTAAAGCACAGGTTGGAGCAGAGCTTTGCTCCTTTGTAGCATCTGTCTAGGTTTGATCAGCTTCAGTATTTGCAGTTGTAATTATCTGGTCATTTTCTCTTCCTATCTGCTCAGCATGTGAAGCGCATTGTGGAAGCTGTGATTCACAGGCCAGCTGTACCTCCTGCCGAGATCCAAACAAGGTCCTACTCTTTGGGGAATGTCAGTATGAGGGCTGTGCCCCACAGTACTATCTTGACTTCTCCACCAAGATATGCAAAGGTAAAGCTCTTCCAGAACTGTGCAATGATTCTTTTCCTCAGTGATCTCCCTTTACTGTAGGTGTCTAATCCCCCACGTTGAAAAATACCGTCATATGTTTAGATGATAGCAAGAAGGCATCATGTATTATGAATGCATGTATGTAATTTCTTTCTTTTTTTTTGTATGTAATTTATTTCTTAAGGAAATTTTTTGAGCACCTACTATGTGCCAGATGTTGTGCAAGGTTTTAGTAACTAGACCAGAGGTGGCAAACTGGATGTATTTGGTCCAAGACATGGAGGGTTGTTTGTTTGTTTGGTTTTTTTTTGGCCCACCTAATGTTCTAGTGTTTTAAAATTTTAATTAATGCATTTTATTTTATTTTTTTTAAAGATTTTATTTATTTATTTGAGAGAGAGAGAGAGAGAGCACAAGAGCGGGGGAGGGTCAGAGGGAGAAGCAGACTCCCTGCTAAGCAGGGAGCCTGACGTGGGACTCGATCCCGGGACTCCAGGATCATTACCTGAGCCGAAGGTAGTCGCTTAACCAACTGAGCCAGCCAGGCACCCTAATTAATGCATTTTAAAATGTAGAAGACTTCATATACAAAAATTGAGATTTTTCTGTTTCTTTTGGAAAAAAATTGAGATTTTCTGTTTCTTTTGAAAAAGTCCGATGATCTGGGAATACTGGATATGCATTTCCATAATGCGACAGTCAGTTGGAGATGAGTAGCTGTTGTCCCTTTTGTGTCTTCAGATCACTACAGTCCCTGCCATTCCCTCGTCTA
Organism: Leptonychotes weddellii; assembly: GCF_054177405.1. Lineage (NCBI taxonomy): Eukaryota > Metazoa > Chordata > Mammalia > Carnivora > Phocidae > Leptonychotes > Leptonychotes weddellii. The sequence continues at coordinate 121,588,078 of NC_138370.1, read as the reverse complement.
TCACACCAGGCCTATTTCAGAGATTTACATTACCTTCCTTTACAACTCTATATTGCTAGACGCTAACCTTAATGAAGACAGGGTTCGGGGTGCTTGGATGGCTTGGTTAAGCGTCTGCATTCGGCTCAGGTCATGATCTCAGGGTCCTGGGATCGAGTCCTGCATTAGGCTCCCTGCTCAGCGGGGAGCCTGATTCTCCCTCTGCCCCCCCACCCCCCGCCACTTGTGCCCCCTCTCTCTCTCTCAAATGAATAAATAAAATCTTAAATAAAAAAAAAAAAGACAGGGGTTGTATCTGATTTGTTCATCTCTGTTTAACAGACTTAAATGAGTAAAGACACAGTCCCTGTGCTCCAGGAGTTTGTAAGGAAGCAATATTAGAAACCTAGTACCTTGTTCTCTAGTGGTTAGAATTCTTGGGGCTTATGCTCTTTAAATGGCCATGCTCAGCAAGGAGAAGAACAGAGTGGAAGGCCAGATTTTCCTTGCTTCTCTTCCGTTTTCCTCCATCCCTCCATTCCACTTGTTTCCCATCTCTCCAGTTCTGCCCAAGAACCTGGGGCTCAGATATGGAGGCCAAACATCTGTCAAGTAAGCTTGGGATGTTTTAAGGCTTTGCAAAATTGCACATTCTCCATTCCAAGAAATTCTACTTGTTGTCAACTTAGGTGGTCTCTCTGTTCTCAAGACCACAGACTTTTCTATTTTTTCCCTTCTAAACAGCGGTTGTCAGTTTGCGGTGAAAAACAAGATTATCACAAATCCTCCATGTTGTAAATGATTTCATAACTATGCTGGCAGTTTTCAAGGCTCTGCTTTAGTCATTCTCCCTCAGAACTGATTCAGCCAAATAAATGAGGGGGGTTAACTTTATAAATCTCCTTGGAAGCACATGTACTGTCTTGCACATTTACCTGCTTCTTTGGGACTTAGAAATATCGCATCAAAAAAGAGAAAGGTGACTAATGAGAAGTTTCCTCAGTTCTCAGCTGGGATGGATGGTGGAGTGAGGAAGAACTGAGTGCAGAATGTTCTCCGAGAAAAACAGTTCGGCAGCAAAACATTTATTAAGCTGTTACTATGTGCCAGGCACTGTGCTAACTTCTTTAATTTCACTATTTCCTTTAATCTACACAATAGCGTTATGAAATAGGTACTCTTCTTATCTCTGTCTTACAGATAAGGAAACTGAGGCTCCAAGAATTTTGGGAAAGTGTGTAAGACATGTAGATAAACAGTGGCTAAGCCACAGCCTCAATAGAGACTTGGCTGTCTTCAAAACTCAAGTATTTAACCACATGGTGTTGTCCCACCTTCCATGCATGAAGGACTTACTTTACCATCTGGCACTTTGGCTCTCAAACATGAGTGTTCTGGCTACAGGAATTGCCTGGGCCTTTAATAGCCACAGCTACAATAATAACAACCATAATAATCATGAGAACAGAAACAACAGTAGTGGCCCCGACATGTTTCCTTATGCCCCGCCCCAATCCTTGAGATGACGTCAGTAGTTCTGATGCTGAGCCAGAAAATCTGTATTTCTAACAATCCTTCTGGATTATATGGATGCACATCCAAGGTTGGAGCCCACAAGCACATAGGCCCCTTGAAGCCAGGGTCTACCCACTTCCTACCCACCGTTCAGTGCTATGCATTCCATAGGTGCTTATTGAGCAGATAACATGTAAATGAGTCAGTTCTACTGCTCTAAGGAGATCTTCTGTTATTTCTGTAAGCCCTTTCTTTCTGGACAGTTCCTTGATGCTCCATTTAATTCTAACATCATTGGTCCTTTCTGTTGGGTGGGTCGACCCCTGATTCTTGAGAGGTAGAGAGTCAAGCAGCCGGTGTTGGTGGAGACAGCAGACGCCTTCCTCGTTGAGTCTCTGACATCCCTCTCCCTGTGGAGCATTTGGAGGAGGTGCAGATTAAGTCTGTGGAGGCAAATTGGCCCCTCCCTGTAGCAGAGCAGGCTTTGTTTGATGACGCCGAGGCATGGGAATCAAGAACTCTAAGATTAAGTTGACCTGGCTCCTCGGCAGCCCCGTTGACAAGCAGGCTCTGCACAAGCCTGGAGTGATCCTTGTACACTCCCGTGTCTAACATAATTAGGAAACACTAAACCTCAGAGAGGCGTTCAGACTACTGCAAACAGAAACCTTGTTAGAGCTGGCTTATCTGACATCTCGCCTGGTGTCCTCACTTTACCCCTTGCCACTGCAGACCGCGTCCTCATAAATTAGTCACTGGGACTGAGGGCGGACAGGTGAAGGTGATCTCACGTGGACTTCCTTTCTAGAGTGCGATTGGAGCTGCAATGCGTGCAGCGGACCCCTGAGGACAGACTGCCTGCAGTGCATGGATGGCTACGTTCTCCAGGACGGGGCCTGCGTGGAGCAGTGCTCACCATCCTTCTACAGGGACTTGGGCCTCTGTAAAAGTAAGTGTCCGGAGCTCCTGCTCTGTTCTCATCCAGCCTTCAAGCCTCCTCCAATTTTTACTGTTCTGACAAGGAGTCTGTGGCAAGTTTCCTTTCTGGCTTTTTGTCCAATTTCTGGTTTCTTTCCTAGGAGCTTTTCTTTGTTCTAGTCAAAATGCCCCCTCTCTCCTTCTCCCATACATGATATTTGCTAAAATGTGAGGTCAGTATGGGAATCTTGGGAGTATAGGGCCACATAAACAGGTATGTTTTGGTGATGACTATGGATTTCTTAGTGCACTGAATAATTCTGTCCTCTAAATGGGGAGGTGTGTATACTCTGGTCATTTGAGCACCTGGAAGGAGCATCATATTCTCCCATCTGTACCCTGAAGCCCTGCATGTACCAGATGTCTCAGCACTACCTTTCTCTGAACGCCACCCCCTTTAGCCTTGATTTAACACCACAAAATCTTCTGACCCTGAAATGCCCCCCAAATGCACAGATGGCACTCCTGGGACCATTCTTGGGAGACTGATAACTGACTGGGTGAGTCAGGAAAGTAAGAGAACCACGGACTAGTTAATAGTAATGATAATGGCTAATACCTGTAGTTTCTAGGTGTGCCTAGTGTTTTCCATTATTTACTTTAATCTTGGCCCAGCAAGCTGAGTGGGTCAGTATGAGAGAGAGCACTGAGGCTCAGAGAAGCCGAATATCTGATCCTAAGTCACCCTGCTGGGTAAGTAAGAGTAGTCACAACCAGAAGCCTGGCTCCTGACTCCTCGTCTTCTGCCTGGCCCAGCACACCAGGTCATATCGCTGTTTGGTGTCTAATATTGCCTCCCTGCGAGGCCCAGGAGCCCCCTGGAAAGCTATACACAGTTCTGCTGATTTGACTTTTGTCTTTCAGGCTGCAGCAACCACTGTGTCCAGTGCCAAGGTCCCCATGAATGCACTCGCTGTGAAGAGCCGTATCTCCTGTTGGAAGCCCAGTGTGTCCAGGAATGTGGCAAGGGGTACTTTGCAGATCACGCAAATCGACAATGCACAGGTAACTCGGAGACTGCTGAGTCCCCTGGAAAAAAGCGAGGGCCACAAGTAAATCAGGTGTGTTGATTCTCAGGTAACCAAGGAGAATCTGAATTAGAAGCAGAATGAAAACCCAGATAGCTAGGACTTAGAAATTGATGGCTTCCCATGCACATCTGCCAATTGCTGGTTAAATAGAATATAGAAGTGCAGGCCAATAATTGTCTTGCACAAATCAATATTGTCTCTAAGGGTCTTTATGGAAATTAGGCCAATATTTTATGGAATGTAAGGCTTATGTTGAACTAAGGTGAGGTATCCATTAAGAGCGGATCACCTCTATTGATATGGGCACAGAATTTTCAGTGTGTAGACTAAATTACGGGTGACCCTGATTTTGGCACAATATCCTTGAGTAGGATTTCTGAGGACAGTTTAGTGCGATACACTGAACTTTTATCATTAAAGTTCAACCCAAAGCCTTAATCTCCTTGTCCATTGGGTTATCCACGAGAGTTTCTGCAGTTTGTTCTCATCATTTCCATTAAAACTTGATATCATATGCCCCACTTTGAAGAAAACCTGACATTTAATAATAAAGCCATGACCCTGGCATGGCATTTTACGTTTCACCACATTCCTCTGTCTTCATTATCTCACTTAATATTCACAATGAATTGGTGGTAAAATATGGCAAACACTGGGAATCCCATTTTACAAGTTAAAAAAAAAAAAAGAAAGAATGGCTTAAGAGTATTAACCAAGGCAACATAAAATCAGATATTAAACCCAAGTTTTCTGATTCCAATTCTGGGCCCTTACACTCTACTACGTCTGTATAATAAAATCTTAATTAAGGAAGCAGAAAAATTGGGCAGTAAACACTTGATTTGTAGAAGTTTATTAACTTGACCCAAAGAAATAATCCTAGGGTCCTTTGATGAGCTTGCTCTCCTCCTGCATTTAAAATAATAATGATGATGATGATGATGATGATATGATGATGATGGTGATAATGATGATGATGGTGATGATGATGATGATGCAGTGACATTAGTAGTACAGCTGAGTCCTTTTGTATGCCAGGCACTGTTCTAGTCTCTTCACATTGTAACACATCCTCCCAACAGTGACTTGCATCAGATGCTATTACTATCCCCATTTTTAGAATGAGAAATCACACCACAGATGATTAAAGGATAAATTGTCCCAAAGTGGACAGATGATAAGTGGTAGAGCAGGAATGGTACCCAGAAAGGGCCTGTGCTCTTAATCCCTGCACACCACCTCCCTTACAAGTCAGTATGCCTAACTCTTCATACTGTCCGTGTATGTGCAACATTTTCACATCACAGTGCATTAAGTGAAAGCGCGCCTCTGTGTTCGCTCTCCTCCTGAGGGTAGAGCAGCTCCCTGTGAAATTCTAGAGGAAACCGTTGGAATTCCCTGTTGCTGCAGTTGGGGGTCGTGTGTTGCTCGTGCTGTCACTATTTTTCTCTGTCGCTGGTGGCCCTCGCTGGCTGCCTGTGCCTTTGCTGTGCCTCACTTACTGTGGCCTTTCTTTGACAGCCTGCCCTCGGGCGTGCTTGCGGTGTAGCCGCCGGGACCGGTGTCACCAGTGTGACCATGGGTTCTTTTTGAAGAGTGGCCTTTGTGTTTCCAACTGCATTCCTGGCTTCTCTGCCCGCTCTAATGAAACCTGCGCTGGTAAGTGCTTCTTGTCAGATGCTCTGCTGGATATTAACCTGTAATTTCTCCATGCAGAGGCTGAGTTTGTAGATACAGTCAGCTCATGTGATATGAAATGCAGGATTCTCATTCTAGGAATACAGAGGAATGAGGAATTGTTTATAGGACATGGACGTTGGGGAAACTCAACCTCTAAGATCTTTGGGAAAAAGAATCTGTGCTTTAAAAGTAACAACTATCAGATCAGAAATTTGGCATAAAACTTAGCTGTGTTTCAGAACTACAGCTATGTTATAGAAAATTACCTATATACATATAATTTATTTGCATATATATAAACTTACAGAGCTAATTATGCCGTGGTTCAATGGTGCATCCTTTGTGGACATACTGGAGATAAATTACAAATAAATAATGAGTAGTGTGAGGAGACTGCCCCATTAGGGTCATGTTTGAAGCAAATAGATTCCGAGCCACTCTCCTATTAAGAATAAGGTGACGTATTAAGGGAATTGATCTAGTCTTGTCCAACACATTAATGGACACTTCACCTTAAACAACAAAAGAGAAGCAAATTTAAATTCAGTCATAATTTTGAACCCCAAAGTTTTATAGCTGAATGAAGCTTGAGAATTATAGTATAGTTGAGCATTCCTCAGCTTTTAAGTGTCCATCAATGACACGAGGCATATTTTAACACCCACAGTCAATCACATTTTCCGTCTCTAAATTTCTGACCTCCAAAGATATTAAGACTTCCCATGGGAAAAAGACATCTTTGGCTCATTTTATTGGGATCCTTCTGGAAACCCCAAGTACTTGAGAGTCAACCTACTCCTCTTGGGACATAATACAAGTCAACTTGTGAAAATGAATTCCACTTTCATTAGAGTAAGCTTAGAGTGGACGTAGTCCTCTTGAAACCTGGCATTCCCAAACTGTCCTGTCCGACCTACTTGTAGAAGGAAACATTAACAATCCAAGTCTGGGCAAAACACCTTGCAGGAGACAGGATGAATTTCACATCATGATCAGATATTTATCCATCAGATGTTTCCTATGGGCAGAGATAGTAAAATTTTAAATCAAAATGGGTACACTTCACATGAATTCTGAATATAAGCCACTGATAATCATACTTCATTACAGATTAACTGGTACTGTTCGAGCAAATGGTATCAGACGTTTGCTTTTTTCTTTACCCTTAATGGGTCTGATGGTCAGATGTGATCAAAGTATTAGGTTAGGACTGTGGTTCTCAAACTTGGAAGTCCCATTAGGATTGCCTGAGGAGCTTGTGAAGTCACTGAGATGCCCACCCCAGAACACCGAAGACAGAATCTCTGATGGTGGAGCTCAAGTATCAGTACTGTTTTAAAAGGTCCCTGTATGACTTTTTATTGTTATTATTGAGATATAATTCACATACCATAGAATTCACCCTTTAAAGTATACAATTCAGTAGTTTTTAGTATATTCACAAGGTTATGCAACCATCACACTATCTAATTCCGGGACATTTTATTCTTCCTAAAAAGAAATCCAATAACAATTAGCAGTCTCTCTGTAGTGCTCCCTTGCCCCAGTCTCTGGCAGTCATTGATCGACTTTCTGTCTCTGTGGGTTTAACTATTCTAGACATTTCACATCAATGGAATCATACAATATGTGGCTTTTTATGTCTGGCTTTTTTCATGTAGCAAGAATATTTTCAAGGTTCCTCTACACTGGAACATGTATCAGTACATCATCTCTTTTCATGGTTGAATAATATTCCATTGCATGGATATACCACATTTTGTTTATTCATTCACCAATTAATGGACATTTGGGTTGTTTCCACTTTGAGGCTCTTAGGTATAACTGCTATGAACATTCATGTACAAGTTTTTATGTGGACATATGTGTTCAGTTCTTATGGGTATATGCCTATAAGTAGAATTACTGGATCATAGGGTACTTCTGTTATTGTTTGAGGAACTGCCAAACGGCACCATTTTATGTTTCCACCAGCAATATATAAGATTTTTAATTCCTCCACGTCCTCAGGAATACTTTTTATTGTCCTTCATAGTGGGTATGAAGTGGTATCACATTGTGGTTTTGATTTGCATTTCCCCGATGACTAATGACATTGAGCACCTTTTCATGTACATAATTATTGGCCTTTTATATATCTTCTTTGGAAAAATGCCTTTTCAAACTCTGCCTATTTTTAAATTGGGTTACTTGTCTTTTCCTGAGTTGTAAGAATTTTTTTATATATATTTTGGATACAAGTCCCTTTTCAGATATGTAATTTGCAAATATTTTCCTCCACTTTATGGGTTGTCTTTTTCACTTTCTTACTGGTGCCCTTTGAAGAACTTTGGTCCAATTTATCAATTTTTTCTTTTGTCACTCATGCTTTTTGTGTCATATCGAAGAAAGCATTGCCTAATTTAAGATCATGAACATTTTATCCTCTATTTTCTTTTAGAAGTTTATATTTTAACATTAAGAATCTGTGTTATTTTCATATGCATTCAGGGTGAGAATCACTGAATTAGAAGGAGGCTTATGGTGTACAATAGCCTAGAGTCTCATTTCTGAATGAACATTACGAGTCTATTTATTAAAAAAACCCAAAACCTTATTAGTGAATATGCCAAGTCTGATCTTTGGATCCTCTGTTTTCCAGGCAAAATATACACTCCTAGTCTTCATGTGAATGGTTCTCTCACCCTTGCAATTGGTTCAATGAAGCCACTGGATTTTCCCCTTCTGAATGTCCAAGACCAAGATGGCAGGGTGGAAGACCTCCAGTTCCATGTTGTGAGCACTCCCACCAATGGTCAGCTGATGCTGTCGAGGAATGGAAAAGAGGTTCAGCTCGACAAGGCTGGCCATTTTAGCTGGAAGGATGTGAATGAGAAAAAAGTGCATTTTGTGCACAGCAAAGAAAAGCCCAGGTGACTCAGTGTTCTTTTGTTTTCCTCCTGCCTCCTTTCCTGTGCCTCCTGTCAGTGCTTTGCGCCCCGCCCCCGCTTCTCAATAGCTATCCCTTCTCCTGTGGGGAAGATCAATACTCCAAACACGCCAACGCTTTCAGCTGCCTGTCATTATTTCCCTGTAATTGCTCCGAGAGTATGCTTCTGTTAGAGGCATTTTCATTTTATCACATAATTGTGGTTAATTCTCTGATGTGACAGGAAAGTTCCTAGGACAATTACCCAGTATTTTTGGCCCAACAGAAACAAAACTGGTTATCTACACAGATTGCTACAGCTGCTTCTTCAACATTAGGGTGATATACTGGGAGTGAGCAGTGGCTAGAAGATGGAGCACATGCTTTTCAAAGTGTTATATGGTTCCTAGAATTCCAGAGCGGGAGGGAAGCTAAGAGTCACAACTTTTTATTATCCACTTTATGGGATTAATTGTGGTTAATTTTTAAGCCGGATCCAGTTTTCCTCTGATGCCTAGCACACTTCTGGCTGTTTTCCTCACCCCAGCTGACATATGCTTCAGGAATGCAATTGAATGTTAACACTAACCCAGGCAAATAGAATCATATAATTAGCAGAGTAAATCTGCTAAACAAGAATCAGAGAATACACCCCAAAGATTAGCCCTGTGGATTATCCTTCACCCAGCTCTGCTTCATTAGTCCAGATAATTCAGAGTAGACTATATATGTTAGCAATGGATTCAGATATTCACGGTAAATATTTTCTACTGTCACCACTGGAGATTTTTGTTGTTGTTGTTGTTTTAAAGTTTGGGCTAGGAGATAGGTGGGGAGAAAAGTGATGACACTTTATTGCGGTTCAGAGCCAGAACCTCAAAAGACCATCTTATAGGAATAAGAACAACTGATACTTACTGAGCGCTGACTATGACCCAGGCATTGTAGCAAACACTTCATGTGAACGCTGTATATTTATGTTCCCAGTCTACAGATAGGGAAACTGAGGCCTTGAGAGTATAAGCAAAGCCAAGTCTCCAATCCCTGGCTCTCTGACTCCACAGCCCATGCCTTTAGCCACTATGATTTCTGCCTCCTGAATAATACTAGGAGTAATGGGTGTGCTTTCATCCTCAAGGGGCAAAAGATCCTTGCACAGAGACATATTGCTACAGATGGAACTTAAAACTCAGGCGTCTGATGCCATAGAATCACTTTTCAGATTTATGCTCCAAAGTCCTGCATTCATTTTGCTTCAAGTGTAGTTCTTAATTATTTGCATTACACACACACACACCACACACACACGGCTCCGTACGTGTAGTCCTTTGCCTTGGAATCTTGTGAAAAGTGGGTAAAGTTCATAAAGCCCCCTAGACAATCAAAGTTACTCCTCTTGTCTGTTTCACTTCTTCAATCTCTCATCACCTGTTTTCTTCCAGAGTCAGCTCTGTACCCCCAAATAGGACAAAGAGTGGTGACGATTTTGCAGGGAATTCTTTCAGCACTCCTTTTACTTTGGGGTACCCATTTTAGCATCAGATCTTCTTTCTCTAAAAATTCAAACAAAAGAACAGGAAAATAAGATTGGTAGTGATTTGTGAAAAAAGAACATTCTATAAGTTGCCAAATGATACAAAAACAAAAGGGGCAGCTTGCCATATGGGTTTGTGGTTTTGTTTTTCCTCATGAAAATTTGACCGTGATTCTTCAGCACTGGATTCCTCTGGGGTCAGAGTGCTTCTGGGGAGTACAAGACAACCTGCAAATACGGCCCATGGTGGCAAGCGGAATGCTAAGCAGTTATCAGAACCTCAGTGCCACCAAAACGTCATTTTCCCCCCGTAGGTTAGGAGTAACCACCCCTTCTTATTTCTTTCTGTTGCTTCCCTCAGTTGCTTTCCCTGGACGTCTGGAGATGGGAGTGAAGAGGGACAAGGACCTAAATGGGACAGAAAATCAAGGGGAGGATGAAATGGGAGGGGAGACAAGATTTTTTTTTTTTAAATCAGGTTTATGGAGGTCTATTTTGGGTTCAATAAAATCCCCCATCTTGAAATGTACTGGTCTGTGAGTGCTCACAAATGTGGACATTCTGGCAGTTTGAAACCACAACTGCAAGCAAGGTTTGAAACAGTTTCATCAAACCCCCAAGCTCTCCTTTTTACTGGGACTCCCTTCCCTCCAGTTTCTGGCAACCCCTGATCTGTTTTTTACTCTTACTCTGATAGGTTCCTTTCCATTCTCTAATTTAACTATTAGCCTTCACTATATTACTAACCTGTCTTGGCCAAAAACTGGTTTTTCAACCATTTATATAGTCCTTTTAGAAAAATCAAAACCAAAAAGTTTATGTAATTGTTACATTATTTTGAGATTGGAGAATACACCGTAGTTTTACCTGTATGTCACTGTGTTCATCTTCATCTGGTTATTTTCATTTATAGTATGAATATTATATCACTGTAGTGGTTTGATCTAATTTCTTCCATGCACATAAGCTGAAGATATTTTTAATCTTTGTTTTTCTAGAGACTAATGACTGCATTTTCTCATTCCTTTCTTGGGGACTTCTTTTAGGAAAGGTTATTTTTCCCTGAAAGTTAGTGACCAGCAGTTCTTCTCTGAGCCACAGCTGATCAACATACAAGCATTTTCAATACAGGTAATAACAATGCTACACAATTAATAATTTCACATGCGTGAGTCAAGGTTTCTACTAGTTATAACAAAAATGACCTAAATTAAGCTAGTCTCAGATTCTCCATGAAATACCACTGGAATAATTTTTAGAACTTGTGGGTCAGAACAACAGCAACAACAACTAATTGCTAATACGTCTATAGTTTTCTTCTTTGTATTTTTCATTTAATCCTCATGACAGCCCTATGAGCTGTTGTTTTCCCCAACTTACAGATGAGGAAACTAAAGTCACAGGGAGGTTAAGTAACTTGTCTATGATGAGATAGCTAATAAATGAAGAGCCGAGATTTGTGCCCAGAAAATCTGGCTACAGAGTCTGTGCTCTTGCCCACTAATTTATGGTGCCTTACTTTACTATACTGAATCTGATACCAGCCCTTCAGAATAATTTGAAACTGTTCCAATTGTTAAGATTTTCCTTATCTTAGGTAAAGGAGTTTGTTTTGCCTAAATATTTCTCTCTCAGGGATGTGAAATTATATTCAACTACTTTTGCCTATCTGTCATGTAGCTGGGCTACATTTTCATCAGTTTGCCGTAGGTTAGAGCATCTCATTAAGGATCTACTTAAATAAGGTGCCAGTGTGGTCATCAGCCAAACAGAAGTCTGAGGAAATCATGGTAGATGCTATAAAACTCAGTGTGATGGCTCTTCTGTTCCCATCACTCATCTCTGTCAAGATGTACTTATGTGTCCAGAATACATATAGCTGTAGATGATCTGAGTAACTGAGCTTGAGGGATTGAACGGCTAAAATGTGCAAAGAGAGTAAGAAGACAGACAGAGTCTTAAGTTGTGAACAACAAGACAGTGGGATATCAGCCTGGGGAACCGAGACTACCTAAATATCCAGACCTCAGTGGAGTGTTAGTCATGATTCAAGGAAGGACATGAGATTATTGTTTTGAAACTGATTTTTTTTTTTTTTAAATTTTGGTCCAAACATGAAAAGACCATGGACTGTGGATAATACAGACATAACCCCGAAGTGGCTCCCAAATGGTGTTCACAGGCTGGCTCTGTCTTCTTGATGGCATTCTTACTTCAGGGGTGACTGAAGTTGAGGGATGATTAGAAATTGATCTGAGGTTCATTTGACCTCACTGTTGGGCTAAGAGTATGAATTTTGTTTTAATTAAAACTGAAACATGTAAAAAACAAAAAACAACGAAAAACTAAAGCATGTGATCTCTGTAAGTATGGGCCAGAGGGCCACATCAGGTCTGAGGACTGTCTGACTTAGAAGTTTTGTTTTGTTCTTTTTGTTTGTATTACTATAGTTACTCTAATTAGGTGAATTAGAGACAGGGTAGGTACTGGCAAGTGCCTTTCTCATCTGAGACCGTGAGTTCCTGTGGTTCCCTGAGTTTTGTTTGCTTGTCTTCCCCAAAGCAAGTGAGTAGATAGTGGCAGCATTTTTAAATTTTATTTATTATATGAGAAACTTGTTTCATTTTGACTTTTTTTAAAATGGAGTTTTAGAAATCACTTTGAACTTATTTTTGTTCCTTTACCTTCCTGTGATATTTCAATATGGTCTTGAACCTCCCTGAGATTTTCTCATGTGAGTTAATTTGGTCTTTTCCATTTATGGATGTTGACATCACCTTCTGACCACTCCTCTTTCAGAATCCAAGGGGCCCTTCATCCCCACGTATCTAGAATCACAGCTTCTGTATTCTCGCTTGGGAATTCTGAGGCGTAGCTGTCATCTAGCTGCCTACTATGTGACTATTACAATGACACATTAGTTAGACATTACTCCAATAGATATTGAAATTTCCACGAGGCCAGGAAGGGTAGTTTTAAAAGAAAGTTTTAGAAAAGAGCCATTTGGATTAAAGAAGGCAATGTGCCGAAAAAAGTCCTAGATGGTTCAACTTCAAACAATATAAAAAACTAAGAATGTTTTCTTTGGCTTCTGGCCTCAATTTTTTTTTTTTTTGGTAATTTTTCCTTTTGTGGTTCATTAACTTTTATCTTTATGAAAGAATATTTTATTTGCTTACTCAAGTTGGTGAGGGGAAACGTGATAATCCTGAGAAAAACATCTGAAAGTTTACCACGTGAATTAGCCAGGTGGTTGTCTTACTCAGACCGTGATCTTATCAGGCTTTAAAACCTGAGTTGGCCCTTCAAGATATGAATGAGATGGCTTAAAGAAAATTATTGCCTGGGACCAGATATTGCATGATTTCAGAATCAGAAGTATCTTACCCCAAGTGCAATGTAGCTGGAGTGAGGTGCTCAATTCCCAACACAAGTGCAAAACTTCCATGCCTCTTACTGTTCTCTCTTGGAAGCAGACAATTGGTTGGGATCCCTGACTCTGGGCTGATTTCAGTTACAATGCAGGGGATATAGTGTAAATCCAGATAGCAGAGACTTCCGAGATTCGGAAATAAGTAGCTCATCTCAGTTGCCTCCAGTGGCCTTGACATGTCTTGAGAAGCCTCCAGAACCAGAAGTGTGAAGTAATCTCACTTGCTCTGATTACTATGACTGCCCACACCTCTGACAAATATCTTGACTCTGCCACAGTTTGGCACTTTGCTGGAGCATCAAGAGTTCCTTCAAAAGCATAGAATTATCACTTAGGTTGTGCACAACTGTATCTAGTCCACTGAGTGGTCCTCTCTTTTCCTCCTAAATGACTTCTCCTCCTCCTTCCCTTCAACTCCTCAGGCCCCCTATGTGCTGAGAAATGAGGCCCTCCGTATCAGCAGAGGAGAGAGAGGAACCATCACTACCCAGCTGCTCGACATCCGAGATGACGACAACCCACAGGATGTGGTGGTCCAAGTGCTTGGTCCTCCACTTCATGGCCAATTGCTTCAAACACTTCAGTCCCCGGCAACCCCAATCTATCAATTCCGGCTGGATGAACTCTCCAGGGGCCTTCTCCACTATGCTCATGATGGCTCAGAGAGCGTATCTGATGTTGCAGTCTTACAGGCCAATGATGGACATTTCTTTCGAAGTATACTGTTCCACGTGAAGATGGTGCCCAAGGTAGGTGTCATTCCTAGAGCTGCAGTTTCCTTGCAGCTAGATATTAAGTTTTGTTGATGATATTATTTTGCAATATTCATAAAGTTAAGATATGGATTGGTATTTATTCAAACATTTATTAAGCATCTGTTACGGAGATACTTAGGATGTTCAAAGATTCATAGAACACAATGCCTTGTTGTCCACTGATGCTTTTGTCACCTGCCTGAGCATGATCACAAGAGTCAAGTGCATGCCTGTTTTTGTCTGCCCTTCTGCAACAGCTCATGCAATGTGAAGCTCATAGTCGGGTTAGGAGGATGAGGAAACTTTCTCTTTTAGTAATCACAGGAACTCTCATCAGCCTGAGTCATTCCTGTGCCACCTCCATATGTTTTTGTCTTGTCCACGAGTACCTTTTCTATTATTTACTTAATATTTTTCTTTGTATCACCTTTTTTATTGTGGTCTCATCCTAATAAATGATGCATATGAAATCATGGGCTTAATGGATAATTATACTTCTAAAATATTAAAATTAATACTAATACATAACCGTTTTTTAAAATATTCATCCACATTGTACATAGAATGTTCTTGGATACTATTAATGGGATGACTATCACGCTTTGGGAAATACTGGGCTAACCCATGCTAGATCCAAGAGACCTATTGAAAAACATTTTCAGAACCATTTATTACTTGATGATATTTCACTAGAAGCTCTTTTCTCTGTTATAGCAAGAATGACTCTTTCCCATGGTGATAGATTGGGAGACTTATCATTTTTATTGAACTTTTCATTCCAAGTATCAGTAGCTACTGAAGTGTCATTAATGATTAGCTAGAGAGATTGATTTGCTGAGGACAGTTTAGAAATGACTTGTCACTTTCTCACTGAAGATCACTCAAAATTTGCGATGGATCCTTGTGAAGGTGAACAGCTGAATGTAACATAGTCTGCTGGCTAGTTTCTCGGGCTGTTGTCTCATGATTTGCAGCTAATGAAAACAGTGATGGTGGCATGAGATAGATGGGAGTAAGTGAAGGCTGATTATGAGATAGTTGGCAGATAGCCACTTTGTAGCTAATCCTAATTATCACCCTCTTGCAATGGCCCTGGGAGATGAGGTTTAGTTCTGAAGAGATGAAGTCTAGACAGACACAGAAAGTTTCTTTTCTTCCTGCTTGGTTTCTTTCCAAAGATTGTTACAGGATTTCAGCGCAGCACTAGCAGCTGCCTTTCCTATAGTGGTTTCAATCTCCACATTTGGAGCTCGGTTCAGTGGATGGCACTCTCATTTTGTATGCTATGGTCTAAGGTTGAAGAGTATTTCTAGGATTTCCACTGCTTTGACTACCAAAACAAAACAAGGAAAAATGAAAGTTTAATTTATAAATAAGACATAAGCACAGACCTTGAGACTCCTTGTAGTGCTTATAACTTGGGATTCATGTTGGTATTTACAGTGTCTGTCCCTCCTGCTTCCTCCTGCCATCACTCCATCTCCTATATTGTTGTGCTTACATGTCCGTCAGGTGAACTAACGGCTTCTAAGCCAGTGAATGGGATAACGAAACCAGCATCCATCAGGATGTACTAATAAATTTGAACACTGTAATACTGATATTTTACAAATGCATACTGTATTTCCTTTCAGGAATTCAAAGTACTTGTTCTTTATATCTATTCTACTGATCTTTACAATATCTTAATGAAGAAGGGTAGAAGAGAGGCCATATGACCTTATTTCTTCTAAAGGAAGTCCTATGGGTGGGAGGTGTTTTTGTTTTGTTTTTTTATCTTTTTTGGGCACTAATGCTTGATGTAAATTATTTCATTTGATGTTCATGATCATTCTAGGATGTTTGTACAATTATTATCTCTAATTTTCCAAAAAGGAAACTGAAGAAAAAGTTTAAAAGCATTTTAAGAAGTTTAAAAATGTTTGTTTGTTATAAAGGTATTTTGTGCTGGAGCTGTGATTTTGACTCAAGTGTGTTCTGGTTCATCACACTTAACCCACATGGCTTTTTTCATTCTAGCCCATATTTTTCAGTGTATTGGTCATATATATTCTGATCCCCCTAATGGACAGAATCGAGACAGCAATTCAGTCATTTTCTCAATGTCCTATCCAAGCAGTCTGGGCCCTAAGCCTCCTGGAATCTTCCCTCTGGACTGACCACATCTTGTTACAGGTGAAGCTATTTATAATCATAAGTCTACTGGAGCCCAAGAAGAAAAAAATTGCCTCAGCTGTTAATGGCTTCCAGTACATGTATAGTCAGACATGATTGATTTCATTCTGATAGCCACTTCTGAAGATGGGCATCCAAGTCCCTACCCTGAGGCTGCCTGTGTATTAAATTTGGAGTCAAGCCAATTACTGGCTGATGTCTACCTGGTGGTTTAAATGGAGTTGCAAAGGGGATTAGGTCTGACTCCTGGGGAATGGATGTACAAATTAATCCCAGTGTTGTTCAGTAGAAAACTCAACCCGCTGACACAGATGGAAGGAGAGGGGGAGGTAGAAAAAGAAAACTTTGTGTGAGCAGCAGCTATTTTAGTCTTCCTCTCTTAAGGCACGTCGTAGGACCTTAGCACATTTTTGCTGGATGGGTAGATACTTGGAGGGATGCAACAGCTTGAGTGAGGCTGATTCCCATGTTCCTACCTTTGAGTCCATCTCTTACGTCAGATGAGAAGCCTTCAGGCCACCTCTGCTAATGTTGGGGTGACCTATCTGGGACGAAGGGTAGGGGCTGTCAGTTCCACTCTCATTTTTCAAGTTCTGTGTCACTTCCTCCAAACTTTCATCCTTGACCTGGCACTGAGGAAATTTGCTGCCCTCCAGGCTTACGCTGAGTCGCTGAAGAGAAAATAGATTCAGGACTGATGTTGAAACATGCTCTGTTGGGGGAGGAGACAAAAGAAATCAAAAAGATTAAAAGGTAATAAAGAATGCTCTGCTGAACAGGCTTTCATTAATTGGGCAGATTACCAAACCCGAGCCTGCTAGAGATATGATTTTAAAGCAATTCGGTGTCTAATAAGGGCTAAAATGTGGGCAGGGAAAAGTCATGCTTATTGGTGGGTTACTTTCCACTGCCAGGCTTTTAAGAAATTACCTTCTTTTTCTTTTTTTTAAAAAATTTTTTCTTTCTTTTTTTTTTTTTTATTATGTTATGTTACTCACCATACAGTACATCATTAGTTTTTGATGTAGTGTTCCATGATTCATTGTTTGGGTATAACACCCAGTGCTCCATGCAATACGTGCCCTCCTTAATACCATCACCAGGCTAACCCATCCCCCACCCCCCTCCTTTCTTTTTCATTAATTAAGGCATCTCTGGAAATCATGCCTCTTTTTCCACTTTGGCAATAAATGTGATGATCTTTGTGACCTCGTTTGTTGTTGTTTGAGTAGTTACTTTCTGTCACTGGGTAATGCTTTGATGTGAAAAGCCCCCAAGTATCATGCTATGAACTGGATGGAAAATTCTGTTGCTAAGAGTCCTCTCTGGCTGTTTGAACTTGGTAAGGCCCATGTGCAACTAAAGGCCCTATTTTGCTTTCCCTCAGTTTTCTTAAAACTTGTCCTCCCAGTGGTGGTCTGGCAGGGATACTGTTTGATAATAAGGGTGCTTATGACAATTAGAAGTATGGCACAAAAATGTTAATTTTTTGAATAAGAGTCTATCTCATAAATAAATAAATCCTTACCACATGTCAGGGTTTCACCTTTTTTTTTTTTAAAGACTTTTATCTATTTATTTGAGAGAGAAAGAGAGCACAAGCAGGATGAGGGTCAGAGGGAGAAGCAGACTCCCTGCTGAGCAGGGAGCCGGACATGGGACTCGATCCTGGGACTCTGGGATCATGACCCAAGCTAAAGGCAGACACCTAACCACCGAGCCACCCAGGCACCCCAGGGTTTCATCTTTTATGGACTTACTTAGCTTGTTCAATTTGGCATCTTATAAGATGTATTGCTCAGAGTATACGTTCAAAAAATGTTGATTACAAAATTTTGTTTGTTTATAAAGTAGTTAAAATCTACATGGAGAGAAGGTTCTGTATTCTTGACCTGAAGGAACAGAGCTTCTGAGGAGCATACACACACTGTCCAAACACACAAAACAGTCCAATTATCTTTCCATCCTTTATCCTGGTAAATAGAATCTAAGTTTGACCTTCTATGTCCACCCTACATGATCCTTCCTTAAAATCCACAGTGTCCTTTAAGGTTGCATTTTAAAAGCTATGGTATAAATGAGCCTTTGCAAATTAAGACTTCCTTTTAACAGAATAAATAAAATATTAGGATTGCTATTACATCCAATTATAGTCATTTTCTATTTGATTAAGTTTTAAAATTTTTTGTCTTTAGTAGTTTGGCCCAGGGTTGGGGTACACTGTCATTTGAAATGATCATTTATGCCCCAACATTTATTTTAGGGGAGGGAGTTTTCATTTTATCTGTGAGATTTTTCCTTCTAATGATAGAAGCTACTTCTGGTTTACAGCATTAATATATTTATTTGTAATACAATATATAATGGCTAAACTTTATTGCCAACATTTCTGTATGCCCATTGTTCTATGAGATGAATTAGAAGAACTATTTAATTTAAAGCACTCTTTTGATTATGCCCCCATAATCCCTTTTTGGGATTTCATTGCTTTCTAATGTGGTACCCCGAAGGATATATAAAACATTACTAGGCAGGAGATTATTCAACTCATGTTATGGCTAATTTCTTGAGCTTACAGGGATATATGCACCATTGTGCAGAAGAAAAAAAAACTACAAGGAGATAAAGAAATTGCAAAATGTCAGAATCATTGGGGAAATGAGGTTAAAATTTGTTTGGCTCTTCTGGACACTTTAACTGTAGAAAAGATGATGTATAGCCTTCTATTCATCTCTTCTTGTACCTTCCCTGGACTCTCTCCCAGAAGAAAGCAACTGATAAAACCATCTTCATCATAATGAGTGGGAGGAATTATACTTCTTTCCCTTAGACAGTTGTCTGTTTCTTCTTAAGTATTATAAACAAATAATTCAGAAACAGAGGCATGTATAGTATCTGGTTATAAATATAAATATTCTAAAAGACCTGTCTGTGGGATTTCAGGAGAACCACTCTAGACCCAACACTATTTCTTTTTTTTTTTTTAATTTTTTATTGTTATGTTAATCCCCATACATTACATCATTAGTTTTAGATGTAGTGTTCCATGATTCATTGTTTGTGCATAACACCCAGTGCTCCATGCAATACGTGCCCTCTTTAATACCCATCACCAGGCTAACCCCTCCTCCCACCCCCCTCCCCTCTAGAACCCTCAGTTTGTTTTTCAGAGTCCATCGTCTGACCCAACACTATTTCTATCCTGAGCTGTGCTTCTCCTACTTCAGCATGCCTCCACATCCCCTGGGGATCCTGTTTAAATACAAGAGGAAATGCATCAAACTACAAAGCTGCACAGCAAAGTAAACAGTCAACAAAATGAAAAGGCAGCCTACCGAATGGGAGAAAATATTTGAAACCATATATCTGATAAAGGATTAATATCTAAAATATATAAGGAACTCAAACAACTCAATAGCAAAGTCATCATCATCATCATCATCATCATCCAGTTAAGACTTGGCCTAAGGATCTGCACAGACCTTTGTCAAAAGAAGACATACAATGGCCAATAGGTACATGAAAAGGTGCTCAACATCATTCATCATCAGGAAAATGCAAATCAAAATGACAATGAGATATTACCTCATATCTGTTAGAATGGCTATTATCAAAAAGACAAAGCATAACAAGTGTTGGTGAGGGTACTGAGAAAAGGGAACCTGTATACACTCTTGGTGGGATTGTAAATTGGTGCAGCCATTATGGAAAACAGTATGGAGGTTCCTCAGAAGATTAAAAACAGAACTATCATATGATCCAGCAATTTCACTTCTGGGTAGATATCTAAAGGAAATGAAATCTGTGTCTCAAAGAGATATATGTACTCACATGCTTATTGCAGCATTATTCACAATAGCTAAGATATGGAAACATCCTAGCTGTCTCTTGATGGATAAATGGTTAAAGAAAGGGGCACCTGGGTGGCTCAGTCGGTTGAGTGACCAACTATTGATTTCAACTCAGGTCATGATCTCTGAGTCCTGGGATCAAGACCCATACTGGGCTCCACGCTCAGCGGGGAGTCTGCTTCAGGATTCTCTCTCTCTCTCCCTCTGCCCCTCTCCCCACTCGCTTGCTCTCTCAAATAAATCAATCTTTTTAAAAAAATGGCTAAAGAAAATCTGTTCTACATATATAATGGAATATTATTCAGCCTTAAAAAAGGAAATCCTGCCATTTGTGACAGCATGGGTGAGCTTGAAGAACATTATGCTAAGTAAAATAAGCCAGACACAAAAAGACAAATTCTGCATGATCTCATTTATATTTGGAATCTAAAACAGTCCAGCTCATAAAAGCAGAGCAGAATGGTGGTTGCCAGGGACTGAGGTAGGAGAAATGGGGAGATGTTAGTCAAAGGTAGCCAAAGGGTATAGTGGTTCAGTTACCAGGGATGAATAAGTTCTGGAGATACAACATATAGCATCGTGGCTATACTTAATACTGTATTGTAGGGGCGCCTGGGTGGCTCAGTTGGTTAAGCGACTGCCTTCGGCTCAGGTCATGATCCTGGAGTCCCGGGATCGAGTCCCGCATCGGGCTCCCTGCTCGGCTCCCTGCTTCTCCTTCTGACCCTCCCCCTTCTCATGCTCTCTCTCTCTCATTCTCTCTCTCAAATAAATAAATAAAATCTTTAAAAAAAAAATACTGTATTGTATACCTGAAATTTGCTGAGTGGGTTGACCTTAAGTGTTTTTACCACATGCACACACAAAAGTGTAGTTATGTGAGGTGATAGATTTCTTAATTAGCTTGAATTTCACAACATATACGTATATCAAAACATCACGTTGTGCACCTTAACTATCTACAACCTTTATTTGTCAAATATACTTCAGTAAAGCTGGTGAAAAATAATAAAATGCAGATTCTACATCAGAATCTGGGGTGGGGCCTGAGATTCTGAACTTGTAATAAGCTTCCAGATGTTGCCTTTGTCCTAACACTGACATATAAGGGGTACTGTCTGCTAAAGATTTACACTCACACAGGAATTAGAGAATTGTATTGGTAAAGTGTAGCCAAGATAGAAATGTAGTGAGAGAGACATCTGGGGACATGCATTCAGGTCCCAGTACTTACTTGCTTGGAATATGAAAAAACACATTGCTTCATCAGTCCCAGAATGTGGTTGTTGGTATATGATGGATTTCTGTAACCATGATCAAACTTGATGAGGCTGCTTCTATTAGAGAGATTTCTAGCAATTAAGACATTGGGTCGGGGCGCCTGAGTGGCTCAGTCATTAAGCATCTGCCTTTGGCTCAGGTCATGATCCCGGGTCCTGGGATCGAGGCCCGCATCGGGCTCCCTGCTCCGTGGGAAGCCTGCTTCTCCCTCTCCTGCTCCCCCTGCTTGTGTTCCCTCTCTCGCTGTGTGTGTGTCTCTCTCTCTGTCAAATAAATAAAATCTTTAAAAAAAAAAAAAGACACTGGGTCTAAGTGTACTATGTTTTATGAAACTCTTGCTGAAGTTAATAGGGATTTTCCCCCCACAGTTCTGGCGGGGGGGGCGGAATGGAGAAAAATTCTTGGCACATTTGGATGTTTTTGTAACTAATATACTGTATCAGTTGTGAAAGGAGAAAATTCTTGGGAGTTTGCCCCTGAGCACTGATCACAATAGAAGGTGACTTTGCTGCCGTTCGCCTGGGCACTGTTTGATTCGGCTCCCCGGTAATTGTGGTGAGAATAGCTATGACCACCTCTTGTTGGGGGCAAATGCTCTCGTGTCAAGTGACTGTGAAGGCATATTTGTTGCCTACTGCTCTGAATATGCCCCTCCTGGGAGTGGTGTTTGTTCTGTTTATTGGCATATTTGAAAGTAATAACGGTAATTTATAAAAACATCCCCTTTGAAATGCCCCATTTTAAGATACCAGATTTATTCATTTTTGAAGTATGAAAACAAACTGAAAGCTGAAGACAGGCAGGCTCAGTAATCTCCTTCCGTGGAAAGTGTCAGTTATGAGGCTTTGGAAGAGGTGCACACCTTGCAAATCAGGAATGGCAACACTTTTTTAATGACATCAGCTTTAGCAATTAAAATGGTTGCCTTCTCAGGAGTGCTAAAGAGGTGATTTCTTCCAGTCAGCTATTCCCAACAGTTGTTTCTAAGGCTTCACTTTCAATCAGTCATCAAGGCCTGTCAGTTTGGCCTCTAGTGTTTCTGGAAACTGTTTCTAACTCTCCATTCCTGCTGTGATGACTTTTTCATCTTCTGTCACCTGAGCCATTACAAGAATTTGTCAAATGGTTTCTACAGCCCCAGACACGTGTCAGTTCTAGCCCCTTCCATCTCTTGCTGATGGAGGCTTTATAAACCCCAGACCTGCTCATCCCCTTTCCTTCCATGAAGACACATGTTGAGTTTACCGGGCCTACAAGATAAATGAAGACTTTTAGTACAGCATTTACCTTCTACCCGCCAACCTTAAGAGAGTGTCCCTTTTTATTCACCCCCTCTTCTGGCTCCATAAACTCTTCTTGCCCAGACACCTGGGTATTTTATGAAGCACACAGTACATTGCCTCATGTCTTTGCCTCGCTTGGGCCCTCTGCACAGAATCCGTTTCACCACTTGTCTCTTAGAAGGGCCATGTTTTGGTCATTCAAGAGTTAAATGATATTTCCATAGGAAAGCATTCCTGAGCATTCCTCCCTCAAAGAGGAAACCTCCTTTTTCCTTTATTCTCCCACTGCACCCTGCTCAAGCTTCTTACAGAGCATCATTTGTGATGCATCCTGATTATTTGTCTATGGGGGGACCACTAGACTGTAAGTTCTGAAACTGACATCTTGTTTAGGCATTCTTATATATCTCAGGCCTCTGGCAAAAGAGCTGACCTATAATAGGTGCTTAATGTATAGTGCTTGAATGTGGGAGGATGGGGAGGATGGAAGGACAGTGAGATGGACAAATGAAAGAAAGAAATGGAGAGACTTGTCTTCCTGAATGAAATAAGTTATTTGCTTATGATAAAGTAAAGGGAAAAGTAGGATATGTACATATGTACATACACATGCATATATCTACATATAATAGACATACATAGTTCATAGACTCCAGAGCTATGAACATCTCTTATTAGATGATGGCTGGCAGCAATAGTATCTGATAACTTATGTTTTTAAGGGCTGATATATATTCTGTTTAAGTCTTAAACAGAACATAATCCATATATGTATGTCCACCCTCAACTCCAAATCACAGGATTCTCACAGCCTAAACCACTGAAGATTAGCTCAGAATTCAAAATTACAGAATAGATGAGGAAACAATCCATAGTATGATAAGAAAAATGAACAAAATGATTAAAATTCCAAGGATTTCAAAGGAGTAATCATAATATATATATATTTTGGCTTGGACTTAATAGTGTACTCTTTCCTTATTCTAGAATGATGCAGGTCTTCGGCTTGTGGCTAATTCAATGGTGTGGGTTCCAGAAGGTGGGATGCTGCAAATTACCAACAGAATCCTACAGGCTGAAGCTCCAGGTGCCAGTGCCTCAGAAATCATCTACAAAATTACCCAGGACCACCCACAATTTGGTAACTTTTTTTTCCCTTTGTCATGATCTCATCATTGTATCCAGCAGTCTTGGACTTGCTTTGGTATGATGCCATGCGACAAGGTTGTGATTCCAATACAACTGACTTTCTAATACCTCACACATCTCATTTAAACACAGAATAGTCAAAATAACTGTCATACTATACACATATTATATACGAGGTGGTGTGCTAAGTAATGTAGACCTGTTAGTATATATGAAATCCAAAATTTAAGTTTTAAAATAAGTTCATTTTACAGAGTAAGTAACTTGCTGAGATATGGTTCATTTTAGCATATATAGCTAATAATTTCAGTTTAATTTTGAAGCTCAGACTCTCAAACTCCACCTTATGCCCCCTCCAGAACATCACCAGACTTCTTGTTGAGACTTTAAAAAAAAAAGAGTTTTACATAAAAACATTTTTAAAGATCTCCATTGTTAACTTCCACTCCTAGCAAGATAGTAGAGTATGATAACTTGAAAATTCTCCCTCGTCACCATCATCTAGAAGTGCCGGGTAAAAGATAAGAATTGTAGGGCACTCATGGCTGACCTTCCAAGAATAGAGAGAAATCTCTGGGTAGCAAATAGAGAAGTAGCTTAAAGCCAGTCTGGGCATGAGCTGATGGAACAGCTTCCCTGAGAGGGCTTGTATGTGTCCCAGTAACCCAGGGTCTTGAGATGTAATGCTCGTGCAGAGGTAGAAAGTTATGATCCTATATAAAACTGGGACTCTGGAAAGACTTTCAATTAGAGGGACAGAATAGAAAACAAGAATGGCACCAGCCCAGAGTGATGGCAAAGAAACCTACCTGTGTTTCCCAGGGCTCAGACTGAAGCCAAAAAGTCTGTCAAGAAAGCAGAACTTCAGGCCTGTTTCTCCTGCAGATCCAGGGTTAAGTTATACTGTGCACATTGTCTGAGAAAGCCACAGCTGAGACATTCATATGAATATTAATCTCAGGCTGATGATACTTCTTGGGTCCCTTGCAGAAACTGGTAAAAACTGTTGTGGAATGTCCACCCTCAACTCTGGATCACAGGATTCTCACAGCCTAAACCACTGAAGAATAGCTCAGAATTCAAAATTACAGATAAGGAAATAATCCATAGTATGATAAGAAAAATGAACAAAATGATTAAAATTCCAAGGATTTCAAACAAAGGAGTAATCATAACAACTATGAAACAAGCATATTAAAATGATTTAAAGACACAAAAGAAGGAATTGAAACTGTAAGGCAATAACCAAGTATCATAAAAATAAAAGAATAGGCAGGTAGATTTTTTAAAAGAACTAAATAGATCACCTGAAAAAGAAAATTATATTCATTACAAGTAAAAACTTTCTTGGCATGTTAAATAGCAGAGGAATAATAATCTGTTTTTCCTCTGGGTTACTGGATTTTAAAAATTATGTATTTTCTGTAGTGAGGGAAAAAAGTTAACTTTTGTGCAATTTAAAAGTAATTCCGATGTGGTGCCTGGGTGGCTCAGCCGGTTAAGCATCCGACTTTTGATTTCAGCTCAGGTCATGTTCTCAGGGTCCTGAGATGGAGCCCCACATCAGGCTCTGCACCAAGAGTGTGGAGCCTGCTTAAGATTCTCTCTTCCTCTCCCTCTGTCCCTCCCATCGCCCCCCCTCACCCCCCACTCACACGCTCTCTCTCTCTCAAGAAAAAAAGACTTAAAAAAAAAAAAAGTAATTCCAGTGTCAACAAAGACATTGAAAAGCATAATCTAATCAAGAATTACTATAACCTGAATGGGAAGAAATCAGAGAGAGACAAACCATATGAGACTCTGGATTCTGGGAAACAAACTGAGGGTTGCAGAAAGGGAGGTGGGTGGGGGATGGGATAACTGGGTGATAGGAATTATAGAGGGCATGTAATATGATGAGCACTGGGTGATAGTCTCAACTAATGTGAATCATTGAACACTATATCAAAAACTAATGATGTACTATACTTTGGCTAGCTGAATTGAAATTAAAGAATTAATATAATTATAAAATAGCTGGTCTAGGGTTGCCTGGGTGGCTCAGTCATTAAGCATCTGCCTTCGGCTCGGGTCATGATCCCAGGGTCCTGGGATCGAGCCCCGCATCGGGTTCCCTGCTCTGTGGGAGGCCTGCTTCTCCCTCTCCCACTCTACTTGCTTGTGTTCCTGCTCTCACTATCTCTCTCTCTGTCAAATAAATAAATAAAATCTTTAAAAAAAAAAAGATAGCTGGTCTAGCTGGGGTGTCTTTTATTATAGTTGTGTAACTTTGAGGAAGGCAAGTGGACCCCTTTGAGCCTTAGGTTCTTTGAAAGTTTAGGCTAGATAATTTTTTTAACTTTTTATTTTAAAATAATTTTAGACTTACTGAAAAGTTGCAAAAATAGTACAAAGAGCCCTTGAATACCCTTAATCTAGCCTCCCTCAATGGTAGCATCTTACAGAACAACAGAACAATTATCAAAACCAGGAAGCTAGCATGGACACAATGCTATTAATTAATCCACAGACCTTATTCAACTTTGCATTCTTCTATCCACTGATTTTAAGCTCGATAATGTTTAAGTCCTTTTCAGCTCTAAAAATCTTTGACTCATTTGATGTATTAAATTCTCTACCTTTATCTTGATCATTAAAAGCCAAAAAATTTAATTTCCTAGAGACAGCCCAATATTCCAATATTCTGTTTAACTCTTAAACAGAACAATGCTGAATTAAATAATTTTTTAAGCCATTTCAGCTTGATAAATGCCATGTAGGCTTGCCTATGACCCTTTCCTACTATAACTCTTTTAATTAACTTCTTCCTATGAACATAATCCTCTTTCTGTGTGTCCAGAGCCCCCTATTAGTAATCAAATCACATTACCCTTAAGAAGCACTCAAGAGTGAAAAAGATGGTGGGAACTGGAAACCCACTTAACACCAATCTGCTTACATCCATCTATCGCAGTGGTGTGAATTTGTGGAGCCCCTACCCCCTTGCCACCCCAGCTACTGTGGACTCCCTCATCACTTTGGAATGTTCCAGTTGGGCTTTAGACTTTTTGTGAAGAACTGACCATGGAACTGAACCAAATGTAAATTGCTTGTGTAGTAAATGCATAGTGGACCCAAGTTCCACCACTTATAGACTCATCACTGCTCTCAAATTTAAGTGTAGACAAGTTGATTAATACTTGTACCTTTAGCTACTTCACAAGTTTGAAAGTAAATTTAATAAGATGGTTTTAATGAAGTAACTTATCATTTGAAGGAAAATCTGATTTATCCAACACATTGCCAACTCTAAATTATTTAGCATCGGGTAAGAAAGCTTTAATACAAATTTTCTCAATCCCAAAATAATTTATCGAGATTCCACTGAGATTCTAATTCTTAATACCTATCAAATTTTCCCTTCAGAATTCTTGATTAAACTGTAGAGTTCAGTATTAAGGAAATCCCAAGTAGAGATTATTTTGTTTTTTAAACCCAGACTGTTTTGTAAGCCTGGATTTCCATATATCTAAAGGGTCAGCTCCTTGTATTTGTCATAATAAGAGCAGAGGTGAGGTACTACACAAAAGCTGTCACCTTGCTGGGGTGAACCCCACAAAATACTGATACTTCTACCTGTCTCCTCATATTCAACAGACCCAGTGCTCAACTTCCCTCCATCCTGCTCATCCATCAGTGTCATTGCTGCCCTTCCTGTCAATGGATGAGCCCTCCCCAACTCTCACCCTTCACAACCACAAGTGTCGAGTTCTGTTGCTTCCACTTACTTAGTGACTCTCATGTCTGTTTATTTCTTTCCAATCTTACTTCCGTTGCTTTAGTTCAGGATCCCATCGGTCATCTGGATTTTGCAGGGGTCTCACAATTGGTCAAACTGTCTACATAAATGTTAATTACTATTATTACCATTTTTATAAAATAAAATTCAGCCTCTTTAACAGTTCTTTCATAGGCTCCCTGTATTCTGATCATATATGCTTTGTGTTCTAAGTTAGTTCGTGCCATTCACCTACTGAAATCTCACAGTGGCTCCAGGTTGCTTATGGGGGACTGATCTCAGGGGTAGGAACTGCATCTTGCTTATCTTTGAATCCCCATCCCTGAAGGGTCTAGCATGATAGCTAGCACCTAACAGGTACTCAGTCATTCTTATCTGAGTTGAAATTCACGGAATTAGTCAATATTCTGTGGTTCCTGCTAATCTGCATAACATGGCAATTTTTTAAGATCTGAAAAACAGGTTTATTTCATTAGGCCTGGTTAGAAAAACTCTGCTTAGTTTTTCTATTATAAAGAAGAACAGCTAGGAAATTAGCATTTGAATATTTTCTATTTTTCTACTCTGCACATTTTCATTGTAGAAGTCTACTTTCAGAATATTTTACAGGTGTGCTCACATTCCTAAACAGTCTACATCCTAGAATAGCATGTTTATTATGAACAGAGGTTGAACTAGGGAGAGACGGCTAATGGAATTTGTGACTTAGGTATAAATGAGAAACAATACTAAAAAGAAACTAGAGCGAGTTGATTCTACACATGACTTTATAAAGAGACTATTGATGTTTTTTTTCTTACTTCAGTATTTCATCACCATCCTGATGCTCATTTTGAATTTGAATTTAGTGCATGTAAATATTAGAAGGAATATTTCCTTCAAGTAAGAAAATTGCTCTAGTGAGATTATGCTCATTTTGAATTTGAATTTAGTGCATATAAATATTAGAAGGAATATTTCCTTCAAGTAAGAAAATTGCTTTAGTGTAATCAAAATGTGTTTTCAGTTGTCCAATGTGTCTAGTATACTTAGTGTACTAAGATCTGGGTATTCTGCTAGAGAACCTCTCTCTCTCCCTACCCCCGCCCCCTTCTATTCCTCTTACCATCTGAGTGGTGAGGAGGCTTCTCTCAGATTTATTATTAGATGCATTTTCATGAGAACATGGCTTTTGTTTTCAGCAGTTCATCCCTTCTCCTGTTTGGTCTACACTTGAGGGCATATTATCCTGGTGAAATTTTAATTGTTTCCATAACACCTCTGTATTTGCAATCTCACTTTAAGGAGATAGTAGCTTCAGGTGAGGAACAAGCGATAGAAACAGATTGGTAGTGTTGTCATTTAGATTTAGGTTTCCTTGCTTCAATTCTAATGAAGTCTAAGGAATGATGGAGGAGAAAACAAGATCAGTTATTTAGGAGGGTAGATACGAGATTGTGAACACAAAATAACCATGACTGAAGTCTCAACTCCTTCACATATCATCTGTGAACTTGAAGAAGTTATTGAACTTCTCTGAGCCTAAAGAACTTTCTTTAAATGTGGATAACAGTAGCATCTTCAGAAGGATCAAATAACATAATGATAAGGTGGCCAACATCCTTTTTAAGTACCCATGAACTATTCTCATTTTACCAATAGGAACAGAGGCTTATAAAGCCTACATAAAGTTCATGCAGCTTGACGTGGAACTGGGTTTGAATGATCATATAACGTGCTTCGTGCAGTCCCCGCCATAGGCATCCCAGGGCCAGCTAACATTATTTTCATTGTACAGAATTCTCCCAAGAATAACTCTTTCTGAATTTTTTCAAGTTTCCCATTATGTTTACACCAAAAATGTCCAGGTTAGAAAGCATTTCCTGCTACACAGCAAGTTGTACATAGAAATGAATCCATCTAGTGCCTGTATTTGAATATTTGCTGTATTCACAATTTTATGTGACTTAATTGATATAGTCAGTAACTTCATACATGAATTGCCCTTGAATTACTTTTCATGTTTTTTAGCTGAGAGACTGGGAATTCTGTGTCTGTAGGTGAATTTGATGATGCCTATTGAATGCTGTGTTAATATACTTTCCTTCACCTTAGATTAAAAATAAAGAAGTACCTAATTTCTTTTAAAAAAAACAAAAGGTAGTAGACAAGGAGATGAGGGCTCTGATTTACTTCTACATTTCCCAGAGATCCTCACTAACTATGTGGCTTTCTTAGGAGAGGTGGTCCTGCTGGTTGATATGCCTGCAGACAGTCCTGCAGAGGAAGGGCAGCACCTGCCTGATGGGAGGACAGCAACTCCCACCAGCACCTTTACCCAGCAAGACATCAACGAAGGCATCGTGTGGTACAGGCACTCAGGAGTCCCGGCCCAGAGCGATTCCTTCCTCTTTCAGGTACCCTCCGCGGCTGATTGACATCTTTTCTGATGTCTGGATGGTCTGACGAAAACCATCGCCATTATTTTAAACAATTTGGGTCGTTTTCTGTGTTGCTTGGAAATCACATTTGGTGGAAGAACAAATGTAATTAATAGCATTGAGAGGTTTTTTTTATCTCCTGATTCAGTCCTACAATATCTCTACAAGCAGAGTCATCCCATGGCAGGGAGTTTATAATAGATAATGGCCAAAGTGTTTTGGGAAAAAAAATGTTTTCAAAATATTAAAGTGCCCTATGGAGGAAAAAAATATTTCTCTTTTCAAATGTTTTTGGAACATTTGCCATCTTATGATAAGATCAGAGGCTTAGCAGCCAAACCCAGTGGGTTCATATTTCAGTTTTGCCGTGCACTAGCTATTCAACTTTGGGAAAATTATTTTGGTGAAATCCTTGTGCTTCATTTTTCTCATCTGTAAAATAGAGCTACTATGAGGATTTAATGAGCACGTAGAATACCTCCTGTCACTATGTACGGGTTTGTTACTACCATTTATAGATTGATCAAATACCAGTGCTAAAGACTGAATGTCTGTGTCCCCCTGAGATGCATATGTTGAAATCCTACCCCCTCTCTGTGCAATGGTATATTGACGTGAGACCCTTGGTAGGTGATTAGGATTAGATGAGGTGATGAGGGCTGTGCTCTCATAAATGGGATTAGTACACTTACAGGAGTCACAAGAGAGCTTGCCCCCCTTCCCTGCTCCCTGCCGTGGAGATGCCATGAGAATTCAGTGGTCTGCAGCCCAGAAAAGAGCCCTCATCAGAACCGAACCATGCTGGCACCCTGCTCCAGACTTCTGGTCTCCAGAACTGCAAGAAATAAGTTTCTTTTGTTTATGAGCCACTCAGTTTATGTATTTTTGTTATAGTAGCCTGAGCAAACTAAGACAAACAGACCATACGGAGGCTGTCAATAAATTAAAGAACAAGAAATTATACTGAGTGCATTCTCTGGCACTTATCAAATATAATTAGAAATTAATAATAAAAGGCTAGACAAAAAATGCAAACCGTTTAGAATTTTTTAGATAGTCTCCTAAATAATTACTCGTTCTAAAAGGAAATCAAAACAGCAAACTATTAAGAAATGTTGATGAGGAGGAAATAACTTCTCAAAACTTAAATGATGTGGACAAAATAATACTCAGAAGAAAATTGATGGCCTTAAGCTCTTATTATTGAGCAGAAAAACATGAAAATAAATGGACTAAGTGAAGCTACAGAACCACAAGGGAAACCTAAGGAAAGCAAAAGGAAGGAATTCTTAGAGATAAGCAGAGGAATCGATTCAGTATAAAATGGGAGAATTGATAATGAGTACAAAACCCGAATCTTGGGAAAGATCAATAAAATCAGACAAACTTATGTCAAAGGCAATTTGGAATTAAGAATTGAATGGAAGTACAAAGGAATGAGGAACTTTGAGAAACAGCATTGAAACAGATACAGAAAAGAATTTGGGAAAATGTAAGAGAAATATAAAGACGCTCTCGTGGTGAGTGATCAGCCAAAGCAGGGTTGCAGACCCTCTGAGTCTGAGGCTTTTCCTTTGTCCAGGAATCCAACAATAGCTCACCTTGTTACATAACCATCCATTCTGTTCCTGAGGACTGGTGTGCACATCTTCCTTGCCTGACTAATTTATATAGTGTAAAAGATGTGCTTTTCCAGGGAGCAGATTAAACTAAACTTGAAAAGCATTAAAATGAGATGATACTGAGCATACTGAATGTCCAATGAGTGAGCAAGCCTCATGTGCCCTTTGCCAAGTTAGCTTTTTCATTTTTAGCACCTGGGCACTGCACAATCCTCAAAGAATGAGTCAGAATGGAGGCATAGACCTCAATCATAAGAAGACACCTCAGCCAACTAGAATCCTCAGATCTGCCTTTGCCTTTATTGGGGTCAGGATGAAAAACATTCTCAATATGGAGCACTTCCTTGGAAAGGGAGTCTCAGTACCTGCTCAAAATGATATTTGATTGCTTTTGCAACTTGGTTACTAAATGGGTAATTATAAAAAAGCAAAAGTTACTGAATTTTTTTTAAAAACAAACTCTCTAGAGTTTAAGACATGCAGCTGAACATTCTTACTTAGAAAGTCATTCCCTTTGGAGAGTCTTCACACATTTTCCTCAAGATGTGTTTAGAACCCTGACCTGAAATCTTCAAAATCTATGGGATTTTCTTTAGAACATCCTCCATAGTGACAGTATATCATCCTTTGGAAGTTGATTTTAAAAAATTACCAAAGAGCCAAAAGTCAGTCAGAGTCCTGTCTGGTAAGAAGAGCAGTAATTATTTTTGGTTAAAACAGGGAGCAATTATGAAGTAACAAGCTCAGTTTTCTTCAGTGATTTGTGAACTCTCTCTGAAGGCATTCCAAAAAGTGCATTTTGAACACTGACAGCATCTTTATTGCAAATGTGAAACAAATCTCTGAGATTATGATCTCCTGGATGTGAAAGTTTTGGTGTGTTTTTAAAGTCTCATTGTTTTATAGACTTACCTCATATTTTGATTTGAAATGACACAGACACTGTAGCTATGTGCTAAAATAAATAGTTGCAACTTCTCTCATTCGTCATCTTAGTGTCCCTGAAGGATTTTAAACTAAAAAAGATGCTGTTCTAATGATTCTTCTCTTTCTTCCCTTCTCTTTTCTTTCTTTAAAGCAGAAAATGCAATACAATGAGTTGCATGGATTTAATTCTATTTTAATGCTGATGTCCTGTCATGAGCCATCAATGCATCCCATCTGTTACTTTGCTCATAAAACTTGGGATTTATGTAATGCAAGTGGCATTAAAAGAGCATGGCATAGTGAGAAGAAAGCATGTACATTTGCATCATTTAGGGCATGGGAAGGAACTCTGGCTTTGGTATATTCAGATCACATTGAAACAGCCTTAGGGGATGTGGTATGAAAAGACCAACATATTTCATACCAGAATCTTTACTAAGGAAGCTAGAAGTGATTCCCTTGCTTGGTAATATGTCCACATTTCACTACCTACACAGCGTTCCATTCTTTTTCTTCAAAAGATAGAGCATATTTTCCCCTTTCCTAAGTTTCTAAAGCTTCCAGATAGAGCCATCTTGGTCAGTAGGAAGATCATGAACCTGCTAACCTGGTTAAATACTGACCCTTATTGACTTTATAACTTTGACACCTTTTGACAGTTTTTTGACCTTCAGTTTCCTCATCTTTAAAATAGGAGATGATATCTACTTTGTAAGTAGGTAAGTAAGATAACTTTTGAAAAGTAGGTAGTACGGTGCTGAGCCCCTGATAGATGTTAGTGAATTATAGCTATTGTTATTAAATTATTCATAATGACACACAATGTCTTCTTGATGAAAATATGTAGATATTCCAAAACTTGATCTCCAAGCATCTGATGGGATCGAGATAGAGAAGACAGTTTTTCTGTTGGGCATAACTTGAGAAGACACAGAGAAAGGACTGCCATTCCTGCTTTTTTCTCAGAATCGACAGAACCCTTGCCCCCTGTCATGGAATTATTGCAACTACATATGGCCACACAGGCCTTAGCAACTCTTGTAACAAGCCTAAGGTGGAGCATACAATGGAGAGAGGGACGGTTTAAGGGGGCAGCTCAGAAGGACTGAGGGAGGGGAGGAGCTAGCTGCATAAGCAAAGCATCCTTTTTCAGCATTTTTGAAGCAAGAAGAGGTCGATTTTGTGACTCTTCTAATTGTAAATCCTATTAATCTCATTTTACAGTGATGAGGCTGAGATTTGTCATTTATAATCTAGGTGTACGTATCTGTGCTGAGTAAAGTTTAAAGAAGTAGAATAAAAGTCACATATAACATGTGTTATATATGCTTATAATGAGATATGTAGCTATCAAAAATCATGTTTTCAAGACTAATGAAATAACAAAACATAGTATTATGTTAGGTAAAAGTGTAGAACACTTATTTGTATCTCAAGTTTCACAGATGCATCGAAAATGGATTAAACTGAAGTGCATCAGTATGTTAATAACTTCTATTTTTACTTAGTGAAATTCTAGATTTTTTATTTCTTATTTGTATTTCTGTGCATTTTTAGAACTGCCTAAAATGATTACATGTTTTTTTTTTAATCAGGAAAGCATTAGCATTAAAATGAAGAGCAGAATGAAAATTATAATGCAAAAACACATAGAATTCAAAGACAGATGGTTTAAAGGGGAAAAAATAAACATGCACAAACATGCTGTGCCCAACAGAGGATGAGAGGCTCACCAGTATGATGTTTCTTTTCAGGTGTCCAGTGCCACAGATGCCCATACACATCTGGAGAGCCGCATGTTCAACATCGCGATCTTACCACAGACACCGGGGGCGCCTAAACTCTCTCGGGGAGCGTCTCTCCATATGACCGTGAGTTGGGTGGGAGGGCTCGTGGTTTCTGCTTGGAGGAGGCACGCTGTTGGGGTTTAATAGAGTGTCCTGCTTTCGTATCTGGTGAATGCCTGGCTCAGAGCGCGGACTCTGGGGCCAATAATAACCAGCCTTGAGAACACATTTCTCTTTGACTTGAAAAAGAAATTTAAAATTCCATAGTGAAGGGAAGGTTATGTGGAATCCACTGCAACCTCCCATCCATTGCCTCTGTCCTTTTTATAGCATTCCAGATGGTCTCAGGGCTTCTCCTTGAGTAGTTGGAAGGAGTTTCAAGCTTGTGTCTATTTAATCAATACCATTTAGGTATGATTGTTCAGTCAGTTCTGGCCCCACCTCTCTGGAGAAATTGTCACTCTATGTTTTAGAAGCCCTATGAGAAGCTTTTGTTTTTGTTTTTCTGTTATAAAACTTTCCTGGAGAAAGTAATGCCTTTGCTGAATCCAAAGAAATAAGTACCAATTATCCAAGTGAAAGTTTGAGGGGCAGGTCAGAAGGAACGGAGAAGTGAAGGTGAAGGTGAAGGGCACTACCAAATGTAAGAACAGCACAGAGATGAAAGACAATGTGATGGTTGGGAAAATTGCAAACAGATCAATAAGACTGGAGAACTTAGGGAGGCAGAGGAGGAGTAGTGAGGATGTGGAGGTTCGTGAGCTAGATCACAGAAGGTCTTGAGTGCTGTGTAGGAAGAAGGAGTGTGAGCACATGGAAAGGTTTGAAGTAAGGTGACAGCTAAATTAGTACATGAAGCTTAGTTCAGACATTTAGCAGCTCCACTGTAACCCCATATCCAGGGGGTATGTAAAGCCAGAACCCTTGTTCTAGACAGAGCCACAAGCATATAAGACCTTGTAAATTAATCATTAAGGATTCACATTTTAGTTAGTGCCCACATAATTACACTCCAAAGTAGTGTATCAGCCCTGAGCCACAACAAAGAGAGCAGCTATAGTTTTAGAAATTATGGGTCTGGGGCATGACAGAGACATACAGGGGGAAACAGAAAGTTTTTAATGAATAGCTGGTATCGGCATTTCCACCATAAACCATAATTTAAAGAAATCATAATTCAGCAGCACTATAAAGTCTATAATTCATCATTTTGACTGGAGGAACTTGGATCAGAATTTTCTGTAAAGTGTAAAGAAAAATGTGCATACACATTTCTTGCCAAATGCTAATGCAGTGTTATTTTGAGTTTAGAGGGAAAAAATGGGCCAGGAGCCAATGAAGATGGCACTGTTCCCACTATGTTGTTGTGGACCTCTAGAGACTTCTCAAGTTACTTAACCTTTAGGGTCTCAGGTTGCATGTTTGTAGATTAGATCTGTCTTGTCTAGTTTAGGATATCACAAAGGTGAGTTTACTGTAAAATGTGATTAGCCCACTCTTTTATTCCTTAAAATATACACAGTTTGTATTTCTTTTGACATTAATCGCGGCCATTACTATAGGATATACTTGCAATCTGTGACAGAAACACATTTTCTATTCAGTGATTGGGACTCACCTAAGCACACAACATTATGAACGTATATGCTAAATACATATATGGTATATCCATATATGTGTTTAAGGGTAGGAGTCCACCTCTCCAGTCATTCAAATAAACACTAATTTATCCCATGTGCTGTGAAACACATTGGAGATTCAGTGACTACAAAACACAGTCTCTATTCTCAAGCAACTTAGAGTCTAAAACAAGCAAATAAGGAGGCAATGACAATACATGATGAGTGCTATGATATGATACGCAAGCAGAGTCACAATATGGAAGCAAACAGAGAGACACCTAGTCCAGTGGAGCGTGGGGGAGGTCATGGAGGGCTTCCTCTTGGAAGTGAACTGAGCTGGTTGAAGTGTAAATGATCTCTAGAGCATAGTCTCAAATTTTAGCCTGCCTTAGGACCACCTGTAGGGTTTGTTAGATCACAGATCGCTGGAGCCCACCCCAGGGTTTTCTAATTTAGGAGACCTGGTCTAAGGGCTGAGAATTTGCATGTCTAACAAGTTCCCAGGTGATACTGTTGCTTCTGCTCTACTCGCCACACTTGAAACCCCATTTATCTAGACTACAAATAGAGAGAAATTCATTCCAGGCAGATGAGCAGCAGGTGAAAAAAGTGAGAGACACAGGAGAACATGACATGTTTGAGGAATTACAGAGAGTTCAGTTGGCCAGAGCGTAAATCCCTAGGTGAAAAAGAAATAAGAAATGAGAGTCAGATCATAGAGGACCTTACAGATAAGATGAAGAGTTTCCGTTTTGTCCTGAACGAACGTTTTTGGGCAAGTAGGATGCTGAAAGATTCATAGCAGAGAGGGAGCATGATCAGATTTTTAATTTAGGAAGATCATTCTGTCTGTAGTGTAAAGAACACCCCACATGGGGTCCAGACAGAGAACCAGGAGGCCAAGAAACAGGCTGTTACAGTCATCTAGAACAAGAAGGGTTGGTAGCATAAACCGCATGCAGTGGCAATAAGGATTAAGAGTTAGTGAAATCTCAAAGAGACACTGGCACAGTCATGTATAATCCAGCATTATACATCATGGCTGAGAGGCAGAAGCATCTTAAATGTCCTTCAGGTGATAAATAGATAAAGAAATTGTGTTATATACAACAACGGAATATTATTCAATCTTAAAGAAGAAGGAAATCCTGCCATGCTACAGGATGTATGAACCTTAAGGACATCCTAAGTGAAATAAGCCAGTCACGAAAGGACAAATACTGCATGATTCCACTTATGTGAGCGATCTAAAGTAGTAACACTTTTAGAAACAGAAAGTGGAAAGGTAGTTGCCCCTGCAGGGGTGGGGGGTAGAGGTAGGGAGAGGGAAATGGTGAGTTAATTTTGTTCAGTGGATATAGAGTTTCAGTTTTGTAAGATGAAAAAGTTCTAGACATCTGTTCCACAACAATGTGTATATAGTTAACACTACTGTACTCTGCACTTAAAAGTGGTTAAGATGGTAAAAAAAAAAAAGGGGGGGGGGAGAGATTAAAAGATATTTAGAGCCATAGTGGTCAACTGGGTATAGGAAGAGGGTAAAACAGCCCAGTTTCTGAATATGTTGAGATGCCATTCATTGAGATCGAGACTGTATGGGGACCCTAGGGGGAGGGGGAGAGGTGGAGGCCATGATGAGTTCAGTGGGATGCACTTATAAAGGATGTGCCTATTAAGGGCTGGCAGAAGGTTAGTAGATATTCTCTGTGGGAGATAAACCTCTGAGAATCATTAATGGCAAGTAGTGGTTTAATCCTCGGGCCTGAGATTCCCCAGGAAGATTGCATAGAGTAAAAAGCAACATAAACAGATACGTGCGTAAAGGGAAATTTGTTCTGTGGCCTTTCTATAATGCTCTTCTTCATCCAATCCGATCCTCTAAATGGTATCTTATGATTTTGTTTTGTAGTGTTCCATAAGAATTATGTGCATACATACATGTATAAGATGTGTACACATATGAATAATATTATAAGGTGTGTATATATATATATATAAACATGTGAGATGTATACATTTAGGATATATATCAAATTTGGGCAAGGAGATCTGTAAACATGCATATTTACCAATAAATAGCATAGCATAGTGTGAGATTCAGCAAATAAGTTAATAGATTTACATCAACTCAGTTTTCCAAGTAATCATCCACCATTTGACTTAGAAGAGCCTTAAGGACAAAAGCTTTAATTAATCTTGGTATCTTCCTCAGCATCTAACACAATGCCTCATATAAAAGTAGTTGCTTAGTAAATATCTGTTGACTAAATCATTTTCAGACCTACTTTCAAACAGCTAATAATTCCCTAAACTTTATCACCTTCAAATTCAAATATATTAATCATATGGGTATACACACAGACTTTGAATATGATATTTCCAATTCTTCTCTTAAAGGGGAAATAAATTCTCTTATCTCTTAATGCGAAAGAATATTTATTACTTCCTTTTTCAGATGGTTGTGGTACTCAGAGGTGGGTTGCCCAAGGTCACCACTTGAGAGAAAGGCCTTGCATAAGCCTTCCTAGTTCCATTTGTTTCCAGAGTGATCGCTGTAAGAAGAGTTCTCTTAAAACTACTGTTATTGGGATTAGCAGGGATTCAGTTGGAACAGCTGATCTCTTTTGTCCTATAGACTCAAGTCTGGGCATGCTGTATTTGTTTTATGGCTGTGGGCTTATGTGTCCATGTTTTTTCTTGAGACCTTTTCAAACACTAATAAAATTATTATCTGCAATTTCTGGAAATGTTTCTTTGTTCTTGGAATTCCTGCTGTGCTTTATCTGAGCCTTTCGCACTGCTTAGCAGTTTCTACATTGGAGTTGTTTATGAACTTCCCTTACTAAAAACTGGAAATCCTTGAGGAAAGAGTCTATATCTGATTCATCTTGCATCTCCCACAGCTCTTTGCTTGGTACCTTGCCCAGAGTAGGTTCTGACTAAATAGTTGCTACATGAATATGTGAGTGAATTAATTTTGTTGTCCTAACCAAACTATGTGAGAGGATGATTTCTTGTAGAACCCCCTTTTACTCATCTTATTTTTCATGTGTGTTTAATTTCTGAGGCCAGCCATGGGCTTTGCTGCTTTGGTAATATGACAGTCAACAGGTGAAAGTGGTCTTTCTTTTAATGGAGGCTGAAATGATAATGTTGTTTATAAATCCTGACCTGGGATTCTAAAGATTTAAGTTACACACACACTTTGCTAAGGCTTACATGTTGAAGTGTTTGCCCCTCTTTAGAAGACATTGAAAGATGATGAAAAATATTTTTTTAATTAAGTTGCTATAAAAGTATTTTCATTATTTTACTTCTTAGCTTAATCTGTTCATAGTGATATTTTTCATTCACTCAACAAATTTTTATTGAGCACTTCCATGTGCTAGGTGCTTGGGATCCATCCATGAACAAACAAAAATCCATGTTCTCATGGAGTTTCCATTCTCTTGGTGGGGCAGGAGGGAATCGACAATAAGTAATAAATCAAATAAATAACTCATATATTGCATGTGAGTGAAAAGTATTACGGTAAAACAAAAAGTAGATCAAGGTCAAGGGGATCAGAAATGTGGTGGTGGGAACAGCAGGGGAGAGGGGAGACGCACCCAGATTGTAGTTGTAAATGAGCTGAGCTTTATTAAAACGATGATGTTTAAAGAAAGACTTGTAGGAGGTGAGGAAGAGAGTCATGCAGATACCTGAAAGAGAAGCATTCCAGGCCCAGGAAACCACGTGTTTGAACAAATCCAGTTGGGAGCGTGCTTAGATGTTCAAGGAGCAGCAAGGAAGCCATTATGGCTGGAGTAGAGGGATTGAATGTGAGGGCAATCTCAAACTCACAGATGTGCCAAGTGTGTGTGTTGGGGGCAGGGAGGCGGGGAGAGGGAGGAGTTGGGGCAGATCTTGTAAGTCCTCATGGGCCGTTGCAGGGACTTCGGTTTTTTTCTGGGTGAAATGGAGAGCCGTTACTAGGCGATGAGCCACACAGGTTGAACCTCCTTTTCTGGCTGGCTGTTGCACTGAAGTAGACTGTAGTGGGGGGCAGGAGAGCTTTTGGGAGGCCGTCCTGGTGATCAGGTGAGATTGTGGCTCCCGGCAGGGTGGCGAGAGTGGCGGTGGGGAGAAGCAATTGGAGTCCAGATACATTCAGAGGTAACATGGTTATTGTGACAAACATTATTCTGTAATTTTCGTTTGTTGACAGATATTTTAATAAAAAAGCGTCTTCCATGATGATTTCTATGAAATTTAATCTTTCATTTCTTACTATGTTTAATTGATAAATATTGAACATTCCAAATAGCCAATATTAAAATTGATGGAACTTTGGAATATGTCAGACTCAATACTGCTTTCTTCAGGGAGTCAAGTCCTTACTGTTCCTGCCTCGTGCCTATTTCTATTAGTAGGGAAATAGTGTCAATACATGCCGTAATAAAATATGTTATCTTGGCTGGCATGTATTTCCCTTTATCCGTGCTCCTCTGTCCACTCCCGCTTCTTATTGCTTTGTTATTTTAGGGGCATCTAGATTTTCAAAAATATCTCATAATACCCTGAGAATTTTCAGATACTCTGATGGCTTTGAGATGAAAAGGTGGTGGTACTGAGTTGGCACTTTTCTGTCCATGTGGCTGTGCCCGCACATGTACACATTGTAGGTGTGTGCACGCATGTGTAGGCTATAAACACCTTCCACAGGGCATAGATTTTTAATTTGTTGTCCTTACTTGTTTTATTTTAGGGTGAGAGACCAACTGCTATTCGTAATTCTTATTTTCCTTACTCATTACATTCCAGACCTGAGCAGTGGCCTGAAATATGACTCTTTACAATAGGGGGGTTGTCCTAACCTGTAAATGCTGTCTCTCCCCAGGACAAGTGTGCCTTCAGGACACTTACAAAGCAACTGCAACCTTCAATCTTTTCACGGTTAAAAGGAAGAACACCACGCCCTTCTCCATGAGAATTACTGAGCCCTACTTAATCCTTTCCTAAATGGGGAAATTCCTTCTGAAAAAGCAGAGCTTCAAAGAGCGGGAGAGCGTGTCAAACTCTAACCCTTCAGGGGTCACTTAGGAAGAGCCTGCAATGAGCCGGATATTTTTGTTCTGTCTTGTTAACAGCATATGTGACCCAGGCAGGGGGCCCGTGCCCACACTTCTTTTCCCTTTTCTCATCTCCACTCCGTGTTTTTGCTGCTGTCCCCAGCTCACTGTTATGCCTGGTCATGGGATCCGAAATCCCCCCACCCTTTGAGTGTTGTCACTGTTGGTGAGTTGTGGCTATATACAAGTGAAGGGACAGTAAAAAAATATGGACACATTGGCCTTTTGATTAATTTTGCTTGACCCCTTCATTGGATACTGAGGGCTAGAAGAGAAAAGCAGTATCTAGTCCTTTTCAATAGTACAGTGGAGACAAAGAAACCATGGACTAGTTTTATGTGCTTTAATAAATAATTCTTAAACCTCTGAATTCAAATGATGAGCCTCTTTTGATGTTTGAGATGAGTTCATCTTTGGCCCTTTGAAAACATCAGAGTTCCCATTAGCAAAGCTGGGGGGTGGGTGCGGTTAGGGAGGGCTTCTTACCAGATACAACCTTAGCCCATTAAATCGGAGCAGAGATGTAGTGACCCCACTGTGAATAGCAGAACAGTAGGACAGCCAACTGTGATGGCTCATGTTCAAATGTGTACCACTGCGAGTTCCCCCG
Organism: Leptonychotes weddellii; assembly: GCF_054177405.1. Classification (NCBI taxonomy): domain Eukaryota; kingdom Metazoa; phylum Chordata; class Mammalia; order Carnivora; family Phocidae; genus Leptonychotes; species Leptonychotes weddellii. The sequence goes on along the minus strand of NC_138370.1, from coordinate 121,546,649 downwards.
AGGGAAAAGTGATCATACTGGGATGCCCACGGTATGCACCAACACAAACCTGGGGGCAGAGCGCAGGGGAGAGGAGAGTACAAGAAAACTGGAAGAAGATTCTATGACTCTGTGAGGTTCTTAAGGCCAAGACAAATCTGCAATGCAAGAGACCAGGTCCTTCTTCTGAGCTTTCAGAAAAAAATTTGCTGTAACTAATTTAAAAGCCCAAAGTGAGGGGGGTTTTTGTTTTTGTTTTGTTTTGTTTTGCTTTTTTAATAAGGTTTGTTTTTGCCTCTGGCTTTTGTTTTCATCACACTATTTGTTCTTCCTCCTCCTTCAATGTTGTTTAGGCTCGGGAAGATGGCCTCACTGTGATTCAGCCTCATTCCCTCTCCTTTGTAAACTCTGAGAGGCCAAGCGGAAAGGTTATCTACAATATCACTTTACCTCTGCATCCAAATCAAGGTAAGATGTGCAGTAAATGATCTTTTGAGTGATGCTATTGTCTTCTAATTGTTGACCTATGTTCAGACCCTGGAGTTTTGTCTGCAAGTACTTGTTGAGGATTTAGGAGTAAGAATTATTCATACCCTTTGTTCCCCTGTTCTGAATTTAGGACCAATTGAGAAAGAGACACTGTGGTCAGACAGATGGAGATGAGTGTGTCAGCTTTGGTAGGACAGAGCTGTGCTGGAGAACATGGTGTGCATATAACTTGACTCACTGGATTGAGCCGCCCCTCCCATGCACAGGCAGAACGGGACAGACACAAACACAGTCTGTAGGGACAGACCCTGCCCTAGTGAGGTTATGAGAGGTAAACAGACAAGAATGAGAATGAGCATGTGCTCAGGACTAGGAGCTCTGCCAGCGAGTGCAGAACAGGCTGAGCCACACACACTCCATTCCTTTCCCCTTTGGATAAGTCACTCCTCCTGCACCGAGGAAAAATGAAAATGTGAAACCACAGTCAGCAGAGAGGGGAGGTGGGCCTCTGCCATCAGTCTTCATCTTTTAGATAGCTGAACTTTGGGCTTAACTAATAACCCTATCCCTAACAGAGGTGTGGCTATCCCTCATGGAAAGGAGATTAGCTTCTATTAAGACAGTTCTGCTCCTGAATCTGATGCTGCCCTCCCAACACCAACCATTGCCCTGGATGTAAGCCTTTCACACGATCAAATCCCCCAGGAGAAATAAATGTCTAAAAATTAAATTATATTACCCTTTTGATAAAGTCCAGAGAAATTAAACACCTAAAAGTTATCCTTCCCTTTTTCTAAATCTGCTAAGTCACAGCAAGAGCCGTTCTCCTTACATAGCCAGGGTAGAGGTGGAGTTCTCTTCGTCCAGCAGCCTGGGCTGTCTTCTGGAGAATGACTATAGGTCTCTCAACCCCTCAGAACCTGAATTAGTTCAACATCAACTCTCACATGTGTCCTTCTTTGAAAGAGTTGATAGGACATGAAAGGTGATCAGAGCATTATTTCTGTACCTACAGAATTTAGAAATGATAGGTAAATTTGCGGCCTCTAAAGCATTTATCACAGAGTTATCATTGCAAATCCAATTCTTATAATAATCATGATCCATGTTACTATTGCCAAAGATTATCAGAGACTGAGGAGTTTCTGAAGGAAAGGGTAAATTGAGAAAACTCTCATTATAGCCTCACCAGGAGCCCAGTCTATGTCATTTTCTCAGCAACCTTGACCTTTGAACTTAAACTCAATTGAAAGAATCTCATAATTATGGTAAAGTGTCTATGACTTGTAGAGAATTACCTAGTCTAAGCTATATTAGGGGTAGTAGTTTGTGTCTTACTATTGATTATAGTCAGTGACTTCTAGTCAAAAATCTATTTGGGTTTCACACATGAAAAGAGGCTCAACATCACTCATCGTCAGGAAAATGAAAATCGAAACCAGAATGAGATATTACCTCGCACCAGCCAGAATGGCTAGTATCAAAAAGGCAAGACATTACAAGTGTTGGCGAAGATGTGGGGAAAAGAGAACCTTTGTGCACTGTTGGCAGGAATATAAACTGGTGCAGTCACTGTGAAAAACAGTATGGAGGTTTCTCAAAAAAATTAAAAATAGAACTACTATATGATCGAATAACTGGGTATTTACCCAAAGAAAGCAAAAATAGTAATTCAAAAAGACATATGCAACTTTATAATTATTGCAGCATTACTTACAATAGCCAAGATAGGGAAGCAACCTCAGTGTCTATCAGTAGATGAACGAATAAAGAAGATGTGGTGTATTTATGCACTGGGATGTTAGTCAACCATAAAAGAATGAAATCTTGCCATTCGTGACAACATGAATTGGACCTGGAGGATATTATACTAAGTGAAATAAGTCAGATGGAGAAAGACAAATAACCATATGCTTTCATTTATATGTGAATCTACAAAATAAAACAAATGAACAAACACACAAAAACAGACTCATAAATACAAAGAATAAACTAGTAGTTGCCAGAGGGGTGGTAGGTTGGGGGATGGGCAAAATAGGTGAAGGGGATTAAGAGGTACAAACTTCCAGTTATAGAATAAATAAGTCACAAGAATGAAAAAAACAGCATAAGGAATCTAGTCAATAATACTGTGATAAATTTGTATGGTGACAGATGGTAACTATACTTATCGTGGGGAGCATTTCATAATGTATACAATTGTCAAATCACTAAGTTGTACACCTGAAACTAATATATTGTCTGTCAACTATAATTCAATTAAACATTTTTTAAAAGATCCTATTAAAGTCTGTTTGGGTTTCAGATTTGCCTTTTTCTTGAATGAATGGAGAATGGTACGATAAGAGAAACCAGAGAGCAATTGTTCTTGAAGGATAAAAGACTCCCACCAGTGGGAAAGGCAGGTTTATGGCCCCGGTCATTCAGTCAACCATCAGAATTACTGTTGATGCTGATGCTGAGTCTCTTCCTCCCCAGGAATCATCGAACACAGGGACCAGCCTCACTCTCCCATCCGGTATTTCACACAGGAAGATATTAACCAGGGCAAAATCATGTACCGTCCTCCCCCTGCAGCTCCCCACCTCCAGGAGATCATGGCCTTCTCCTTCGCTGGTAATGCCTTCTTCTCTATTTTGAGGCACCCAGATTGCTCTCTGGGGATCCTCATGGCAGGTTATCCCTAACTCTTCCCGTTGTCCTGGACAGCTTAGTGACAGTGCTTTATATCCTGTTGAAAATCGCTTGAGACTTGTGGACCAATATGTAGTTTGGGCTCAGTTCATAATTTTTTTTTTTCATTTATTCATGCATGCAGGCATGCTTTCAATAAATCTTTATTTTGTGCCTCCTATCTGGCTCTGAGGTCTTGGAGATTATAGTGGTGAACAAAAAGAGGCATGAATCCTTTTCTTGGTGAGTTTTGGGACCTAGGTATGGAGACAGAGTTTGAGAAATAATCCCAGTAATGAGTGTTTAATTGTAGACTAAGAGAAGAGCTCTGGAGAGAAAGAAAATTGTTCAGTGGTGGAATTAGAAGTAACAAGACTGCCCGAGACTAAGGGTTCAATGGAGGCTGCCCCAGGGAGGTATTGACAGTGGAGGGATGGGTAGATGCTAATCAGCCTAAATGTGCCTCTTGGGATACTTGGGAGAACATTTCCCAAGGAAGGGCGCACAGCCCATGGGCAGAGGCCCTGAGGAGGGAGAGAACGTGACATTCTGGGGATTAAAAAAAAAAAGTCCATGTCTGGAATGTAGAAGGTTGAGCAGAACAGAGATGAGTCTGGAGGAAGAGATAGAGGCCAGACCTCAGGGGCCCTGTAAGCCTGTCAGGATTTGGATCTTTATCCCGAGAACAATAGGAACCCAGTGGAGGTTTTAAGATCTGGGGAGATGGCCTTTCATAAAGAACTCTTTGACTGCAGTGATGTGGGCGGATTTGAGGAGGAGGCCAGGGCTGTGGGTGAGGGGAATCTAGTGAGAAGCATCCCGCACTACCACAGGGAAGGTCCCACACAGAAATGGAGAATGCAACCTGTTGGGCCGGGATTTGACAAAAGCCACCTTTTTTAAAGAGAGAAGACTGAACAAAAGAATAACTGGATTTCTTTTTTTTTTTCTTTTTAAGATTTTATTTATTATTTGTCAGAGACAGTGCACAAGCAGGGGGAGTGGCAGGCAGAGGGAGAAGCAGGCTCCCTGCTGAGCAGGGAGCCAATCTGGGCTTGATCCCAGGACCCTGGGATCATGACCTGATCCGAAGGGAGACACTCAGACTTTCTCCATCTGAAAGCCACTCAACCAACTGAGCCACCCAGGTGTCCCGAATAACTGGGTTTCTAATTCGAGCCATTTTGTGGCCTTCCACTAAGCCACAATAGTTAATCTTTGCTACCCCTTATCTCTCCCCTTGACCCAGTAATCAAAGCTGCTGACTGGAATGCAAGAGTTTTGAGTCCCTACACCTAAATACTTCTGTGCCTTGGAATGATTCTATAAATCTTGAAGCCTGTTTCCTTATGATCTTTAAGATGTATGTACCACATAACATTATATGGAATATTATTTTTATATAGTAGCTTTATTCATACAGAACAGCTGGTGATTTCTCACGGTAAGTTGAACATGGGTTAAATAATTTTTTTTTTTAAGATTTTATTTATTTATTTGACAGAGAGAGACACAGTGAGAGAGGGAACACAAGCAGGGGCAGTGGGAGAGGGAGAAGCAGGCTTCCTGCGGAGCAGGGAGCCCGATGTGGGACTCAATCCCAGGACCCTGGGATCATAGCCTGAGCCTAAGGCAGACTCTCAACGACTGAGCTACCCAGACGCCCCTAGGTTAAATAATTTTAGAGTTACATCTTAAATTATAGAAAACATTTAAAGTAATATTTTCCATTATATATATAAATGCAATTGTCCAGAAAATGATTAACTCTTCTTTGAAAATATCGAAATGTGGGTGTAGGCCTCCTCTCTAAGGAGGATCCCCAGTGTTTGGTAACTGGGTAACTAATAGCCCATGAAAATGTTCATGGTTCTCTAACCCCTACTTTAAAAGACCTACTTTACAAAGAAACTCAGGATATCCTGGGATTAGAGGGAAAGAAAACATGTCAGCCATGGCTGAAGTTATTTCCGTATCTATTACACTCGACTAAGTTCCTAGAGCCTTTTTAGAGAGAGCAGAGTCCTGTCCTGTATAATCTATGGGATAAATGCTGTGAAATAAATCTCTCACATCGTTACAGCGTGTAAATCAATGTCCCAGGCATCACTCAATTCTACAATGGAATTGACCTACCAGAGAGCCTGTCAGTGATATACAACATCACCCACATTCACCGATTTGTAGGATTTTATGTACTAATAAAATGGGATCTGAATGAATGTATTATAAATCATTCTAACTACTGGGATATAAAATTATTCTACTCTGCGGTTCTTTTTGTTACTTAAAATTAGTGTTGGCACCATTAAATTCAATATAACATTAACAAAAGACCTGGTGATCTTTCCTTAAACCATAGTAATTTAGATGAAAACATCCTTTACTTTTCTAACCTCTGCCCTATATTTTGTAACTTCTCTATCTATTTCTGACCCCAGAATGCTTACCAGTATGTTGGTTTTCTCTTTTCTATTTCAGGTCTCCCAGAATCGGTGAAATTTCACTTCACAGGTAAAGACTTTAATAGCAATTTTATTAGAAAATGAAAATTTCCTTATTAGTCCTTGCTTTTTGTTCCCTTCATCATTGCTTGCACTATTTTCTAAGAACTGCTTAAAAGTTATATAAGACAAGCTTTTCTGAAATAGTCACATGACTAGTTAAGTAGTAATAGCTTAACTTTGTATTCATAGAAAAAAATAAGCCATCAAGTATTCCAAAGATTAGTGTTAAGCCCCATTTCAAACAGTCCCAGTATCTATGAAAAAAAGGTAATAGTGGTTAAGATCTTAGCCTTTGGATCCAGACTGCCCTGGGGGTCAGCCTGCTCTGAGAAATTTTCTTAACCTCTCTATGCCGGCCTGCCTCACTCATCAGTTGGGATAATAACTAATAATCATACATATGTAAAGCTCCCAGAACAATGATTGGCACCGTCATTCCTATGTGACACTCAGCTAATGGATCGTGGTTGTATAGAGTCTTGAAGTGAGCCTTTCCTTGAATGCCTTGCTACTGGAGAGAAATGAAAGCTGTGTGTGGAAGACCCCAGCATCCCAGCTTTAGTTCACAGTGCCGTAGAAGCTGAGTGCCAGGGGGCAGAAGCACAGTCAGACCTGGCACCCCTGTGGGACAACAGAGGGACAAGCTTTCTTGTTTAGGTCTATGGCTGGCTGTAAACAGCATCCTTAAACTGCTGATTAGCTGGGGTTGACTGTTCCATTGGAATCAGCCACCCTTATGTCCTGTTATATTTCATGTAGGATAAATTTTGGTTGGAGAGAAAGTCATCTCCCTCAAACTCCCAGATCTTCTCTCCTTCTCTGAGGATTAAGAATCACACTTGAATCAACAATAAATTTCATTGTTGTGTCATTGTTTTTTTTTTTTAATTGAGATGAAATTGACATCTGACATATAACAAATTTGACATATAACATCTTATTAGTTTCAGGTGTACAACATAATGATTCCATATTTGTGTATAGTGCAAAATGATCACAACAATAAGTCTAGTTACCATCAGTCACCATATATAGTTACAAATTATTTTTTCTTACAACTTTTACATTTACTGTCTCCCTAATGCAATACTATATTATTAACTATAGTTGCCATGCTGTACATTACATCGCTATGACTTAGTTATAACTAGAAGTTTGTACCTTTTGGCTCCCTTCACCCATTTCAGGCCCCCCCACCCCCACCCCACCTCTGACAACCACCAATCTGTTGTCCTCTGTAGTTCTGAGCTTGGGTTTTTTGTTTGTTTGCTTGTTTGTTTATTTTAGATCCCACAAATCAATGAGATCATATGGTATTTGCTTTTTCTGTCTGACCTGTTTCATTTAGCATAATGCCCTCAAGGTCCATGTGTGTCATTACAAATGGCAAGATTTTCTTCTTTTTTATCACTGAGTAATATTTCATTATCTGTTCATTTGTCGATGGACACTTAGGTTGCTTCCATGTCATGGTTATTGTCAATAATGCTTCAATAAACATGGGGGTGCATATATCTTTTCAAATTAGAGTTTTCATTTTCATTTTTCTTTTTTTTTTTAAGAATTTATTTATTTATTTGAGAGAGAGAGCACTGCTGGGGGGATGGGGGAGGGGCAGAAAGAGAGGGAGAAGCAGGCTCCCCACTGAGCAGTGTGCCCGATGTAGGACTCAATCCCAGGACCCTGGGATCATGACCTGAGCTGAAGGCAGATGCTTAACTGACTGAGCCACCCAGGCTCCCAATGTGTGTTCATTTTCTTTGGATAACCTAGAAGAGGAATTGCTGGATCATGTAGTATTTCTGTTTTTAATTTTTTGTGGAACCTTCATACTATTTTCTATAGAGGCTGTACTAGTTTATATTCCCTCCAACAGTGCCCAGGGGTTCTCTTTTCTCCACATCCTAGCCAACACTTGTTTTTTCTTGTCCCTTTGTTTCTTTGTCCAGGTGTGAGGTGATATCTCATTGTGGTTTTGGTTTGCATTTCCCTGATGATTAGTGATGTTGAGCATCTTTTCATGTACCTGTTGGCCATCTGTATGTCTTCTTTAGAAAAATGATTATTCAGATCTCCTGCTCATTTTTTAATTGGATTGTTTGGGTTTTTTGCTATCGAGTTGTATGAGTTCTTTATATATTTTGGATATTAACTTATCAGATACATAATTTGCAAATACTTCCCCCCATTTGGTAGTTTGCCTTTTCATTTTGTTGATGGTGTTCTTTGCTGTGCAAAACTTTTTAGTGTGATGTAGTCCCACTTGTTTATTTTTGCTTTTGGTTTCAAATCCAAAAAAAAACATCCCCAAGGCTGATATCAAGGAGCTTCCACCTTTGTTTTCTTCTAGGAGTTTTATGGTTTCAGGTCTTATATTCAAGTATTTAATCCATTTTGAGTTATTTTTTGTGTGTAGTGTAAGATAATGGTACCGTTTCCTTCATTTGCATGTGGCTGTCAGTTTTCTCAACACCATGTATTGAAGACACTGTTCTTTCTCCATTGTATATTCTTGGCTCCTTTGTCATTAATTAATTGACTATATATATATATGTGTGTGTTTATTTCTGGGCTCTCTATTCTATTGATCTCTATTGATCTGTTTTTATGCTAATATTATGCTGTTTTGATTACTATAGCTTTGTAATACAGTTTGGAATGAGAGAGCATGATGCCTCCAGCTTTATTCTTCTTTCTCATGATTGCTTTATCTTTTCTGGGTCTTTTGTAGTTTCATACAAAATTAGAATCATTTGTCCTATTTCTGTGAAAAATGCCATTGGAAATTTGATGGGATTGTGTAGAATGTGTAGATTGCGTTGGTTGTTATGGACATTTTGACAATATTAATTCTTCTAATCCATGAGCATGGAATATTTTTAGATTTATTTGTGTCTTCTTTGATTTCTTTCATCAGTATCTTATAGTTCTAAGCACAGGTCCTTCACCTCCTTGGTTAAATTTATTCCTAGGTATTTCATTTTTTTTGATGCAGTTGTAAATGGGATTATTTTCTTAACATCTTTAAGAGCTTATTATTGGGGCATAGAAATGCAACAGATTTTTGTATGATTTTGTATCCTACAGCTTTACTAAATTTGTTTATTAGTTCTAATAGTTTTTGGTGACATCTAGGGTTTTCTGTATATGATATGTCGTCTGCAAATAGTGACAGTTTTACTTCTTCCTTTCCAATTTGGCTGCCTTATTATTTCTTTTTTGAGTGTTGTATTATTATTGATGTGAACCCAGTATCAGCTCATCTCCAGTGATAGACTTCTAGTTAATTCATACAATCAGTAATAATATACAACAGATTACATGGTATTTTACATTTTACAAAGCAATTTGCAGTACAAATTGTCTTATTTAATCCTTGTAACAAGACTGTAAGGATGGGTATTATTTTTAGCATTTTAAAGCTGGGGAAATTAAGGGTCATTAGAGTAAGTAATCTGCTCAAATTTCCAGTCCTGGTAAACAGTAGAGCCAAGATTTAAATACAAGTTTCTGACATGGAGCGTGGGATATTTAATTTAGTCTGGTCTGTATATGTGTTGGTCATGAAAAACAAGTGTCATAATAGTGCCTGTTTGGTTTCCAAGCCTCAACTTTTACCTGAAAGCTTGAATAGGTGAAGGGGTTAACTATTAAACTTCTCCGGGACTTTAAGTTAAATGATCCTTGAACCTATTATACAGGGTAGAGGAAATAGATGTTGGGCTGACCTCAAATTAATTTATCTTATTTCTGCCTGAGGTTTCTTTCTTTCTCTTTCTTTTTCTTTTCTTTTCTTTTTTTTTTTTTTTTGTTGTTGAGTGAATTTTTTTAAAAAATTGTTTTAAAGATTTAATTTTTTTAGAGCACTTTCAGGTTTACAAAAAAATTGAGAGTAAGGTACAGAGATTTCCCCATTTACCCTGCCCCCACACACGCATACGTGCATAGCATAGCTTCTCCCCTTGTCAATATCACTCACCAGAATGGTACATTTTTTACTAAGGATGAACCTACACTGACATGTCATAATCAACCAAAGTCTGTAGTTTACTCTAGGGTTCATTCTTGGTGTTGTACATTCTATGGGTTTTGACCAGTGGATAATGACTTTTATCCATCATTATAATATCATAGAGTATTTTCACTATCCTAAAAATCCTCCCTGTTCTACCTATTCTTCTCCTAGCCCCACTTCCCACCTTTGGCAGCCACTATTCTTTTTATTGTCTTCCATAGTTTTGTCTTTTCCAGAATGTCATAGAGTAAGAGTCATATAGTATGGAGTCTTTTCAGATTGGCTTATTTCACTTAGCAATATGCATTTAGGATTCTTCTGTATCTTTTTATGGCTTAGCAGCTCATTTCTTTTTAGTGCTGAATAACATTCCATTGTCTAGAAGTACCACAGTTTATTTTATCCATTCATTTACTAAAGGACATTTTGGTTGCTTCCAAGTTTTAGCAATTGTAAATAAAGCTGTTATAAACATCTGTGTGCAGGTTTTATGTGGACCTAAGTTTTCAACTCCTTTGGGTAAATACCAAAGAGTGCAATTGCTGTATCATATGATAAGAGTATATTTAGTTTTTTTTTAAAAAAAAGCCAAGCTGTCTTCCAAAGGGATGTACCATTTTGCATTCCCACCAGCAATGTATGAGAGTTCCTTTTGCTCCACATCCTCACCAGCATTTGGTGTTGTCAGTATTCCAGATTTTGGCAATTTTAATTGGTGCGTAATGGCATCTTATAATTGTTTTAATTTCCATGTCTCTGCTGACATATGATGAGGAGCATCTTCTCATGTGTTTATTTGCCATCTGTGTATCTTTGGTGAAGTATCTGTTAAGGTCTTTGGCCCATTTTTTAATTGGGCTCTTTTTTTACTGTTGAGTTTTATGAGTTCTTTGTATATTTTGAATAAAAATCCTGTATCAGATGGGTCTTTTGAAAATATTTTCTTCCAGTTTATGGCTTGTCCTTTCATACTCTTGACATTGTCTTTCACAGAGCAGAAGTTTTTAATTTTAATGAAGTCCAGCTTATCAGTGATTTCTTTCATGGATCATGTCTTTTGTGTTTCTATCTAAAGAGGCATCACCATTCCCAAGGTCATCTAAGTTTTCTCCTCTGTTGTCTTATAGGAGTTTTATAGTTTTGCATTTTACATGTAGGTCCATGATCCATTTTGAGTTAATTGTTGTGAAGGGTATAAGAGGTTCCCTTTTTTTAAGGAGAAAAAAAATTTGGAAACTGGTAAGAAGCCATCTCCTTTAGCTGAGTTTTGTAAGAGAAAATTTTAAATTGGGCACATAATGAACTAAGGTGGCAACAAGCCTGAGCCCTGACATTAACCCATAGAATGAGGGAGAACAGCTCATTCGGTTAATCAGCTAAGACGAGAAGGAAAGCTGATATTCCTGACCTGCCTGCTTCAAAATAAGCCCAGATGCTCTGCAGAGCCATCCTGAGCAAGGAAAATACACGAGGCAAATGGTGCTCGCAGGAGGTCTCTGACCCAAAGAGGCCATCTGACTGTTTCTCAGAGAAATCAGAAACGTTGCTTAAAGGGGCAGCTAGACATGTAATTGCTAACATTTTGATTTTAAGTTCTTATATTTGCTTACAAAACTCTGCACCCCACTGATACATTTTCTAGTTATAAAATATGTACCAGAAAATAGCTTTCTTCCATTTACTCCCAGAGGGATAGATACACCTTGGTCTCCCCAACAGCTGTGTGATATTTACTGAAGCTCTTAAGTTTCGGGGCCTTTCCCTCCCTCTTCTGCAAAAGTGAGGATGTTGACTGCTCCCTGAGGCTCTCCCCGAACTTAAAAGTGAAATCAATGTAAAACGTTTAAAAAAGTAAAATTATATCTCACAATTGTAATTTTTATTTAAGGTAGGTGTTCTTAACTTAGATTCCAGAGGCCTCAGAGAATTGGAATCCGCTGAAATTTATGGAAAAGTTCATATGTTTGTCCCCCAAGCCCCCAAAAGTTAGGAATTGTCTGTCCCTATCTTTGATGATCCAGAGAGGAGATTGGGCATAAACAAAGGAGCAGGGGCAATAATTGTGATATTTGGCCGAATGACCAGAGCCTTAAAACCTTCATTCGCAGGGGTAATGTCTCCTCTCCTTCGGGAGGGCTATTTCTGGACTGCTCTAGGACATGGAGTGTACCTGATAAAATCTAGGCATATCTTTCAGATCTGTTCTCAAGGAAAAAACAAATCTAAAACCCAAATGGTATCATTACCAGCAGTCACTGAGCAGTGCTTTACTTTGCGTAAGAAGATGTCAGCTTCCTATGGACTTGCTACTAAGTCCAGAAGAAAATGTCGAAGGAAACCAGTCCATATGCAAGCATATTACACATTTAAAATAACCAACAGGAGAGTTTTCTCAGTAGCCACTACAAATAAACACATTGGTGAATTGGGGGTACAGATGTTCTTCTAAACCTGGCTTTTAGAGAAGGGAACGTGTTTTAAGGTATGGGAAGGTGGAAATCAGAGTTAAGCACCAGACAGTTCTGCTTTCATTTCCCTCAGGTGATCAGTGTTCACTTGGATGTCAGATAAAATCCAGGGAAATAAAATCTTAAAGTCATTGTTCTATTCACAAAGGTATCTTCCATTTATTGCAATGTGTATAATGATCAGGTAAAAAACAAATGAGTCTGCTTCTTCCCAACAAATGCCATCCGAGATACTTGTGTGGGTATTTTCTGTCCTTTTTAAAAAGTTATTTCCTCATAAGACATAGATGTGTCATTTCTAAACGAGATCTCTTGAAAGAAAATATTTTTCCAAAACATGAGAATAAATCAAAAAATAATTCCATAAATAAAAGTCTTTTAATTTTATTTTTAGATTTATTTATTTATTTATTTATTTGAGAGAAAGCGAGCACAAGCAGGGAGAGTGGCAGAGGGAGAGGGAAAAGCAGACTCTCCGCTGAGCAGGGAGTCCGATGCGGGGCTCGATCCCAGGATCCTGAGATGATGGCCTGAGCTGAAGGCAGACGCTTAATTGATTCAGCCACCCAGGCACTCCCCACAAATAAAAGTCTTTATCAGCATCATCTAAGAGTATAGATTTTATATTACTATCCTTTCCACTAACATTTACCAGTATCACCTTGTTGTGAAACTTGCTTCTTAGAATGACTTAGTTATTATGGTCCTTTAGCCTTTTCATTATCCAGTAGAAAAAGCTTTATGAGAATAGCTCACAGTATCTTCCTTGCTTGCTTACATTTTCCATTTGTAAGCATCTCTTCAAAGTGTTAAGGTAATCTAAAAAAGCTTCTGGCTACATATTTATGGAAGCAGCCTGATGGTGACCAGACTACACATTGATGTGCATGTGTGTGTTTGTCCTTTCTAGTTTCAGATGGAGCTCACACAAGTCCGGAGATGGTCCTCACCATTCATTTGCTTCCCACTGATCAGCACCTGCCGGCGTTCCGGGTCACAGCTCCCCTGCTTGAGGTCAGCCCAGGAGGCAGCACTGCTATAGGTAGGAACTGAGCCTAAAAGAAACGTGCCTTTGGAAATGGAACCGTATTTCAGCAGCAGTCCCTGTTTAAACCTCTTGATGGTTGCCCAGAAAGAGTGACCTCTTCTTCCAAAAGGTATATGTGTTCTCACCTATACCCTTCCCTCTGCCCATTTCCATGCAAATAGAAGCAGCACAGAGAGAAGGAAATAGAGCTTTCCGAGGCCAGTGTTCAGTGATGGAATACAACACAGAATGTATTTTCCAGCCTTCAGGAGTTTGATTTGTTGCCGTCGCTAAAATATAAAATTAACAAAGGAGAGCAGAGACGAGAAGGGAGGGGAGCAGTTTCAGCGACTGCCCTTGTTTTCTGTTTAGAAGGTAAAGAGTAACCGGAGAAATGACAGATCACAGTAACCTTCAGAAGTTGTGATGCATTGGCCCGGTTATTCTGTACGTAATTTTATTTACCTCTTAGTGTACTTACTCTTTAGGAGTTTCTTTATTCTTTCACCAAATACATTTTAAAAGCAAACAGTGGATGTTGTGATTTTTGTTAGTTGTGCTCTACAGATCCTTATCCAGTTTCTACCCTTAAGTATTGGCCTGAAATTAATTGTCATCCAATTTCTAAACAAGCCACATATACAAAGACGACTGTCGCTCCACCCTATTCTTTCTCACTTCTGTGATGGCCCTAGCAGCCATTGTTAAAACAACTTGGCTCTTCTGTAGATTCAGAAAAAGAAGGGAATAAATAATGAAAAGCAAAAACAGTTTCTGGGAGGATTTTCTGGAAAACTGGACTGACCTATATGTCGGCTTCCGTGCCCTCATTTGTATGGAAAGGTGTTCTTAATTCAGAACTACCTACTTATAAGTTAACTTTTGGAAGTAAGTTAACTACTTGTAATTTGGGAATTGACTGTATCATCCGTTTTCACTCTTCTGTGGTTGACTGGAATTCAACAGTGCCTTCTTATAACCATCAGATTGCCCACAGCGTGGCTTCCAGCCTGCTCTGAAGCTTTAATGTAGGCAGGGCATACAGTTTTTAATGTACACATCCTCTCACCATGATTTGTTCCTGACTACAGGACTTCAGCTGGCAGCAAGAGATACCGAGATAGCACCTGAAGAACTCTTCTTTGAGCTCCGGAAACCTCCAGAGCATGGTGTGCTCCTTAAGTACACAGCTGAGTTCCAAGGGCCCATGGCCACAGGTAGCTGCTTCCTCTGTTATTGGCCTGCTCGGAGGGTTTCTTGCTCTACAGTTTTATGTCTCAGACAAGAAGTAAAGCAACTCTGTGGGACAAACTATGAGGAGATACTTAGAAAGGAAAAACCTTTAGCTCTTAGTCCATTGGCTGAAATAGTTGGGACTTCTTTCTCTGCGCCACCACCCACAACCCAAAACAATGAGGCTGTTTCCTCAAGTTGTAGGTGAAATTAGTCGAAATCGGTTGATTTATCTGGAGTAAATGCATTTAGAACAACCTCATACGAAGTGTCAGGTGCCGCTTTCTTGTGGTTATGGAGATGAATTTGTCTTCCTTAGTTTGCTATGTTAATCTTCACAGTATTTTTAGCACTGAAAATCTGATAGCATAAACTGCATGTATCTTCATCCATAAAAAATGAAACACATTTTTTTAAGTAGTCTCTTTGTGATGTAACACTGTGGTAGGTCATGTGACCAGCTTTCCAAAATAATATTTCTTGTACTTTCTCCAATTATAGAAAAATAATACATGTTGATTGTTTAGAAAGTATAGAAAAGCACAAGGAATACAGCTAAATCTAATTGTTTAATAGTTAGCCCGTATATATCAAAGTGAATATTATCTCTTTCAAAGTAGTCACTTTGGGATGCTATATGCTTATTTCAACAATGTGTACTTTCTCAAAACCTTTATATAATTCCTAATAGGCATGTAATAGTGCATTCTTTTGAATATCCCTGCAGAGAGAGGGGGGGCAAGTCTTTGACCTTGAAGTTAGATAGAATTTGAATAACAACCAATAGGCATTTGGGAGTCACAAAGGCAGATTTTTAAAAATTTACCAAACACAAGAAATATCATCAGAATAAATTTCTAGCATCCTAAGGGAACTATTTAAGGAGCATTACCAGTCAGAACCCAGTTTCCTTACCTATATTTGTGTAACTAATATATACTATCTAAAGATGTTTATAAAACATTAGTTTTATGACTTTTTTTGAAGCACAATACCACTAGCACCAGTAAATCACAATAACACAGTGTCAAAAGAGAAGGCTTAGAAGACAAAGACAGAAAATGAATAAATTCTTTAGTCTCATTCATAACACCAATTATTAGAGCCAATAATCTGTCAGGAAATAGAGTTGAGTAGAACATCCAAGAAGACCAATTCTTCAATTGTACTCTCTGGAATCCTTGGGGCCCATGACACTAAGAGGCATTTCTTATAAAAAGGGTTCCATGACCATGGAACACTACATCAAAAACTAATGATGTAATGTATGGTGATTAACATAACATAATAAAAATAAAATTTTAAAAAAAAGGGGGGGTTCCATGACCAAACAATTTTGGAATGCTTTAATATTTCTACATTGAAGATTCTAAAATTAATAAATCCTGCAGTTCAAGAAAGTTTTAGTTTTAAATTTTGTTTAAACCTATTTTTCCCAAAGTTATATGACCTTGAGACTTCTTTCACACACCTATGAAATCTATCACAAATTAGTACTCTAGACCTGCAAAGTTTGGATTTCTAACTTCAAGTATGTTTTTAAATTTTTAGATATTTTTTAATTTAGAAAAGCCTTATATTTTCACCTAAAACAAAGGTCTCTACAGATTCATCAAGCATGATTTATTTTCTTAACTTTTTCCTAAAAATTTCAGTGTCAAGATTAGATCCAAGACTAGGTTATCCTAAAGAATAGAGGCTTGGCCTTTATTCTCTAGAACTAAGAATGATGACTGGACCTTACAGAAGCAGATTTGAGCTCACTATGATTAAGAACATAAACAAAATTAGAGCTATCTCCAGTGGAATTAGCTGCCTTGTAAAACAGGGAGCCTCCCACCTTGAGACGTGTTGAAGGACAGGCTATATAACCCCTTTTCAAGAATGGCGTAAAGGGAATCCTATGTTGGGTGGGTGGTTGGACTAATTAACTTACAACTCCCAGAGTTTATGATCCTATATGTACTTTGAAATCCTGAGTACAAAGGTGTTATATACATGAAAAGCGTTATTCCCAGAAGTGATTGGTTTTGCAATTTGTTTTATTCTCTAAAGGTGACACTTTCACATATGAAGATATTGAGAAAAATGTTCTGCAGTATCTACACGATGGCTCCCCTGCCCGGGAAGACAGCATGGAGATCTCAGTCACAGATGGCACGTCCACGACGACTGTGGAAGTGAAAGTGGCGGTGTCCCTGTCGGAGGCCCAGGGGCCTCAGCTGGCTGCTGGTGCCTCGCGGAGCATTACCGTTGCTAGGAAAAGCACAGCCGTGATCACCAGGTCACACCTTGCTTATGTTGTAAGTTCTTACCTGTGTCTTCTTGTTCACTGTGCCCTCTCCCTGGGCTTGACTAGAAAGCAATGCCATGGCTGAATATTCAGGGCAGCAGGTATGTGGCCATATAAGGAAGTTTCTTCTCAACTCCCCAATAGCTCTACTCCATTGTTTATTCTGGTGGCCCCTGGTGTCTCATGAGCAGACAAGTGAATCAACAGAACGTGAACGGAAACAAAATGAGACTGTGTAGCGATGGGTGATGGTCAACAGGGAACAGTGCCCATGCCGGAAAAGCCTGAGTCCCCATTTTTTAAGCTCCATCCATAATATTTCAAATGGAAATTTTCAGGAAAGAGCATTTTAGAAGAAGTACCTGATTCATGACTAATACGTAATTATATTTCATGGGCCGCTGAGAGGAAGCCCACTTTCACCAGCTTTGGTCTCAGGGCCAGCTCTAAACAGAATGCTGGCACATTCCTTTGGCAGTGCCTCTCTGCCAGGTTTCCTAGGCAAGATTACTGACTCACCCTCCATCCCGTGCCCCAACAGAAGCCGTGTATTTAGGACCCTAACTTGCGAAGTGACCCTGGTTAATTACACTCCTCTCCTTTCTTTGATTCTACCTCTGGAGCTGAGGATAATGAGGATAGTTAATTTTATTTTTCAGTTATGTGTGTTGTAAACATACACGAATTCTCTATGTAAACATAATAGTTTTGACAAATACCTTGAAAATATGGATGGTTCTCTGAATGGTAATCGTTCTTAGTATTGAATTTTTCCTTACCAATGTTAAAATTCCAACCAATGATCTGGCCTCTGTCTGTCTGTCTATCTATCTATCTATCTATCTATCTATCTTCTTCTTTTCTTTCAATACTATATAGTTTTAAGTAATCCTTTTCTGGACTAAAGAGTCTGGCTATAAAATCTAGTCCTGGATAGTAGCATGTAAGATAAAGCATTAGCCTGGGAACAATTGCTTCAATTGCTTTAGCACAGATTTTCCCCTCAAATTGTCTTTTCTTAAATTATGGGAAACTGCATTCCACCCTGATTCTTCTCATGGTTCTAGTATAGTTTCAGAACAGCTTCGATTTTGTTTTTTTTTTTCTAATTGACAGGTGATTTTTACCATAGGTTATGGTCTCTTGAATCTTATGAAACTCATGAATTCATAAAAATGTATGAATACAGATTTAATCAATAGATTACCAAGGCTTGAAAAATGTTTGACAGGCCAAAATAGCTCCCCATGAGCAGTTCCTGCCCATTAACTGCATATTATAAGCTGCATATCAAAACACGAGCCCATTGGCAACCGAACATGTATTTTCAGAAATTGATTGAATGTGAATTTACCCACTAGAGCAGAAAGGCTCCAAAAGGACTATTCTAGCCTGCTGAAGGCATAGCATATTTTAAAGCCTTAGCTAAGTTATATACTAACTTTCTCTGAGGGTTATAGAAGAATGTAGTGTCATGGGGAAAATCTTTCCAGATATGCATAGTTAATGAGTTTGCAGTGAACATCCAGACAGGTTCAAAAAGCCATCTGAAATGCTGGTCATAAATGGAACAGAATGTAAAAGGATAGGAGCAGGCGAGCCTGTTTTTAATTAGAGTGTCATTAACTGCAAGAGGGTGACATGGTGTCAAGAGAGACAAGAGGTTGGGACGCCTGGGTGGCTCAGTTGGTTAAGCGACTGCCTTTGGCTCAGGTCATGATCCTGGAGTTCCGGGATGGAGTCCCGCATCGGGCTCCCTGCTCGTCAGGGAGTCTGCTTCTCCCTCTGACCCTCCCCCCTCTCATGCTCTCTCTCTATCTCATTCTCTCTCAAATAAACAAATAAAATCTTTAAAAAAAAAAA
>NC_138370.1:121516327-121527602 GCF_054177405.1 Leptonychotes weddellii | reverse complement strand
TCAACAGTCTTGCACAATTCACAGCGCTTACCAGAGCACATACCCTCCCCAGTGTCTATCACCCAGTCAGCCCATCCCTCCCAAGATAAAAGTTCTCTCTTGATGTTGGCACAGGTGATCGTTTTGGCCCTGGAACTGCCAGCGACCTAGAGGCATCATTCCCTATTCAAGATGTCCTGGAAAACTACATTTACTACTTTCAGAGTGTTCATGAAAGCATTGAGCCAACCCATGACATTTTTAGTTTTTATGTAAGTGATGGAAACAGTCGTTCAGAAATCCACAGCATCAATATCACCATTGAGGTAAAGACTTTGAAGTTGGAAAAGTGGGCCTTTGACAACAATATCCCACCATTAGCTAGCTTTCTATGAGCTCAAAAGCAAAGAAGATTGCATTTGATCTTCAGTTTTTGAGGTCAATTTAAAAATATAACCCTGACCCTTAGGAAACTTGTAGAATTAAGGCTGGCATTTGGGGATGGTCTGACTTGGAAATCTGTCAGGGTAGAATGTGTTCATTCTGTGTGAAAACAGTTTGTGAGGGTCAGACAGAGAAACCCTGTCAGTCTCATATTTAGCTGAAAACTAACATATGGCTATTTTTCCCTGAAATTATTGTATGTAGTTCTAGATGCATACTTGCCTTTTCTTGTATTTTTAATGCATCTATTTGTTAAATTGTAACATCAAAGAAACGTGTTCCTTGATGCTGTATTTATTCTCATTTGAGCAACTAGATAGCTTGCTCTACCAACCCAGGGAGAGAGAGAGGTAAAAGATAAAACTCAGAATGGAATACCCTCTGCCCTGGGATAAGACCATCAGCATCCTTCAGAAGTGGTAGAGGGGGCCTGGCGCGGGATGAGGGAGACAGCTTTAGAAACCCACACCCTTAAATATGGTGCCCTCCTACAGTACTATGATACTCTTGGGGTTTTCTAAGACACTTTTGATTTCAAGCAATTTGCTCTTTTATCCTCAAAATATACTCGTACTTGTCTAACCCCATGTCCAGATTTTTGGTCTGAAAAACATGATCATTGTACCCATGGAAAATATCTTGAAGATTTCTGTAAAATGTCAGTTTCTTTCCAAGGAGATATTTTGCTTGTGTGACTTGCTCTTCTTTCAAATGAACCATTTTGATTGGGAATTAAAGATGGTGACACATTCAGTACTATTTCAATAGTGAAAGTTGGTGTGACAATGTTACTTTCGTTGACTAAGGTGCATTTTCTTTCTTCTTAAACCAATATCTGTGTGAGACCTGATATTTTATGCTTTAATCAGAGGAAGAACGATGAACCTCCCAGGATGACCTTGCGGCCCCTTGGTGTGCAGCTAAGCTCGGGAGTGGTGATAAGCAATTCTTCTCTGAGCCTGCAAGACCTGGACACTCCAGATAATGAGCTGGTTTTTGTATTGACAAAAAAGCCTGACCACGGTAGGACCCAACTGCTATGGCAGCAAGCTTCTTAACTGAGGTGCCCGATAGGTTTTTAAAATAAACACATAGGTTTCTGTTGATTATTCCTCTACTTTGCCTGTGCATAGCCCATTCTTTGCATCAAAGTATAATCAGATTCACAGCTAGCCAATATTCTTTGGGGTCACAGTGGACACCAGTTGCTCTAAAAAGCCTGAATCCTAGGTAATTGGTGTCTCTGAAATTCAATTTCAGCTGTTTTCTTGCTCTCCTGTATAACCTCAGGCAAAACATTTGGTTTAGAGTCCTGTTCTCAGAGTAGGATTGCTTGATAGTCCTGGGCCATCGCATCTCATGCAAGGAACAGTGCGGCAGCCTTGTTATTAATTGCAAAGCTGTTCACTTCAGGTTAGAAGTGTGCTAGATGTCTTTATGAACTTGATCCTTTTGCAAAGAAAGCACTTTTCCTGATTAAACCAGAGGTAAAAACCACCATGGGAATCTTTTACCTACTTCTTTTCTAAGCGCCATCCCTCTGGTATTAGCCAAAGCTCTGGAACTTTCATCTCCCAGATGGTATCTTAGTGTATCATAACACCCTTGGTCTTTTAAAGATGAAGTTGTGTTGATAGAAGGTTAATAGAAGAGTCTGTTGGTCATTGCATTTTATCTTCCTTCACTTTCACTTTCTTTAATGAAACATTTTAACTGTCCCATCATGATACACACGACCCTTAAAAACAGAAAAATTTGCCTCAACCCAAAGATGTCTAGTGTCTTTCTGAATTTATAAGGAATTTAAAACACAATCCCTTCTCCCATCCCAGATGCCCTAGAAGGAAGGCAGCAGAAGAGTGCTATTTTCACTTTGCAAAGGGGAAAATAAGGTTTAGATAATACAGTGAGTTCAAATTCATGGAGGGAGATTTGATTTCTAAGCCACTGTATTATCACATTCACTGTGTCTCCTTAAGAGATTTTTGAACAGGAAAAGTTGGATTTTATCTTCTTTATTTGTAGGTGAGGCCCAGGGCAGCACCCTGTGGTTCCACAGAAAATTCTGAGTTGTTGGTCATTTATGTGTGTGTGTCACCAAGAGCCTCTGAAGTGCTGGACATTTTACCCAGGCTCATGCTAGTTGACAAAATCAGGCAATATTTTGGTGCCATATATATTCTATATTGTTTCTTTGTTTTTCTTTACTTTCTTCCTCAGGCCATCTGCTCTGGAGGCAAACTGCTTCTGAGCCCCTGGAGAATGGGAGGGTTTTAACTCAAGGCTCCTCCTTCACCTACCAGGATGTCCTGGCCGGGCTGGTCGGGTACATGCCTGGTGGACCCGGGGTAGCAGTGGATGAGTTCCAGTTCTCCCTCACGGATGGCCTGCACATGGACACGGGGAGGATGGAGATATACATAGAGCTGCCTACAAGTAGCGCCCCCAACTTGGCTGTAAACCGAGGCCTCCAGCTCTCAGCAGGTACCACAGGAATGGAAGAGAGTGTCTGTGGTCCTCTGTCCTTATTTCTTCTTTGTCAGTGCACATGTTAGCTCTGTGGGACGGTATGGAAGTAGGCGTTCAGAACTCAGAGAGACCGGAGGTGGGGAGAGCTATTCTTTTAAGGATACTAAGAGTTGTGAGTGACTAATGTAAATCTCTTAAATTCTTTGGACCAGATGCCTGTCTGTGATTTTGGGAAGAGATTGAGAAGAGTTTGTCGTACTTCCAGGGTCCTCAAAACCTTAATTTATCCAGCTACTCATAGGGATGGGTTTCTTAGAACATGGCCATTGCCCAGCCAACTCTGCAGGAAACAACAACAGCAAAAGAAATCCAACAGAATTTTCCAGGTGTTTATTTAAAAAAACAAAAAAAGTGGGCGGGGGGACAAAAATAATTGAGATTCACTAGATATGGTAATCCTAGGGTGTAACATTCGCAAGTTTGCCCGTATGTAAGCAGCACCTGAAGAACCTGTGACGTGTGTCAGTCTTGAAGTCGGTTTGCAGTAGGAAGTTACTTAATTAGGGAGTGGGCCTTTTCCCCCCAGAACATCTGCATCCCACTGGAGTCCTCTTTGTTTATCTACTCTTAGTTTCACATGTATCTTGTAGTGAAAACTATATGGCATACTGGTATTTGAAAATTTGGAGATTCCCAAAAGTCCCCATTATTAGATCTGAGATTTAACTTTCCCCTATTTATAAGCAGAAAGTTAGCCTCTTAGTGTTTCATGGGTGCTGATAGAAGACATGAGACTCCTGGGTCAGAGACCAAATGCTTTGTTCCTCACAGCACGAGGGGCAGCATTGCCATCAGCAAGTTTGTATCGTTTCCCTTTGCACTCCAAGTCTGGTGTGGGTGATGCAGAAGGCCCAGACAGATGCCTTCACACGCAATGAGATGCATTACAGAGGAGGAACGCTGAGCCTGGGGGAACTTCCCCTGTTATAGTAACAATAAGCAAGCCTGATCTTTGTCCCAGAGGAAGATTATCACCTCCATCCCTCTGGGCTGCTTGGTGAAAATGGCCTGGGGAAAGAATAGTTAGGCCTTGCATTGTTGGCATTACTCAGCAAGAACACACAGGGCCCAGCCAAACACTAGGATGTATTACACATGAATGACTAGCATCTACTTTACCAGAATTTACTGTTCTTAATATGAGCTGGACAGGAAAGCAAGGGGCAAGGCCCCGAAAAGAGGTGTTTGCCAATTGCTAGTGTCTCGCCTCCATCCCCAACAACCTGCAGAGCCTTACAGGGCCTAGCACTCAGAGCCCCCTGTTTTATAATCCTGTAAACATTGATTTTAACTCTTTGGTTTGAGATGGCAACAAGGTATGTTTATAAGTTTAGGTAAAGCTGTTGCTTATGATTTAGTGAACCTCAAGACAGTAAATAAGTTAGGTCCAAGAAGGCTTCACCAAAGATCTAGGAATTATTACATTGATCTAGGGAGGGGGTAACTGATAGGTCACAGGAGTAGAGTGAGCATGGAGCAGGGAGAGTGAAAATGGATCAGCAGAGAAAAGGGCTCAGGTCTAAACCCAAGGGAGGATTAACAAATTGGGAGGTTGGAATTGTTTCACTTAGGGAAATTAAAATTTATGCAGCTGGAAACCGAGAAGGGCAAGCACCTGGTATTCACTTAAACCCAGGCAGTGTGTGATCATTTAGTCTCTAGTCTCCTGAAATCCCTTGACATCCTATTCAAAGGCAATGATGGGCAATGACCTCCTCCCTCCCACTCTCTTCCAGGGTCTGTAGCACGCATCACAGAACAGCATTTGAGAGTGACAGATACTGATTCGGATGACCGTCAGGTGATGTACATCATGAAGGAAGATCCTGGCGCGGGGCGCCTGCAGATGGCAAAGCACGGCAACCCGGAGCAAATCTCTGTGAAAGGCCCCATCCGGAGTTTCACTCAGGCTGACATTAGCCAAGGTCAGCTAGCTGTCCTGCGCCTGCCCAGACTTCGACAGAATCCACCCACAGTAGTAAATGGGAGTTAAATGCCTGGTAGCTTATGGCAGTAAACTGCACTCTTTGTTCTGAATAAGAGCTGAGTTACAGTTTCATTTATTCTTTCTTGTCTCCTCAATTTTTTGTTTTTAAAAAAACTATCCTTGGCTAAAATGTGTTCATGCTTTGACATAGCATTGATGAAATGTGGGGCTATTATGGAGAAAAAGAATCATTTTGACTTGCTATGATGCTAAAAAGTGTGTGTGAGAGAGACAAGGAAAAAGAAGTGAATTGGGATGGATTAAGGTGAAAATTATGCCTGCCTTAGGTGAACAATTTATATCTCTTTTCAGCTCCCCCAAGAGCACAAGTTAATGAACTAAGCAAAATGGAAGGGCATAAATCGGAGCTGCCTGGGGGAGATTACATAGCTCATCCCTCCTCCAGGAAGTGCTGATGTAATGTAAAAGCATAAATGTTAAATGCTACGTAGTTACTGTATAGTTCTTTTAGGGGTTAAAAAAAGGGGGGGGAGTTACATAGTGGGGGGAAAAGTAATCCAAAGTCATGGGAGGATGTGCAATTCCATTTAGAGGTGGAAATATGGCCCTGAGGAGTAGAAATAAGGGTCTTGTCCATGCACTAACACTCAACATGGGTAGCAGGTGAATTCTCCCTGGACTCTCTCTACTTTACTGAAGGGGGTGGAATAGACAAAGGGATGGTAATTCCTTAATTATTCCTTGCCTCAGTGTCTCTTGTAAAAATGAGACCGGGTGCCTTTCCCCAGATGTTTGGTTATATTTACATTGCGAGGTACCTGGAAGTGATAACTGTGGCTGAACGAAAATGGAAGAGTTTGCACTTCTCCCTTTGGATCCTTTTGACTAATATGTAGAGTTTATCTGTTAATTTGTTGGTTGGTTATACTCAGTGCTGTTTCAAAAATGACTTAAAGCTGCACTGAGAAATGGGAGTGACGAGCTCTGGGAGAATATGGGCCACAGCTCCACGTCTCTGGCCCCATGACGTGGGTATATGGCCAATGATGTGGGAGCCGTCACTGCACATTTCCCATGTGCTTACTCATGAGACTTCCTTCGAGTCTTTCACAAACCATAGGCAGTGCTACTTGGGATGGTTTTATTATGAGAGTGTTTTTGATTATGAGGAAGCCAGTAGTGGGAGGGGAAGGGAGGAATTGAAAACTTTAGATTAAAATGGCTAAAGCAATGTCAAAGTGAGGAAGGTGTTAATTGATTCATTGGTGTGAATACCAATCAGATCCCCACTTCCCACTTGAGAAATAAGGGCAGAAAGCACTAAGAGCAAATCTTGATTATCTTGTCCTTTTTTACAGGCCAAGTAGAATACAGACACGGGAAAGGAGAATCTGGCGGGAGGTTTGCTTTTAAATTCGATGTGGTCGATGGAGAAGGCAACACGCTGATTGGCCAGTCATTTTCTATCAGTGTTTTGGGTAAGGGGACTTTGGGCTTCTAAAAATATTCCAGCAGGTCTGAGGTTATATAGCGTACACCGTGCTTGCCTTGAGGCTGGAGTCTTTCCTTTACCGAGCTACATGGGAATCTGGAATCCTATGCCCTCTGTTGTGTGAAACTCTGGCTCCTTGGGGCACTCTCTGAGGGACAGGCCTAAGGATTATTCTGATTTTACTCCTGGGCACCAGGCCCAGAATTGAAGAAAGGAGGTTGAAAGGATCCCCTTTCAAATCACTGTTTCTGATATTTTCAGAAGACAATTCCCCACCAGTCATCACCACCAACAAAGGGCTGGTCTTGGATGAGAACTCAGTGGAGAAAATCACCACTCTGCAGCTCTCTGCCACTGACCAGGAGAGTAAGCCTACAGAATTGATCTATATCATCACTAGACAACCTGAGCTGGGCCACCTGGAACATGCCACCTCACCAGGTAAGCCTGTCATTTCTTGCTTCATCAAACCAAAGTTGGAATTTAGTAAGTGTTGGGGTAAGCCACTCACACCTAGAATCTGCCTTGGTTAGTATTTATTTTTACATTACTAATTTTAACCATTATATACTACCTTGCATCATATTTGGCACACAGTAGATGCTCAATAATTCCTTGCTTAAAGTTGAACAATTGCAATTTTATGTAAGCAGTCTTGTCTCCATAACCAGATTGTCAATTCCTGTAGGGCAAACACT
This sequence comes from Leptonychotes weddellii, assembly GCF_054177405.1. NCBI lineage: Eukaryota > Metazoa > Chordata > Mammalia > Carnivora > Phocidae > Leptonychotes > Leptonychotes weddellii. The sequence goes on along the minus strand of NC_138370.1, from coordinate 121,520,512 downwards.
GCACCCCGTTCTTCTAAAGTCTGAGCACCTGGCACAGTATGATGCACTGTGTTTAAAAATGTAATTCAGGAAATAGCAAGTGAGCATGTGTATTGGGCAAGATTCTAGTTGAGCTGCTGCTGAGGGGGCAAAAAAGATAAAGGAAATCCCATCCTCACCTTCCAGTGTGCTTTATTGGATGAGATAAGGAACCTTTGCATATAACCATACATAAGGGAAGAATATGGCAGGTATTTTAAGAACTATATAAACCTGGTGTCATAGAAGTTCAAAAATGGGAGAGGCTGCATTGGGTAGGAAGGTGCACAGAGATGGCATTTAAAAGTGCCCTTAGAGGGCGCCTGGGTGGCTCAGTCTATTAAGCATCTGCCTTCGGCTCAGGTTATGATCCCAGGGTCCTGGGATCGAAACCCGCATTGGGCTCCCTGCTCAGCGGGGAGCCTGCTTCTCCCTCTGTCTGCCGCTCCCCCTGCTTGTGCTCTCACTCACTCACTCACTCTCTCTCTCTCTGACAAATAAAATCTTAAAAAAAAAAAAGTGCCTTTAGAAGGTAGAGTTTGAACAGAGAGAAATGGTATTATTTTCAGAGATGGGAATAGCATGTGGGCACATTCAAAAAATAATGAGTGGGCTAGTTTAGCTAAAGCATATATTCTGAAAATAGGAGTAGATGGCGCTCATGGGTAGCCTGAGATTTTATGCAGGGTCTTCAAAGCTGGGATAAGTAAGCCTTATGTAATTCAATAGGCGATAGAGAGTCACTGCAGAATTTTGAGCATGGAAGGAAAGTGACATTCATCTAGTGTCTAAGAGATGGACCAAAAAAGGAGAGAAGAGGCAGGGACAGTGGGTCAGAAGTCTCACGTTTGGCCCAATAGTATGTAGTGAGGCTTCCTCTAGAGGGGTGGTAGTGGGAATAGGAAGATGAGAACCATGTAAAAGATCATGCCTGGCACCCAGTAAACTGTATTCAATCAACAACAGTTGGTGGAAGAGTGGGAGGGAGGGAGGGATTTCAGGGGGAGAACCTGTAGAACTTGGCAGCTGAATGGATGTGAGGCACTTGCTGAATAGCAATTTAAAGGTAGAGTTGTCTTTGTTCCATACATCATAGAGGTGGCGATGGTTTGCAGATTTAGATCATCACTTTCTTCCTTTGGATTTCAAGTTATGGATCATTCATTCAACCAGGGGAATAACAAAACAGGGGACGTACTTACCGGGATTCTACTCGCTCTCTAATATAGGGAGTCAGACCACAAGCAAACAAGCAAGCAGATATATCATATATCAATGGTTATGAGTATTTTAGGGGAGAAATAAGAGCATTCCAGGGTACAGGGAGCAAGGGGGTAAGGGAAGGACTCCCTGCTATAAGATAACATTTGACAAGACGTCTGAGGAGAGTGAGGGAGGCAGCCATGCTGACCGTTATATGGAAAGGGCATTCCAGACAGAGGGATCCGGGAGTTTACCATCCTGAGGTGGGATCAGCCTGGCACATTCCATTCCAGAGGCAGCAAGACCAGTGAATGAGCAGGGTGAATGAGAGGGAGATCTGTGGGGAGGTGAGCTTTGAAAGGTGGAGGGTAGTCTGGCAGAGAAGGTGAGGAAGGCAGACCACGGTGATGGCGAGGGTGATGACGGAGGGGGAAGCGTTGTGAGGGTTTGGTGGCAGGGTGTGGGGAAGGATGGAGAGATTGGCTAAAATCCCTAATGCAAATGGAGCAGATGGCCTACCCTTTTGTCCTGAAGTTCCTTGGGGAAGAATGCAGATCAGCACTCCTAAGACGTTGGCTGCCTGAGATATTTGATAACTAATTCATGAGCTAATTGCTTCTGCCAAAATTCTGTCAGGTTGCGGATTGTATCTCTCCGAAGATGAAAGGGCAAACTCTTAGCTGTGATGTTGGGCAACTGCATCCACACGAGACAGAGCTTTAAAAGCACTGAGCCTCAAGCAAGGCACTCTCAGTTGCATCACTCCTGGTCATTTCCAGCCCTCGCTCTTCTTTGACCGGGGGGCTCTGTTAAAAGTTCAGTGTGAGGCTACTTCAATTACTCCTTTTGTGTTTTTACAGTTTCAGCCTTCACTGGGCTTAAATTCTGGCTGCCAAGACCAAGTCAGTGCTGCTTAGGGAGAGAGACTCGTCGGTGATCACATTTTTCCCTTATCTTGGGAAAGCACCCTCCAAAAATAGAGGGAGGACTCCCCTTCCCTGGGACACTACCCTTCACCTGCCCTTTCCCACCAGGCCTGACTTCCTAACCCGCCTGACTCATGCGCCCGCCAGTTTTTCTGAGGCCACCTGTTTCTAGTAACTCTTGGTGGCCCAGATCCGAGGATCCAGTCCCCTCCCCTTTACTCTTGGGTCCCCTTCCCATTGCTAATGGAGCAGGGCTTCCTGTCCTTCCTACACCTCTAACCCCATTTTATGTCCTTTCTGTAGCATTTTGCCAGAATTCTCACCTTTCCTGTCTGCCCTAAGTGAGAATATTTTTGTGAACTTGATTCTTTTTAGATGTGAAAGGTGTCCCTTCAGAGGAGATACACATTGCCATCTTTCATGTCAAAAGTCCCCGCACCTCACCCCTTCGCCTGGATGGATGGATCTACCAGGAGCTGGGGTGGGCTGGCCTGCGCTTTCCAAGAAGAACAAGCAGACTTCCAGGCCCGTGTCTTGTGGTGCAGGCACTGAGCTATTTGGGGCCTGATGCCACTTGGAATTATCAGTTTCCACCAGCGCTTGCAGATATCCTCTCGCTGGTTAACTCTGAAGAGGACTCATTCTCCTACTGTCTGTCTTGGTCAGTGGATCGTGATTGTTCTTTTTAGATAGACAGGAAGGGTGTGAAGATCCTATTTTGTTCCCTTGAGGAGATATAGGGAGCCATATGCCTATGCAAACTGTGCAGAAGACAGACCAAGCCTGCTGCCTCGAGGGAGGGTAGCATGAGAGTCTGGACCCCGCATGTGCCCTTTTCAAGGTTGAGGGGCCACACCCCCATGTCAGGGACCCTGAAGACCCTCTTTTTCTTGTGAAATCAGAGTAAGGAGTTATATTATTAGGATAGAAGCTAAGCCTCTGAAACAGAGAGGCCCAAACCGCAGTGCCTTAAAAAAGAAGTTCATTTTCTCTCACAGAAAAATCCAGAGGCAGGTGGCCTGGATGGCCTAAAGTGCCTCAATATGAGGCTCCCATCTCTGGTCCAAGGTGACTACTGTAACTGTTGTCATTCCCCAGCCAGCGGTAAGGGACAAAGGCCAGGGGAGCCCACGTCCATTCCTGTGTTAGGAGTATTACTGGAAGAACACATCCATTTTGATCACATCCCGTGGCAAGAGGGTAGTCAGACAAAGCTGTGAGGTGACTGGGAGTGGTAGCCCCCAACTGGGCATCCAATCGCTTAGCTATCAGAAGCTGTGTTTTTTAAAGTCGGGGAGGAGGATAGCAATCTCCAGCACAACACCGGTTCTCACCTTCACCAAACATTCACTGAGTAACTGCTGCAGGAGAGCATTTGTTCTGGAAGTGGGAGACATGCAAACAAACATGTGCAAATGTGTCTCTGTAGCTGTGACAGCAACATGACAGGACGGTGGGTGCCACCGCACAGTGAGGTCCGCCTGAGGGAGGCATGGGAGTGAGTCAGGAAGGACTTCCCGGAGAGGATGCTTTAGCAAAGGTGTTCCTTGGTTTCCTCTTTCTCTCTGCCTCTCTCAGGATGGTGACATCAACCAAAATAAGATGCACCCATTGCTTTACTTCGGATTCTCCCCGCGAGCAGAGAGATCTGAGTGTGCTAGGACTGCCATAACAAAGTACCACAGACTGAGCAACGTAACAGCGGAAATGTATTGTCTCACAGATCTGGGGCTGGGAGTCGGAGATCATGGTGTCAGCAGAGTTGAGATCCCCTCTGAGGGCTGGGAGGGAGAATCTGTCCCAGCCCTCTCTCCTTGGCTTTACAGAGATGGCCATCTTCGTGCTCACATGGCGCGCTCCCTGTCTGTGTATGTCTCAGACAAACTCTCCCCTTTTATAAGGACTTTAATCAGAATGGATTAGGGCCCACTCTAATGACCTCATCTTAACTACTTACATATGCAATGATCCTATTTCCAAATAAGGTCACACTGTGAGGTACTGAGGGTTAGGACTTCAGCGTATGAATGGGGGCGGG
>NC_138370.1:121473402-121516227 GCF_054177405.1 Leptonychotes weddellii | reverse complement strand
GGGGGAGGGCAGGGGCGGCGGAGATGACACAATTCATTCCCTAACAGGAGGCTTTGAAGAAAAGCTGAGGGTCTCCCACAGCCTGAGCCTGAGGTGGGACTCAGGCAGCATGCATGCAGCCATCCACAGCCCTGCAGAAAGCAGGAAGGCCAAGGCAATCACCTAACATCCTGTTAGGAAGGCAGTTTCTTCAAAGATGCTTTATTTGTGCATGCTTCCCTGACCTGGACTGAACTTTCTCTAACGTGCTGGCCCTCCAGGAGAATTGGAAAAACTGACAGGGTTAATGTGGGTCTCTGTAATATGGCCAGAAACATAGTTGAGCCAGCAGGTTGGTAACGGAAAACACCTTCGATGGGATTAAACTCCTTCAAGATATTTCAAAGAGTAACTACCTGCTGTGACAGCCAGTAGGGACGATATGTTATTGGAAATACCATCCTGATGGTGAGTAGCTTAAGTCTTCCAATACCCAATTAGCAAAGGCTAGAATATTTTTTGAAGTGTACAGAGGTGGAAAATCTGTGCTCAGTAGGACCTCTTAGATAGCGATTATAGTGGATGAACTGAATTCATTCACCAAGCGTGTTTTGAGTACCTACTGTGTGCCAGGCACTATTTTAGGTGCACAGTAGTGAAAAAACAACAAAAATCCCTGTCCTCTTGAAGCTTCTGTTCTAGATGCACCTTGTTACCCTCTGGCACAAAGAACCACTTAGTTTGGCAGTTTCCTAAAAAGTTAAGCATGTACCTAATATATATTCCCACCATTCCACTCTTAGAGATTTACCCAAGAATAAAAACTTATGCCCATACCAAGACTGGTGCGTGAATGATCATAGCAGCTTTGTTTGCAATAGCACAAAACTAGAAATAACCTAAATGTCCATTAACAGGTGAATGGAGACACAAACTATGATATATCCATACGATGGAATACCACTCAACAATAAAAAAGAATAAACAAACAAACAAAAAGAATAAAAAAGAATGCATGCTGCAAGGTGGATAAATCTCAAAATAATTATGCTAAGTGAAAGAAACCATGCCTAAAATAGCATATACTCTATGATTTTAATTATGAAGAAAATTAGAAAAATTCAACTAATCTATAGTTACAGAAAATAATTGATTTGTTTCTTTGGGATAGGGTAGGGGACAAAAAGGGAAGAATGTAAGGATTATAGAGTGTTAAGAAACTTTGGGGGTGATGGATATGTTCACTGTTTTGATTAAGGTGATGGTTTCACGGATGTGCCAAAGCTCATGAAATTGTACACTTTAAATATGTGCAATTTACTTTACATCAGTTCCCTCTCAATAAGAAATATTAAGAAAAGATCAATTCCAAACCTTTCTTTGCAAGAAGGAAAAACCTGTCACCTTTCTTAATCACTCTCAGACTAAGGACTCATATAAAGGGAACAGTGAAGTAGGTGACCAGTTGATTGCGAGAATCCAGACAAGTATTTCCCCATGAGCTGTGAGGATGGATTCACAGAAGGGAAAGAGATTTAAATTTCTCAGTGCAGCCAGTCTGAAGTTATTAAATTTTTAAAGAATGGTATGGATTTCTGTCTAGAGCCACAAGACAAAGTGATAAGACAGGGGGCCACATTTTTTGCCTGTCAACAGCTGATGTAGCAAGCACAGAAATATCAAATGCCTCCTCATCAAAAAAAAAAAATAATAATAATGCCCCAATATTCAGGAGGCTGTTGTATCTAGGTAACAAATTTCAGATGATAAAGTTGCAAATGTAAACCATGTAGGTTGATTTTTGTAAAAAAAGATAAAGCCTTAAAGATAAAGATAAAAGATATTGATGTCCCGGTTAAATGTAAAACAGTCAAAGTAGAATCTGTTTTTTTACGAAAAAGCCAAACTGGTTTTGCTGGGATTAACAATGATAAATAATACATCCCAGGAAGCAGCAAATGAATTTCAGGACCAGACCAAAGGACTAGACTCAATGGATTAATACCCAGCATCCAGAATCAGAAAGAGGGAATTTGTGCCGAGGGACTAAAAGATGTGGTTTTGTTTCCGTCTTGGCTGGCAGCAGAGGATGAGTCACAGAAGCCCTAAGATAGAAGCAAGAATTCCGGGCTGTTTTGCTAAATGTTGTGGGACATTTAAAAACATAAGATGTTACTCATTTGTGGGATACATTGGCATTATCTAAAATCACTTTAGTATTGTGTTTTTTTACTTTTAAAACAAGTCTGCAAAAAATTTAATGTGTTTCCTCTATATCATGTTATTAAAGGATACTGGTTTTTTAGGTCATTTAAGAGTTAAGATAGAATGATTTCGCCAACCCCAAAGTCATGCGGTAAGTTTTGTTAACTGCCAGCCTGGCTAACGTGGTATATGAGAAGCTAGAAAATCATAGACCAGAAGGTTGAAAGGGACCTTGAAGAATATCCAGTAAAATCATGGATGCCAGGCTCACCAATCACAGAGAAAAGCGTATGTGTAGCCAAGCCCTATGACTCTAGTGTTCAAAAGCTAAACCATCACACAATATTAAAAATTAGGACAGGTTTTCAGAAAGGACTATGAGGCTATGGGGGAATATAAAACGTAAGAGAGAGGAGTTTGGAGACTAAGGCAATGGCTCTGCGTTTCGCAGATTTGACCTGCATACATAAACCCCCAGAGAAAGGAGAGGAACATTTATTGAGCACCTGCTGTTGGCTTGGCACATAGCAGAAGCTAGATAATTAAGTTAACATGTGCTCCCACAGAACATATGCTGTGGTAGGGGAAAAAAAATACACAAACGACTCTAACACAAGGTCTCAGAGAGAAGCACGTAAATGCTGTAAGAGATATACAAAGGACTCCGTCTGGTGAAAGTATGGCATTTCTCTAGCATTAGAAGTGTGGCTAGCATTTTGACATCCTTTTTCTGGTTCTCTCTTCCCCTTTTGCTAGGTGTCCAGATTAGTTCCTTTACTCAAGCTGACCTGACTTCACAAAATGTTCGGTATATCCACTCCAGTGAAACCGAGAAACATTCTGATGCCTTCAGCTTTGCGCTCTCCGATGGAGTCAGTGAGGTAGGCAAGGTACTCCATTCCCTCAGTGAATGGGCGCTGATTCAGCAGTCTTCTTTGAAGGGAGTATGAGAAGCAACTCCGCAAGCTTCACTTTCGCCTGCTCTCACCCAAGGATAGTGGTGGCTTCTGACAGCTCTGGGGGCTCTTGCCAAAGGGAAACCACTTTGGATTCCTGGTCAAGCGCTCAAGCCAGGAATGGGTGAAAGGAAAAGTAGAGAGCACCTACCTTCTACTTGGGTGGGTGCCGGGGACAGGTGTCCCACCTGCACTTTCTGCCATTTAGGTAACCCAGACTTTCCATATCACCATACGCCCTGTGGACGATTCACTGCCTGTTGTACAGAACCTGGGCATGCGGGTGCAGGAGGGTGTGAGGAAGACCATCACAGAGTTTGAGCTCAAGGCGGTGGATGCAGACACAGAGGTAAGAGCATTCCCCTGAGTTCTCTGGCTGACTGAGAGGCTGATCTGTCACATTGTGACTGTGTATCCCAAGGGTAGGGCAGAGTAGTGAGGTCAGTGCAAGCATCCTTGAAAGGTTAAAAATCAGAAGACCCTGTGGCCTTCTGGAAAAGAGAAACTAATATATTTGAGATCAAATTGTTTTTAAACCCTTTCTGAACTGCTAAGTACATACACTCTGTCCCCTGATTACATGGAACAATCCCTTAATATGCTGATTTTTTTTTTATCATGATTCATAGACAATTAGATGACATTTTAGCCAATTTTTTTTATTCTTCCTTATTAGAGTGAACAAGGGTTTGGGGCACCTATTCATTTTTCCTACCATTTACCTCCTTCATTCAGACTTCTCTGAATGACAGCGAAATACTACAATTTGAGCATCCTCAAGGAAGGAGGCTTTATTCAGTAAAACAGGGCATGCAGAGACTAAACTCTTATTCTCATGATGCTTTCAGATTAAAGTATCTAACATTCTGGCATGACTTAGCTCTCATAAAGAGTACCATAACTTTGTTCATTAGTTCTGTGGGTACCCGTCTCTGTACCAGCTTCTGCTCCAGATGCTAAAGACAGGGCTGGGAACAAAACAGAGTTCCGGCCTTGGGGGGTTTCCAGCCTTTGGTTAGGGGGATAGACAAGAAAGAACATATAACATCATGTCAGATATGATGAGTGCTATGAATTAAAAAATAAAGCAAGATAAAAGCCATAGAGATTGAAGGGTGTGTTATTTGAGACGGAGTGGTCAGGGAAGTCTTCTCTGAGGAGCTGATCTTTGAGCAGAGACATCATGAAGTGGAAGAGCAAGCAATGCAGTTATCTGAGTCATTCTTTGAGCCAAAGAACCAGGAGTGCAAAGGCCCTGTGGTCAAGTGCGCTTGGAAACTTCGAGTTACAACAAAGAAAGGAAGAGACTGGGACCCAATAAGCAAGCAGGAGTAAAGAATGCAGCCAGAGAGGAACCCTAGGACCAGGCCGCAGAGGGCCTTGTTGGCATATGTCAGGCCTTTGCATTTTATTCTAAGTTGGTGGGAAATCACTGGGAGGTCTTGAACAGTGTTTTCTATGTCTTTATTTTTCCTTCTGTGTGCCACCCTAGAAGCCGCAACTAGAAATGGGAAATTAGCTTCTGTTCTGATGTATATGGGATGCTCGATACGAGAATTTTGGAAAAGTGGGGGGAAAGGTTGGGAAGGAAGTGAGTAGTTTTAAAGGTCTAGCTCCTATCATCCTGGTAGAGGTTTAAAATTCAGGTTTTCCCCTATGATCCTTAAAAGACAAATTTAAATGTCTTAGTCTGACACCAGAAGGCACCAGAACATAAGTTCACTTGTAATCCCCAACATAGTTTCTCTCCTTTGTTTTATTTTTGATATCTATAAAGAAAATGCAATCCTTATTTTATAAACGTCTTTAGGTTTGGATACCCTTGACCGCCTGTTGGCCATCACTCACAAATCTGGTTTGGGGCGCCTGGGTGGCTCAGTTGGTTAAGCGTCCGACTCCGGGTTTCGGCTCAGGTCATGATCGCATGGGTTGTGGGATGGTCTGTGTCGGGCTCCACGTTCAGCAGGGAGTCTGCTTGAAGATTCCCTCCCTCTGCCCCGCACCCCCATCAAATAAATAAATAATCAATCAATCAGTCTTTTAAAACGAAACAAAACGACCTGATTTCTGTTTCAAACTTCCCTTCCCACCTTGCTTTTTCCCTCCTCGACAGGCCGAGTCTGTCACATTCACCGTTGTGCAGCCCCCACGCCACGGCACCATCGAGCGAGCCAGCCGCGGGCAGCATTTCCGGCGCACGTCCATCTTCACCATGGAAGACATCTACCAGAACCGGGTCAGCTACAGCCACGACGGCAGCAACTCCCTCAGAGACCGGTTCACCTTCACTGTGGCTGACGGGACAAATCCCTTCTTTATCGTCGAAGAAGGAGGAAAAGAGGTGAGGGGCACAGACAGCGGAGAGGGAGGCGCAGTGTGCCAGAGGTTGTCCAGAAGCAGAACAGGGCATTTTTCAGCCAAGAATAGCATTGTTTTTATTCTGTCACTAATTGGCCACAAATTAGTTAACTTCTCCAAGCCTGAGCTTTTCATCTGTAAGATGGGTACGGTAACAATCACCAGCTTCAGTTAGTCTAAGGATCAAAGGAGGTAATCCACATAAAGTGGGGAACATTGTTGGCAAATAGCACGCACAATAAAGGGTGATAGTGATTGTTCCTATGGCTGTCATTGTTTCTCTTTTCCTTTTGGCACACCGTTGACTCCTTTCATCTTGCGTTCATCTGATTCTAGTAGCTAATCTCATATGATTCTAGATTGTCTTTCTCTTTTGTGTGTCCCCTCAGCCAGCCAGAGTTTTTCAATGTCATGAAGAGAACAACCTGGTTAAGAGTATGGCTTTCGCATCTAAAAGACACTGATTTAAATTCTGGCTCTCTCACTTACTAGCTGAAATGTCTGTAAAATGGGGATGAGATCAGTCCTTAGGATGTGCATAAAGCACTTGGCCCAGTGCCTTACACAGGAAACATAGGGAGCATCCAATAAACTGTGGCTCTAATATCATCATCACTGTCATCGTTTTAGGACCAGCTGGTGAAACAGGTAAAGGGGTTTTTCTCTTGAGGTCCTGCAGTTGTCAAGCTTTCCTTCCTGAAGAGAATTGCCCTGTTCCAAGGTTCAGGTGTCTGGAAGAAACTTGAAGATGGCCTCTCCACTCCCCTCCCTGCCGCTTTTGCTCACTCCTTCATTCCTCAGCCAGGTTTCTGGCAGGATCCTAACCCTCCCCGGGGAATAACGGCAACCGTGGTGAAAGGTGGGCCCGAGGACCCGCCTGCATCTTGCGCATTCGAGTCTGACTGAGCAGAAGCAGCGTGACTGAGCAACTCGATCACACCCAGCTGTATTTCAGGATAACAGAAGGGTCAGCTCCTCATCCTGCAGAGTCCTTTCCTACTTTGATGATGACCAGGAATGATTTCTTTCCTGGAAGAAAGATCCCCCTGCATCCTTTAGAGACAGTCTGCGTGAAGGTCGTTCTCCGTTGGCCCAGGTGTCAGTGAGACGGCTCTTGGGATTTCCTGTCATTTTGGTGTCTGCTCTGCATCACCACCTGGCAGATCATTGTTTTTATTTTTTTCTCTTCTGAACTGTAGCTACTCCCCCACTTCATTTGACTTTCAGAAGAGAAAAGAGATTTCAGGATGAATCAGCAAGAGGGCTACCTCTCTGATAAATATAAAAGGTCATGGTAGGTCTCCAGAGGGACTGTATTATTTTTGAAATGGAAATTATTTAGGAAGGTCGCAAAAGATTGAAAAGCCAGCATCTTGCTGCCCTGCGTGCCGGCGTGCCTTATCCTCCCAGAAACAGAGATTCTGGGCCGGACTCACCACATATGTGGAGTGTGTATGTGTACATGTATCTGCATGAGAATGAAATTATAGACCAGTTTCTTTTCACTATTCCCACAAACGCTTTTATTCTTTCTTGATTTCCTCTGCCCTTCTCCCCCCTCCCCTCCAAAAAAAGAAAGAAAATATCCTCTCATGAAACTTATTATCACACGTGGCAGAATCCCCCCTGGAGACTTTGACATTGGCATGTGAATGATAAGTTTAGTCCACCTCTCCTGAGAATTTTAACAAGAGTTATTGAAGGGAAATTACTGTTTGCTGTTTCACTTCAGGGCAATACTGAACCCACCTAAGGAATGCATGGGTGTGTGAAAGTCAACTTTTCTTCTCATCTTGTCCCCACTTGATCGATCAGCATTCTTTGTGCCTCATGCCAAGGGTGATAAGCAATGGAAACTGGCACAGCTGCCCGTTCTGAGCTGCCAACAGATTTCTGGGGTTCCAGCTTTGTAGGCCGTAGGACCTGACATACTTCAGATGTCTGTGAATGATGACTTTTCTCTTTTGGCTTCCCCCACAGGTTATGACCGCGGCACCTCAGCATTTCCAGGTAGACATCCTCCCAGTAGATGATGGCACCCCTAGAATTGTTACCAACCTGGGGCTTCAGTGGCTGGAGTACATGGATGGCAAGGTAAGGCCTTTCCGTCTGCCACATTCACATGAACCAACATGGGCTGTGTCCTTATTTGTGACCACGTGGGGATAGAAGTCCAGTTGACTCACATTTATCCCTCCCTAAGGGAGCTGATTTTCCTGAGATTGGCAAGCTCCATGAGTTTGGTTAAGATTGTATATAGTTTAAGATGTTCTTACAAAATGACCCCCAAAATACAGAAGCTCAAACAAGATAGAAGTTTATTTTTTCTCTCGCATACGGGGTGGTAGTAAGTGGGCAGTCCAGGGCTCTACATGACCTTTCAGAGATGCAGATTCCTTCTGTCTTATTATTCTCACATCACTGGGTTGTTGCTGTTGAAGGTGTAGCCAACACTCCTCAACTATTCATCAATATTCCAGCCCATGGAAAGAAGAAAACCGAGAAGTAGAGGGCAAGGAACTTCATTTTAAGCAAGTAATACAGAAATGAAGCACATCACTTGTGCTCAGATTATTCTGGCAAGAAATTGGTTATATGGCTCCATCTGTTGCATTTGAGAGGCTGGGAATAGAGTCTCTAGCTGGCTCAGCTACAAGTTTGTTAACTAGAAGTAGGGGATGATGGGTTTCGGGAAATATCTGGAATATGCCATAGATGGGAAGGAAGTGAGTATTTTGTAGGTGAGTGTCCTCAGAGGACTTCTACTTTAGAAATTCCTTTCTCCTCCTAAATCCCAATTTGGTCCTTTTAAAATATGCCACGGTTCTTACCTGGTGACATACCACGCAGTAAATCCTCATCCTCACCCAGACACACGTGCTTCTTCAGTTGAGGAACTGATTTTTCTTTTGTGTGTGGTGTTCCCTCTAGGATGTGGATTTTCCCGTCTCCGTGGAGCTAATTAGTTGGCTGTATATGTAGTTGCTACGCTGTAGCTTTCTACAGAACTGGTTGGGATTTTTTAAATTAGTACAACTTCCTCGCATCCCTTATTTGATTTTTTCCCCCATATTCAGAACCATCCCATTTTCTTCTCGACACTCTCCAGTTGGTTTTCTACTTTCCACTTTTATCCTACTGCAGTGACTCTTATCAAAGTCAACAATGACCTTTATTTTGCCAAGTCCAAAGGTCGGTTACATGTCCCCCTTTTTTCTCTCAAACCTTTGCTTTTACTAAATATTTGTTGAATGAATGAATGAGTAACTTAAAATTTAGCCAGTGTATTTGGGCAATATTGGGCTATCATATATTTATCTTACTCAATTTCAAGAATTGTGATTGACTCTAACAAGGTAGATGCCTTTGGCCATCTTGCCTGTATTTTATCATTGTTTCAAAGTTCCAACCTTCCTTAAAAGCCAAACTCAAATCCCACCACCTCAAATCCCTCCTCCGATCCAGATGGAATTAATCTCTCCCACTCCCCAAAAGTGTACAGTACTCTTTTTTGTATCTCCCGTTATAGCTCTTTCCACAATTGCCCTGCTCACGAGCCTTTCTTTCCCAATAAAGTGTGAACACCTCAAGGACGGAGGCTGGGATGGTTGCGGTCCTTATAGCCTCTTCAATCCTGACAGAGTTTTCCATGCAGTAAATGCACTCAGTAAATCATTGTTGAACTGAATTAATTCTGAGTCAGAGGGTCTTGGTCTGGCTTTATTCCCACCTTAGGAATTAAATTTAATGGGTTTCTATTCCAGGCAACCAACTTGATCACCAAGAAGGAACTGCTGACCATGGACCCAGACACAGAGGACCAGCATCTTGTCTATGAGATTACAGCGGGCCCCAAGCACGGCCACATGGAGAACAAGCTACAGCCTGGCAGAGCTACCGTCACTTTCACTCAGGGTGCGGACTCGGGGAACTGAGAGATGGGAGAAATCCCTTCTAACTTCCCCTACCTCCCTGATCTTTCTCACAACCACTTCTAGCTACTTACCCTCAAGTCACTTATTTGCAAACAAATAGATCGTTTAGTGTCTAACCATCCAACTTCAGAATTTTACTTCCCCTGATTTCCTTTTCCTATTACTCTCAATTATGGCAAAAGAAAAAAAAAATTGTCTTTACCATGCTTGCTCAGCTCCCAGATTGCTTTAGGTTTTGGCAAGATTTAGTGGCAGGATCACATGATATTGATTGGTTTTCTTCTTTTTTTAATTGAAGCATAGTTGACACAAATGTTACATTTGTTTCAGATGTGCAACATGCTTGGTTTTCTTTCAAAACAAAAAACAAAAACAACAACCAGACTTTATGAAATATCCGTGATCCTGTATGGCTTAATTTTTTCTCTAAGGGTTATGGATTGTTTCTTAAGTCTTTAACAAAGAAATAAAAATCAACACGGATACGTTGTTCAACAGAAATATTTTCCTATTTTGAATCACATCAAGCAGACCATTTTGTATTTTGGTAGTATTATAAGCATGTCAGACTCTTCCAGACTTCTTTTGAGGATGGACCTTACCTTGAGCCGTCATTGCAAAAACTGCGCCTTACAACTCATGCACCGTATTTCCCTTGTCTCCCTGTTCTCGATCTTGTGTTCTCCCCTAGAAGAGAACCTTTAATCTGTGCCTTGTGTATGGGCTGTTTTAATTCAACCCCAGCTTTTTGTAGTAGCACATACCTTCCAAAGAAGCTTATTTAGAAGGAAGTAAGGCTGAGTGTGCGCATGTGTACACAAAGGATGGAGTCAAAGACTCTTTGTCAGCTCTCAAAGTTGCCTTTAATATTCCAGAGAGATTCATTAAAGTACTTTTTTGCTGAGACCCTGGGATTCTCATTTTACAACAGCATCAGGGTATTTCCTGGATGTAAAGACAGCTCTTTGTCACACAGAGTGGTAGGATTTTATTTTGAAATCTGGCAGACACATTTATTTTTAAGACTACTATCCTTTTTTGTTCTTGGGAAATTAAGTTCTGTCTACAACCCATTAAAGAATAAACTGGGTATGTTAGCGTGGAATCTACAAAGCTGTCTTTACATCCCTGGGTTAATTCACAATGTGTTTTTTCTCACAGAGGATGTGAACTTAGGGTTGATTCGTTACGTGTTGCACAAGGAGAAGATCCATGAGATGATGGATAGTTTTCAGTTTCTGGTGAAAGACAGTAAACCCAATGTGGTCAGCGACAATGTCTTCCATGTTCAGTGGTCCCTCATCAGCTTTAAATATACCAGGTACAAGGGTTATTGGCTTTCATTCTTGAGAAGTGAATCAGGCAAGCAGAGGAGATCAGGTTGAAGTACGTGGGGGCCAACTCTAGTCATCTGATGATGGTGGTGGTGGGGATAACAATAATAAAAATAATAATGTCACCAAATGTTTTTTAATACTATGTGTACCAGGCACTTGACATACATTATCTTGTTTAACACTTGCTATTGTGAGATGAGTGCTATTGTTGTCCCCACAAGAACAAAGCAATGAAGACAGAAAGAGGTTAACTAATTTACCCGAAGTCGCATAGCTAATAAGCAGTAAAACTAGGATTGGGGTGAAACCCAGTGATCTTAACCATTGTGCTTTACTGCATCTCCTACAAGTATTTTTACTTCCGCCCTCAAGTTTTAGAAGGTAATCCAATAGAACTGATAAGAAACAAAATACACATTCAGTACTGGCTGAAAATAATCACTGGCCCATAATAAAGCATCTTTGCCTTACCCTCTACATTCTCTCTGTTCTCAGTCTTATATTCTCCCCTAGTTCCTTTGGTGTTTATAGGATTATATTTCCTTTGGGACAAATTCATAGTTTAATATAGGTACTCTTTAAGGAGCTTTTGTAGTCTTTTGGGGGGTTGAGAGGCAAACAGGCACCAGCTTTGGTAAAGGCAGGCAAGCACAGTGTTGATTTTATAGGTCACATTATAACTAGGATTATAATTTTGTGGGGGAAATAATTCTTTAAGTCTACATTTCAGAGACTCACTATTCTAAGAAAGCAATTTCATGATAATTCAGACAAAAATTGGAATGGAGGTGGGGGATAACATACAAACTTGATTTCATGTGCCCCACAAGTGGGCTGTTCCACTCTTAGTCATACACACTTCGAGAATATATATATACACTGATTTTATATATATATATATATATATATATATATATATATATATATATATATATATTTGCTGTTATTTCCCTCTTATTTGTATCTCCTTAAAAAAAAATTAAATGGACTAAAACTGATCACTTTTTCTGGACAACCATCCAGCGTTTAATGGGCTGAATAGTACAGAGTGTCCCAAAGCTGGCAATGAAGACTAACCTGTCAGAAGCACTTTGCTGGCAACACTCACAGCAACAAGATATAAGCCCTGGCCCAATACTCATCCTCAGTGATGAAAAACAAGGCCCAGCTCAGGTCCCACTCACTCATGGCTTTTCTAAACCTAGATACTTATGAATTAATAGTGCATGGATAGTTTGCCTTCTACTTCGCCAAAACAATACAAATTCGTAGCAGCAAGCTAAGTTAACGCTGTGTCTTAGTCTGTTTGAGCTGTTCTAACAGAATACCATAGACAAGATGGCTTACAAACAATAGAAATTTATTCCTCACGGTCCTGGAGGCTGGGAAGTCCTAGATCAAGGAGCTGACAGATTCAGTGTCTAGTGAGGAGTCTTTTCCTGGTTCAGAGGCAGATGTCTTTTCCCTGTGTCCTCAGATGGTGGAAAGACAAGAGAGCTCTGTGGGACCTCTTGTAAAAGGGCACCAATCCCATTCGTGAGGGCTCCACCCTCATTACCTAGTCACCTCCGAAATATCAGGACATTCGGGGTAGGATTTCAACATATGAATTTGGGGGGACACATTCAGTCTATAGCTCCTTGTCACTCCCCAGTGTCCACAAAGCTCCGTTTGTCTAAACACCTTTGTTACATAGGCCCCATTCTTATTTTCTTATCTCTGCCACCACCCTGACTCCTTTGCACACTTCCTGGAGATCTGGTCCAGTCAGTTCCCACCTGAACTAAGTCATTAACTGCCTTCCAAGCAGCTTTCTTTCCTAAGAACCCACTGTTCTAGTTACTCTACCACACTAGGGAGAGATTGTTTGTCATTTCTCTGTGTTTTGAAAAACAAAGTGCATAGCTCCTACGCGCTGCCCATCTTCTTTCAGAGCGAGCCTTTCAACTCGCTCTGAAAATGGGCCCTCCTTGGTCCCTTGGTGCTGTGACTGTCCCAGGTGAACACAGTTCCTCAATTCATAACCTAGCTTCTTAAAGAAGCCGAACTTCCTATTCTCCGAGCTGCCTGGCACTGTAATCAACCAGAAGAGACAGGCATTCAACGAGTGGATTCTTCACAGCCCCAGCTCAGAATTTCAGAGACGGCCTTTTTGTGTGCTTCTAGCTACAACGTCAGTGAGAAAGCGGGTTCTGTCAGCGTCACAGTGCAGAGGAGTGGGAACCTGAACCAGTATGCCATCGTCCTGTGTCGCACCGAGCAAGGCACGGCCAGCTCCAGCTCCAGGGTCAGCTCCCAACCCGGACAGCAGGACTACGTGGAGTATGCTGGCCAGGTAGGTGGGGGGGGGGGGGGCTCTGATTGTTGATTGCCAGCAGGCACCAGCCACAGCTGCCCTGAGGTGGTTGGCAAGTGGGGCACCTGCCCCCTAATCTTTATCCCACCTCCCTTTCCATTGGCGCCCTTCCTCAGGTGATTTTCCAGCATTCCCTTTCCCCAGGGCTTAGTTCTTCTCAGTCCATCTACTCTTTGTGGAAGTTTTTAACTGCAAAAGTTTAAGTTGTCTGGTTTCTCAGTCTTTACATTTTGCTTCATGACCAAAAAAGGTCTTCAAGGGATCATGTTCTACACGGCGCCCTTAGGACCCAAGCCCTTTCTCTCCCCTCACCTTCTCTAGCTGAAGGAAGGGAAGAGAGAGTGTGGGGGATGGTCGGGAAGCTCTTGGAATAGGCTGGGTGAGAGATGATGGTAGCG
This sequence comes from Leptonychotes weddellii, assembly GCF_054177405.1. Classification (NCBI taxonomy): domain Eukaryota; kingdom Metazoa; phylum Chordata; class Mammalia; order Carnivora; family Phocidae; genus Leptonychotes; species Leptonychotes weddellii. The sequence goes on along the minus strand of NC_138370.1, from coordinate 121,502,703 downwards.
TGAGTTTCGGTTATGAAGCGAAGGTGGAGACAAGTGGGTGGATTGAACAGATGAGTAAGAATTGATACGATTTCACAGCAGACTAGATAGTGTGGGCAGAAGCGGGAGATGAATGGTGATGCCCCTTGCCGGGAGGGGACACCATCAGAGGAGCAGGTTTGGAGCGGGGGGTGGTCTTGACTGTGCTTCGGAAGGCTAAGTATGAGGTACCTGAGACGTGAGAGGACAGCTGTGTTGGTCAGCAGGGAATGCAGAGAGCAGCTGGGGCGGGGATACTTACACAGGTCTCTACCACAGCGGTGGTAGCCAGCACCTGGGTAGGGAAGAAGCAGACAGAGAGGAGAGAGTAAACACAGAAGAAAGGAAGAGGACTTAAACAGTAAACTCCCTTATGGCAGGATACCCCATATTTGTCCTCTTTTATGAATAGCACAATACCTGGCACTGACTACGTATTTCTTCAGTGTTTTTGCAAAGTAATTTCACTATTCTTATGACAGCATAAATCTCTGTAAAGAAGAGTGGGCTCTCTCTTTGAGGCATTTCAGCTGGACTGAGGTCAAATTTAAATGAGGAATTAAAAAAGAGCAGATAAGCCAAGGAGTCTTTTAGCAAAATAATAAGAAAGAGCATGTACTTGGGTTTGTCAAGGAAAAGCAAAAGGCAGTGGGTTCTAGAACTAAATAGACATCTAGGGGTGTTTCATTAAGTTGGGAGTGTTTTGAAATGTGGAACTTAGTAAAATTTAATTTGATTAGTTGATTAGATATGGAATAGTAATTTTCTGCTGATGAAAATTAGGAATTTTTCAGATTTGTGTGTCCCTAGAGGTTTATGACTATTTTACACATTTTAGCTATCTCAGTTTACACAAAGTGTAGTCCAGGCCTATTTCCTACCCTTTTAGTTTTGGATAGATCCATAACCCTGGTTCCTTTTCAAGGTTTTATCTTGATCTTTTTTTTAAGATGCGGTAAAACCAGAATAAATCCCTGTAATGTTCACAACTGTGTGGATATAAAATAATTTCTGTTTTGTACCAGGCTAAATTCATTTACATTATTGATCTAGCCCATCTTAATGGCAAAGGATTTAGTTAAATATAAAGTTAAAATTCAGTTTGGCTTGTTCATAATATAACTTTCTGTGGCTTCAAACTCCATTATTCAGTACACTGAGATTCTATGTCAATTTTGATTGTGTAAGCAATACGGAAATGGTAATAAGGATAACATCTCGCATTTGTTCAGTGCTTTAAAATATACTTTGCGCTTTCATTACACATTGTGTCTTATAGTCCTCCCAGTAAATATGCAAAATAAGTACGTGAAATTGTTATTTAGCTGATGAAGAATCTGACATTTGTAAAGATTCATAGACTAACCCAGCTTAAGGCCAGAATTTCACCCTCCAAGTTCAAAGATCTTTCCAGGTAAACTTGCCACAAATAGAAGGGGACCTGAGTAATCAAATGACTCTTGCTATCCCAAATGAATTAGTAAAACAAGATATAAATAGTTACCAACATGTTTTTCTATAGTCACCAAAGAGTAAGAGATGTTTTTGCCCTCCATGTCCCTATGTGGTAAATCCACTCCAATGTGTAGATGAAGAATAGGAACAGGTAGCCATGTGTTCCAGGTGATACAGCAGGAAGTTGGGTTGGAAGAACCAGCTATTTCATTCAGTGCTCTGCCCACTAGACTTGGGTCCTCTTTTTTCCCATGATGCTCTGGGGGAGCGAGCAGGGGAATCTCAGACACAGCAGAACTCCTTGTTGTTTGCTTTGTGACAGGTGCAGTTTGATGAGCGAGAGGACACCAAGTCCTGCACCATTGTCATCAATGATGATGATGTGTTTGAGAACATTGAGAGTTTCACCGTGGAGCTCAGCATGCCAGCATATGCCTTATTAGGGGAGTTCACCCAGGCGAAGGTCATTATCAATGACACTGAGGACGAGCCCACATTAGAGTTTGATAAGAAGACCTACCGGGTCAACGAGAGCGCTGGTTTTCTATTTGCACCTATCGAAAGAAAAGGTCTGTTGGTGCCAATGGTGACAAGGAGCTATAACAATAGCTAGCATTTTTCGAGTCCATTCTATGTGCCAAGTGCTCATGTACCATACTAACTTCTGTGTGTTAAGTGCTTTACATGTATTAGCTTATTTAAATTCCCAGAACAACCCTAATAATGATCCTACCTGTAGTGAGTACTATCAGAAGGCTTCTCTTCTTAGTTCAAGTTGTTAGCACTCCCATTTATTCTTTAATGGGACTAGAAGACTGGTTATATTTTGGCCTTGCAAATTATTCATGAATTTAGGATTCTTAATCAATCACCCAATCTATAAAATATTTAGTAGCCTTGGTCAAGGAGGGAAGTTTGTAAGAACTGGCTTCTCATCTTAGTTTTAGAAGACAGAAATATATTTAAAGATTTTCCTACATGAGTGTCACGTATAGAGCTCAGATGAGAAATAAACCATGTGTGAGAAATAAAGGGCAATGCTTGAGGGATTGAAAACAAAACAAAGATCATATGCATTTGTGATTGTGCAATATTGAAACTTTAAAACCCACGGAAATTAAATTTTCATTCAAAGTCCAAACATGACTGTAAGTGATGATGTCAGGTTTTTTATTGAATCTGCTGACTGGGCATTAGTGTAACAAACACTGTAGATAGTGCAAACCCTTGGTGATGCCACTTAGAAAACAAGCAAGCTCCATTGATTGCTCTGGGCCAGCAAGCCAGGCCCAGATCAGGCTGTCTTCCAGGGACGTGGCAGCACTAATAAGTCATTTGTACAGAGAGGCAGGTTTTATTTTGTTTTCTTTTTTTAAACAAGCTGATTTCTCCCTGGGAATTAAAGTGCAGAAGTTTATTCAGAAAGGCAGTGAACTGTGCTCAGAGTACTACCTTTGGGACACAATTACTTTGCTACTTAAAGTACCAAATATGTCTCTTATCTTTCTATCCTCTGTGGTCTTAGACGGTGAGCAATGAGTCTTGTGAATTAACAGAGCACAAAATTCACAGAATAGGAAATCCATTTTAAAGTGTTTGGTGAAGTATTTGGGGTATATTAAATCCTCAGGTGGTTTATACCACAGGCTTAAGAAGCTGCAATGCGGGAAGGTTTCCTGTCAGAGTTTGAACAGAAGTAGTGATGGAATGTGTCAGAGGGAACCAAGCTTACCAAATTATCAGAGATTTTAAAATTTGAGAAGTGCTCACTCAAATGCTTTTGTTTTCTTACCATTTGTATTTCAGGGGATTCAAGCAGCATTGTATCTGCAATTTGCTACACAGTCCCTAAGTCAGCTATGGGAAGTAGCCTCTATGCTCTAGAATCGGGCTCTGATTTTAAATCTAGAGGGATGTCTCCTGACAGTCGTGTGATATTCGGGCCTGGTGTCACCATGTCCACCTGTGATGTCATGCTCATTGATGACAGTGAATATGAAGAAGAAGAAGAGTTTGAGATTGTCCTGGCAGATGCTTCAGACAATGCCCGCATCGGAAGGGTGGCATCGGCCAAGGTGCTCATTAGTGGTCCCAATGATGCTTCCACTGTGTCCCTGGGCAACACGGCTTTCACTGTCAGCGAGGATGCAGGTAATAGAGAGCATCTCTGGGATTCCGTCACCCATATCCTGATCCCTTTCTTAAACAATTTCCTCTTAGTTTTCAGAATGTCCTTAAGACATTTGAGAATGCCATTCCTCAGTGACACCATTCATTGTCAGTTGGAGACATAATAATAGGCATTAAGACCAAGAATGGAAGGTAGTGAAGAATAGGGAATTCCATCCACTTTTCTTGCCCTGGTTACTGATGGCAGGGAGGGATCTGGCTTAGAGCTTCATTGGTTGATCTCTGTGGTCCGGAGGAAGGGCATGGTGCTAAGCATTTTGGCCCCTGAAGGCAAGAAATTCGATCTGTTGAGGATGGAGGTAAGTTATTTAGCATACTGCTAGCTGCCAGAACAAATAAATTCCAAAGTTTCAGTGTCCTAACCAATGAAACTTTCTCATTCATATAACGCCCCAAAGCAGTCAGTGGGCAGATTTCTTCCACCCGGGCTCCTTCCCTCTTTCGGCTCTACAAAGTTCTCAAAGTCTTCTGCATGCTGCTAGCAGACATACTGCCAGAAGGAGCAGCAGCTGTGTTGAGCACCCACTGATCGGAGCCACCTGGTCAAGGCCATTCACCTCTTTGAAGGTGATACTCTGAGGGATCATGGGAACTCATATTTTTGAGCACTTACTGAATGCCAGGCACCATGCCATCTGCATTCCATGCATTCTCATTTAGTCTTCTGTAGAAAAGATAACATTAGATAGAAGAGCAAATGGAGGCTCAGAAAGGTGAAATAAAGCATCAAAGATCAGTAGCTAATATGGCAGAGCTGGGATTAGAACCTAGACCTTTCCTATACCATGTTTCCTCTCCTCCATACCAAATGCGCAGCCGTGACTACTTGTCAGCTCGCAGCTTATTGACTAAAAAAATATGAGCAATGGGATTTTCATGTAGCTTTTCTCTGACCTTGGTTGTGAAAACCGCTAAAAATCTACATATGTATCATTAGGACACTACAAAGTGTAATGTTACAGTGGACCAGAAGATGAGCTTCGTTCCTAAGATAAGCAATAGCACCTATGGTTTAAGTAATGATGTGTGCACCACTCAGATAAAATAGGGAAATCAACCCAGTTAGGAACATTTAATTAGAAACATTCAGCTTCAGGCCCCATAGAGTCCCCTAGCTGGTTCTTTCTTAATTGACTATTTTCTAGCTCATCCCTGAGGCACTAGTCTCTGAGTTTCTTCTCTCAAAATAGGCTTGAGATGTTTTTCGATGGGCCCTCTCCACTTTGTTTTTCTCCTGTGAACGGTGTCTTTCATGAAACCACAAAACCACTTTCCCCTAAGGGCTGTCTCTCCAGTACTACCTCCATGAAACCCTCCTCCAGGTCTGCTCTTGATCTTAGTGTCAGTAAAAACAGGGGTGGTGACACCTCACAGCCTTCCTCAGAGGGAACACAGGAGCATGACTGAAGTTGGATTAGACAAGTTCACAGGATAAAGCTGCTATTGCTATGAGGGAGAACATTGTTCTGAAAACCCACTGACTTCTGGCCCAAAACTGACCATTGACATCTCTGTGGATCTCCATTTAGGTACAGTGAAGATTCCGGTTATCCGTCATGGGACTGACCTTTCTACCTTCACATCTGTCTGGTGTGCAACGCGGCCCTCAGACCCAGCTTCCGCCACTCCAGGAGTTGACTATGTCCCCAGCTCTAGGAAGGTGGAGTTTGGGCCAGGTGTCACTGAGCAGGTGAGCACAGAGCAGCCAAAGGCCAGATGGGCCTGTTAATGTTGTCTCTGTTCCACTCTCCAAACTCTGTGGAGGACTCTAAACCACCCTTGCCTTATTATTGTCTTCCCTTTCTTCACAAACACAAACATGCGAACAAGAGAATAAACCCAGAGAGATCTTCTACAGACTCTCCAAATGATATTGTCAGCATCTAATATCCATCACCACAGATTTAGGATAGGAGCTACAGCCTGCTGATGTAAATATCTAGAGACAAAACACCTAAGGGTTTGTAATAAAGAGATTGTCATTTTATGGATAGAAAAACTTAACTCTATGACCACCAGAAAAAGCAAGTTATCACCTCTGTCCTACTATCCTGAAGGCAGATGGGTGTTGTGTGTTGGACATTCCATAGGTTTACTTTGATTTTTCTTCTTCTTATATTGTTTTTTTAAATCGAGACATAATTGACATACAACATACTAGTTTCAGGTGTACAACATAATGATTCAGTGTTTGTGTATATATTGCAAAATGATCACCGCAAGAAGTCTGATTAACATCTTGATTTTTCTTCTAGTATTGCACCTTGACTATCTTAGATGACACTCAGTATCCAGTAATTGAAGGGCTGGAGACATTTGTGGTTTTTCTCAGCTCAGCACAAGGGGCCGAACTGACCAAACCCTTCCAGGCTGTCATTGCAATTAATGACACCTTCCAGGATGGTAAGATATTGGAACTGCCAGCTCGTGGCTCAGACTATATTTCTATTTCTGCCTTGCCTTCCAAGTATATGACATTGGAACTCATTCACATTTTCATTCAAGAAATATGCGTGTGTGCACGTGCACATGTGTGCGTGCACATGTTATGTACCTACTTTCACATAGAAATATGGGGGAGAAATAAGCATTCATGTTTCTGGTACTATGTTAGACACAAAAAGATATATAAGCCTAGGGCCCTGTCCTCAAGAAGCTCACTGTCTAGTTGAGGGGATCAGACCCTTAAACAGAAAAATTAGAATATATTATGATAAATGACCTAATAGTGCTATAAATCCAGTGCTAGGGGAGCAGAGGGGGCTGAAGAGCAGCTATATGGGGAAGAATCATAGATTTCACAAAGGATGTGATATTTAAACAGGGCTTTAGGGTGTGATATGAGTTCATCTAATGGATGGTAAAATATAGTTTTGTCAAATGGAGAGATATAGTATATATATAATTTTGAAAGACACATATTTGGAAAATAGTGAGATGCTTACTTTTGCTTTAAGCCTGGCAGGAGGGGAATAGAAGGAAATGGAAAGACAGGTTGGGACTCCATTTCATTTCCAGTTCTAAAAGGTCTTACATTGCAACCTAAGGGACTTATAAGCAGAGAGGAGCAGCAGATGCTTCTAAGCAGAGGGGTGGTGTGATCTTTGTTTGAGGAAATTGACACTAGCAGTCCGGTAGATGGTGTACAGGAAAGAAGAGACAACAAGTATATGAACAAAATATCAGTCGCCACTGAAATCTAACAGGAAGATGGCCAGAAAAGGATGATTGCTTCTTGGGAAGAGTTGACGAAATTTAGAATTGTCAGATTGTAGATTTGGGTAAGAAGATCAGGTCAGACCTTTTACCTAAAGCAAAAGGACCCTCATTAACATCCCCAGTGGTTGACAGTAGCGCCCATAATTAAATTCTTTCAGTGACTGAAAAGTCACCAGAAAAGGAACAGGCATCCCAGCAGGGTGATCCTTAACGCTTTCATTTATTTTTAAATTATTTATTTATTTATGTAGTTTTAAAAAATGACTCAAAAAAAGGTATACTATGAAAATTAAGTCTAACCTCCTACCCCTGTCTCCCAACCCTCCTGTTGTTCTCCTAGAGACCAACCATTTTAACCAGTTTGTTGTTGTTGTTGTGTGTATCCTTCAAGGGAAATATATATAATGCATATGCATATATATGCATATATATATATATAATGCACATATGTGCATGTGATTACATAATACATATATAATGCAAATGTCCAAAATGATATCTTATTTTAGACCCAGGTTTATTCAGATCTAACTTACATAAATTAAAATTCACCCTCTTTAGTGGACAATTCTGTGAGTTTTGATGGATGCATGCAGTGGTGTACCCACCCCAGCAATCTAAGTGTGGAACAGTTTCAATACCCTACAGAATGCTCTTGTGCCCCTTTGTAGTCAGCCTCTTCTCCATCGCCAGCCCCGGCAAGCACTGCTGGTTTTTTGCCCAAACAGTTTTGCCTTTTCCAGAATCTCATATAATTGGCATCATGTAATATAGCAACTTGTGTCCAGCTTCTTTCATTAGAAGATTGCACTTGAGAACCATCTGTGTTGTTACATATACGAGTAGTTCATTTCCTTCACTGCAGAGTGGTTTCCCATTATATAGATGAGCTACAGTTTGTTCATCCATTCACCTGTCGAATGACATTTCAGTTCTTTTCAGGAGTTGGCAGTTATGACCTGAGTGACTATAAATATTAGCATATATAGCTTTTTGTGTGAATATAGGTTTTTATTTCTCTGGGGTAAATACTTTGGAGTGGGGTGGCTGGATTTTATGGTGTTTGTTTAACGTGACAAGAAACTGCCAGCCTGTTTTCCAAAGTGGTTGTAGCTATTTTGTGTTACTGCCAACGGTGTACGAGAATTCTGGCTGCTCCTCATCCTCACCAACATTTGGTGTTGTCAGAGTTTACAGAGTGATGTACTAGATATTATCTCATAATTTCATGGTTTTATACTTGTTTCTATTCTGTAGATAAGGAGACTAGAATCAGAGGAGTAAACACCCCAAGACTCATACAGAGAGGGACTAGCATGCATTCTAAGACTTTGGCTTGTCCATACCCTTTGCACTACACTAAATAGTCCTATTTGGTGCAGCAGTAGAATCTGTGGGATGTGTTTTTTTTTTTTCTCTTATTCACTGAAAAGAAGAAGGAAAAAAATTCAGTTATTCTCCTCATTTTAAAAAAGATTTCTAATTCTTTTGCATGAAAGCATCCTTCTGATGGAGTGGAAAGGGAATGCAAAATCAGAAGTCCTAAAATAAAATCCCAGCCCCACCATTTCCTTACTTTCTGGCCTTAGACTAGCAACATAAGGTTACTGAGCCTCATTTTGTTAATCTACAGATAATGAAAATACCTACCTTACAAGGTTATTGTAAGGATTAAATTAGATAAAGTATGTAAAAATAGCTACCGTGGTTCCTGGCACATAGTAGATTTTAATACATGTTAATTTCTTTTCTTCCTGACACATCAGTAATTTATCACACTTGCCAGTGGGACTCCAGTCATGTACACAAAACTCATTGCCCCAGATCAACAGAAAAGATTCCACTTGGATTTTTCTCCATATTTTATTGATGAACATTAGGTTGCAAACTTAGAACATGAGCACATTAAAATATTTCTCATCTTTCAGGAAGTCTACAACAAACCATATTCAGTCAAGAATTTATCCCAGAGAAAGAAATCCCCAAACCTATTTCAGTAACCCGTTGTAGTATTCGACACTTGTGTCTATTGGTTAGCCTTCTTCTTAGTAATCGCTAACTCTTGTTGAGCTTCTTCCATGTGCACACTGTAAGGTGGAAAGATCTTACCTTCTCTCTAATCTTTACAAGCTCTTCAACTAGTGAAACAAATTGGATAATTTGTCCAAGATCACCTGGAGAGGAGGCGGTGGGACCAGACTTAAAACCTAGGTCTGTTCTATCCACGTCCAGTCTTCTGGTTTTATACTCTACCGTGCTGACTCTTCCCCTTGCAGTTTTAGATGCTTAATGTCACTCAGTGTCCTTGTAAAGTCAACCTTCAGCCTTCCAAAGTGACCTAAGGTCTTTCATCTTTTTCCACAGGGTGATCGCGGGCCCTTAAATCACCTAAGTAACTCATCTCAGAACATTTTCCTATTTGCATATTCCTCTTCTGCTCTGGTACCTGGAGTTAGACTTTGGTATGGACCTGAGGAATGCTGAGCAAGACAGGAAAGGCCTTGTAGCCATGATCTCATCACACCCCTGGGTGTTCACTGCATCCTGCCTGCTCTAACTCGAGAGAACCGGAGGCAGGATTTCTCCTAAATCTCCAACCCAACCATTGCCCATAAAGAGGCACTCGAATTTCAGGGGGTGGCATTTGCACTTACTTTGTCAGTTACTGAGAAGGTTAGTGGCTAACAGCATTCCATGAGCATTTTCCATGCCTAAGTCTGGCGCCCAGCACTGTGCGGGTTACAGTGTAATGGAGAGCAGAGTCCCACCGTCTGTTTCAGGACACAGGACTAACACAAGTAAGGAGATAACTACAAACTGGGCTGTGTGTGATGAAGGCGCTGAGAGTGCTGATAGTGAGTGTGCGATAGTGTAAGCTTGTGCACCCCCACGAGTGATCCCCATTTCCTGGCACGCACCGCATCGGTGTGGAAGGAGAGGAGCTCTACAGTCAGGCAGAACTGAGAACAGTGCTCCTACTTCCTGAGGGGATTGTAGTCGGGGTATTGAGAGGAGGACATGAAATGACATGTGTGGAGCCCTTCACACCCTGCCTGACTTGGGCTGGGCCTTTCCTTTGTATGCCATAAACCCCCATGCACAGATCTGTTACTGAATATTGTCTTTCCATTGTCTCTTGCCTCATTCTCCCACCAGACAAGGGGCCCCATGAGGCAGGAACCATTCCCAGCACGGCAGGCAATCGTGAGACATGTTCACCCACTTCCCTTACTTCTCTTTCTCTCTCCCTCTTTTTCCAGATAGGGAAAGGAGTGAGGTTTACCCTCTTGTTAAAGAGAAAAAAAAAGGAGTCTTTTACAGCTCAAGAAGAATTGGGGGTTGATTAATACATGACAAAACCCAAACATTACCACTTTCACTTTTAACTCTCATCTGACTTGATGCCTGTTGGGCCAACAAGAGAAATCAATCCAAAGCTTTAGATAATCTTTTCATGAGCAGAAAAGCTTCCTTGCTTGTTGTTTTTACCTGCCAACAAGTTTCCTTCTGTCCTTCTATGCTAGGTCATGTCATTGCCACCCACCTTTTAACAGTACAGACCGTTTTACTGGATGACAGAACCCTAAAGGATAAATGCTCGGGACCTGATGCCAAAGTTGTTCATTATCCTCTAGGTGTGGTGTTCTTTTAAGAAGTATCTGCTGGGTTTTTCTTTGGTAGTAAGTGGTAACTGTTAGGTTTAGCTTAGATAATGAGTTTGCTCTGTTTTTGCTAATACCCACGGTTCTGAGCAGTGGGCAGGTTGGAGGCAAACAGAGCTTCTTGTATGTTGACTTGCAGAGTGCGTGGGTCCTTGCCTTTTGGTTCCTTCCTTTCAGGTTTGGCAGGGCATACATGAGACATGGCAAGGAAACGGGGACAACAGCTTTAGAGTCAGTTTCTGCCACAGGAGACTTTGACATGTGACTGGAGGGCCTACCTCTTTGTATTGCTCATTAAGAAATAAATAACCAGCGGGGTGCTTGGGTGGCACAGTCAGTTGAGTGTCCGCCTCTTGGTTTTGGCTTGGGTCCTGATCTCGGGGTCATGGGATCGAGCCCCACGTCAGGCTCTCCGCTCAGCGGGGTGTCTGCGTTAGTCTCTCTCTCCCTCTCTCCCTCCCCACTGCCTGCTCTCTCTCTCTCTCTCTTTCTCCAATAAATAAATATTTAAAAAAAAGAGGGGGCACCTGGGTGGCTCAGTTGTTAGGCGTCTGCCTTCGGCTCAGGTCATGATCTCAGAGTCCTGGGATCCAGCCCCGCATCATGCTCCCTGCTCAGCAGGAAGCCTGCTTCTCTCTCTCCCACTCCCCCTGCTTGTGCTCTCTCTCACTGTCTCTCTCTATGTCAAATAAATAAAATCTTAAAAAAAAAAAAAAAAACAGCAATCACCAGCAAGATGTTGGTCTCAGAAAGAACATGTCTTAATGCAGAGCATTATTATAGGCACTGTAGGAAGTAAAGAGAAAAAAGTGATTCTTCATCTTGAGAACCCTGGACCTGGGGGCAATACAAACCATAATATAATAATTCCTACCAAAATAGGAGTGCCTGTGATGTGCCAGATACTGTATTGAGCACCGTGCCTACATTATTTCATGAAGTTCACTCCTTCCAACAACTCTAGAAGTTGGATAGTAATATTTCCAATTTATAAATAAAAAACCCCAAGCCTCAGAAAATCTAAGCAACTTACCCTATATCATACAGCTAATAAGTAGCAGGGCTAGGATGGAAATTTAGGCCTACCGACTGCAAAGTCCATGTTTTTAACCACACCTTGGCTGTGGTCCCTTCCTAAAGTCAAATGAAACCATGTGAGCTGTAAAAGAAAAAGTGATTTTATAGCAGTAGTCACAGACTGGGTGCCCACTGGCCAAATTCAGCATGCGGATGTCTTTTGTTTGGCCCAAATAGTTTGGCCTCTATGGAACTTCTTTTTCCTGTTTTAACTGGTTGCTTTTTAAAAATTTAGCAGATATGACATAAAAATCCAGATTTCTGGCTTCATCTGAAAATAGGATGACCTGCCAACAAAAGCCTGGAGCTGAGGGGTGACCCTCTTTAAAAAGGCCTGAGCTTTTTTCTTTACCGGTATCCCCACTTTTCCTTACTGTCTCCCTGGCCCCAGGACCAATGTGAGTAGCCATTTATTGTCAGGCTTACGCTGCTCTTTTCCTTTTTGTAGCCTTAGAAGGAAAGTGAATTTTTTTGCGTATTAAAGTCTCAATCAAAATTTTCCTTATACCTGGCCCATTTCTTTGCTTGCATTACTTATCTGCATTTGAGATGGGGACCACACCCTGAAGCTGGGAGACACAGGTGCAAAATTGATTTATTCTGTTTCATTAGAAGCACGCTCAACAATGGAAGCAGTTCCCTTGTCTTGAGAGCAACCATGCCTTAAAATCTGCTTACCATCTCTGACTTGCCAGCCTGTGATGATGGCCCTTAGTAGACCTGTCCTGCCAAGTGGCTATTGAGGGCTGCGGCCATCTCCCCTCTGCCTCCCACTAACAATGCCTCCATCTTTCCTTCTGCTCCCCCAGTGCCCAGCATGCAGTTTGCCAAGGATTTGCTCCTAGTGAAGGAGAAAGAGGGTGTCCTGCAGGTGCCCATCATTCGGAGTGGAGACCTGAGCTATGAGTCATCAGTGAGGTGCTATACCCAGGGCCATTCAGCTCAGGTCATGGAGGACTTTGAGGAGAGAAGAAATGCGGACTCCTCACGGATTACGTTTCTGAAAGGGGAGAAAGTAAGTGGATTCATGATGACTGAAAGATCAGTTTCTCTTTTTCCTTGATGCCTTTACTGTCTATAATGAAGTCATTTAGACAAATTCCGAACATCCTAGGAATTCTTCCACTGATTGATACTATTTATAATACTATCATCTGTCCCCTGTGGCTGTCTTCTTGGTCTCCTACGTAAAACTAAATACATATATCATTGGTTGAGCTGGGAATTTAGATGACATGTAACATTTCTGGAATTTAGCAGAATCAATGAATGAGGCTCCTCTTAATTCGCAACTACATTAGAGATGAACACACTCCACCACTGTTACCTAGAGGAGGACGAGACAATTCTCTAACACCTGGGCCCCCGTCTCGGGGCAGCATAGATTCTAGTATAGAACCAATAGGATAGGACCAAATAGGCAGACGTTGAGCAAATTCAAGCCAGGAGAGTGTTCTCTGCTTAGCAATTACATGAAAAGTGATGCGTATGGGCACAGGAACTCCTGAGAAACTCCAGTCAGTAAGTATGGCTACATTGGAATCAAAGCCTGCAACCTCAGTGTATGTCAAAAGTATATGTATACTGAATGAGAATCACATTTCCCCATTTTTGGATTTCAGTTTCAGATAACTGAGTCGCTTGTACCCTCTTGAGTCAAAACACACAGTCCCCTTAGTCCTTTCAAGTCCCTTCTCTTACTTTGTTTATTTGTTTTATTTTATGCCTATTCCCCAGCCACATTTCATTCCCCATCTCAGAACTCATCAATCTGTTGTATTTAATGAATATGTCTTAATTTGTATTTCTTCTTTTAAAATGCTGGTTGTTTTGTATGCAAATTTTAATTTGTAAAACTACTGTGTTACATCTTTTTCAAACTTTTACTCTGTTTACTCAGTAAACATCATTTATGTGTACATCTAATCTGTTGCTGAGATAGTGCATAATATTTCATGATGGGTAGTTAGTACATTAGAACCATCCATTCTTAGCAGTAGACAATGAGGAACCTCAGAGATTAGTGCCCAGTCACCTCCTAACACTCTGCCCCCACAAATAATGCTGCAGTGCACATCCTCGTACATGTCCACTTACAGACCTGAGTGGGAATTTCTTTGGATATACACTCGGCAGCAAAACTGCTGGACCAAAGGCCACATATGTGCTTAATTTGAAAAAATAGTGTCAGAACACTTTCCAGAAAGTCACTGGCAGTGCCATGAAGGTTATAATCCTATATCCCCTTCAACACTTAGCATTACTCATCTTTTGGATTTTTGCTAATCTTTGTATAAAGTTATATCTCGTTTTAATGTGCATTTTCCCACTTACTACCAGTATATATGCTTGTTAGTTTATTGGGTTTCCTCTTATGTAAATTATTTTTATCCTTTATTCCTTATTATTGTATTGCTGCCTTTTTCTTACAGATTTGCAGTCTTGTATATTCTGAATATTAATTCCTTGCCAGTTGTAGACATTTTAGATATTGTAAATGTATTTTTGCCTTCTGTCACTTATCTATTACCTTTGATCATAGTGTTCTTAGTTGAACAGAGTTTTCAGTTCTGGTATAGTCAACATATCAGGTGTTCGCCCTATGATTAGTCCTTTTGAAGTTTAGCATTAGAAGATCTTACCCATCTTCTAATGGGTAAGTCACAGCAGATTCTTCCTCTGTTCGTCATTACTACCAAAAAAAAAAGTGATAGCTTCCTTCTTTGAGACTCTTGGTCTTTTATACATTCATGACTCATAGAAGCCCTGTCTTGGTTATATATTTTATGGGAATTTTACTGGTGGCAGGTTGAAACATGTGTTTAAAAACATACACAAATACTACAGATACAATCTTCAGCTTTGAGTCTACACGTCTGTATTTGTTTTAAGTTCAAAAGAGGATTCTCTGCTTATCCAAGAGATGGTTCATAATTTAATAAAATTACAAAGAAAATACAGTCTAATCATCTATATGTTATCCACATGACAACCTATCATTCTTCATAAGCACACTTTGGAATCTCCATTTTCTCTGGCTTGCTAAGCAGTTTGTCTTTGAAACTTGTGATTCACTAGAATGTCCTTTTTAAAAAGATATCCTGAAGAGTCACTACTAAATTCATGTTTTCTATCAAGAAAAAAAAAGGACATTCTCAGGGCCTTAAAACCTGGTTAGCAAGCTACCTATAAACTTTCACAGGATATTCTCCTTCCATTTAGTATGACTTCAGAAGTATGAGAGTGGAACTTCTCTATACCCACAGATACTTTGCAATACAGTAGTAGAGTGGATTTAAAATGGTTCAGCTAAAGATCATCCCACTTCACATCACATGACTCTACTGTTGAGGTTACTGTGTCATCTAAAATGTTTTGGCCTTATTTTATGTTTTCTTAAGAATACAGTCCTCAGTAGAGAATAATCAGTGTGGGAAGCACTTGATTTCTTTCTGTCAAACAGGGATTTAGATTGCGTTCTCAGACTTTCAGAACTCAGCAGTGTTCAGATGAGACACCATTTGGCAGCATATTTGAGAGTTCTGCAGCATTGAAAGGTATCTTCAGCCTAACGAGAAGCCTTTCTGAGTTGCTTCTAAAACTCTTCAGTTTTTACCGAGGGAATGGACCATTGTTTAGCTCTCTCCAGGAAGCCTAATCCATATGTTAACCCCCATCATCAGAAATTTATCTTTCATAATGTGTACCTATGCATTGGTCTGCTCAGGGAAAGTGCACAAACTTCCTACAGGTGCGTTGGAGTGGGTTGTTTTATTGATCTTGTTTTTCATAATCCATGACCAATCATTCAGAGTGGTTTGGAATGTTCTAATACAAGGCTCCACAGATATCTATGTCCCTGTCAGGCATGAACTGTTAGATTTAAACATTCTATTTTACAAATGAAATGGTTTGGATCCTTTTGAATTTATGTTGACTCTTTGATGCTGCAAAGAAGAAAAATCATTTTCTAGGAAAAGCAAGAAAATTACTGATTTTTCAGTGCAAATTTTAATCTATCTTATGACATTGGCTCTAGATGAAGAACTGTACTGTCTCTATCCATGATGACTCCATGTTTGAGCCTGAGGAACAATTCAGGGTCTACCTCAGCCATCCTCTTGGAAACCACTGGAGTGGAGCCAGAATTGGAAAGAATAACATGGCCACCATCACCATATCCAATGATGAAGATGGTAACAGAAGATATTGTCTTTAGTTATTCTTTGGTTGATAGAACATGAACTGATGTTTTACTAACAATGTAATTATAGGTGTTTTTTAAAATGAAAGTGCTATAAAAGTGCCTACTGATAACAATCTCAGAGTATTTATATAAACTATTGGCAGCAAGTGATCATCCTCTACAGAGTTCCAGTAAGTTTATAGGTGTGCTTAATCTCATTATTCCCTACCACATTGCCAAGAGATAAGGAATGAGTATGGTTACAAGCTAGGACAGAGATGCTAAGGCGGACAGAGAATAAAACCTATATAAGTCTCTGCAGTTCAGGAGCCAGATTGGAAATACAATCAGAATCAGTTGAATCCAATGAACTAATTTAAACACTGCCACCTTCCCGGAAGAGTCTAATTTCTCAGTTTCCTTCTAATTGATTTGGCCTATTAACCCCCAAAATCTTAAATTCTTTAGTCAGGTGTCAGCAAAGAATGACCCAGGCACTATGGAAAACAAAACCAAATCTGTTTCAAATTGGGACATAATTGTTTTATTCAAATAGATATTTTAATGAGTGAACAGATAATACTACAAATAGTAATAGCTGTTTTTATGTTACTGTAGACCAAGAACTATACTAAGCATATTATATTATCTTATTTCATTTAATCCTGATGGTAACCCCTTGAGGTAGGTGTTATAATCCCTATATTATAGGTGAAGAAATTGAGCTTCAGCAAATTTATATAATTTATGCTCTTAGTTACACAGCTGTAAGCAGCAAAACTAGTTGTAACCCTTATTTTATCAGATTCTAGAATCTACATGAGAGTTAGTGAGACTCTCAGAGTTTCTGATATAAAATTGGGGACTAACTTGGACATTGGGTAAAATAAGAAAAGCTAGCCCTGAAGCTGAATTAGTCCTTTACCCAAGGACTTGGGTTCAGGTCCTGAAGTGAACCTTTCCTGGTCACACAGAAACCCTATGACTGAAGCTCAGAAAGGTAATAAGTGACTCTCCTAACTTCCAAAGAGCATTCATTAAAAACTATGAAGTCTCCAAGGAAGCTTATCTTCTACAATTAGGAAGAGTTGATTTTCTGAGAGGGAAAGAGGGAAATGAACAGAGACTCCAGAAATTTCTGCAAAATATTATAGTATATTAGAAATGGTATATAATTTGTAATTGCTCTCAATTATCCGATTTTTTATTTCTACCCACCACTACCACCTCACCCTTCCCCGTGAGAATATAATGGAAAAGAAGGCACAATTTGAAATTTTTGTAAAAACCAACATATTAATCACTTCATAGCAATGAGAATAGTACCTCAAACCAGATTGTGTTAGGAAGTCTTGTGTTCTTCATTAAAAATACTCATTTTTAACTAAATAACCTGTGAAAAGTTAGGAAAATTTAAGGATGGGAGATGTGAGGGCTCTGGGAAGAAGGACCCAGAAGATCAGAGATGGGAGATGGACTTGGAAAGTTTAGGTAGTGTATAAATGAGATAAATTATAAAGCTTAGAAATTCATATCTCATAAATGAAAAAGTTGATTCATGCAATTGGTCGATAAGTATTTATCAAGGGCTTACTCTGTCTCAGTCCCTTGATAAAGTATGTGAATTTAAAAACATTTTGTGAGCTGTAATGCCCAGATGGAAATGTGTACATCATGCATTTCAAAGTCCTTAAAAATATTTCCCTCACTGTTGTTTTTAATAAGAAATCTGTGAGAAACAACTCCTGCAGAATCATAAATAAGTTCCTTTTCCAAAGCTTTGCTGAGGGGTTAAAAACTGATTGATTTTTATGACTGCAAGCCATTTTACCTTTGTATTGCTTACTAATGTGGAAAACTCCCTCTTGTCTTTATAAGGTGTTTTCAGGGGAATGGAATCCTTTGTGCTTTTCTAACCTGCTCTTGTTTTTCTAATCCTGTTTCCTTAGCCCCTACCATTGAGTTTGAAGAAGCTGCATACCAAGTCCGGGAACCCTCGGGGCCAGATGCTATAGCCCTCCTGAACATCAAGGTGATCCGCCGAGGGGATCAGAACAGGACGTCCAAGATTCGCTGCAGCACACGGGATGGGTCTGCCCAGTCCGGGGTGGATTATTACCCAATGAGCAGAGTCTTGAAGTTTAGTCCCGGTAATTGAATGCCAATCCTAATCTGTGGGTTTTACTTAATAGAGAGGCAAATATCTTGTATTTGAAGAAAGGAATGAGCAGAAAAATAAAAGAGGAAAACAGTAGTACTTATTAAGCATGAAGTACTTATTAAGCACACATTTGATACTACAGGAATCTTTAAAATTTTTAGTTGGTAAAAATGGCATTGAGAAAGAACAAAAGTAGGTCCCTTACTTCAGAACATCCTTGGCATTTGGGCTCATTTAAAAGGATTTTTTGGTTGTTGTTAGCCTATGATTTGGTTGAGTCAGATGCATTTGATTTTAAAAGAATAAACATGACTACCATCGTTCAGTAAAACATGGGTACAAACCACTGTGCTGGGCCCTTCAGGGATTACTCAAATCCAGAAGGCACAGTCTCTGTGTTCCAGTGATTTAACATCTGCTAGGAGACAGGATACCCTGTTATGATATTTCCAAAAAAAGGTTTATTCTAGAGGAAACTGTGGAGATGAGTCAGAGAAGAGAGAAAGATGGGATTCAGGTCACAGCTATCTGTTTAACTGTCTTATATAGTAATTTGATGGGAAAAATTAGACAGAGAAGGACTTGAATTATGTGCTAGATTTTTTCACAGAACTTTCTGGAGCAATATAAGGCAAAAAGACTGGTGTAGATCCTGGCACCATTTGTGAGTTAGCCAGAAATGGGCAACAGTGGTAGAAGGCCTTTCCAGAGACGTCTTGGCAAGTGGGGGGAGGAAGTGACTTCCTCAGAAATGAGGGGGGAGGGATCTCTGATGTTTCTCATTCCACTGGAGTTTTATTTTATTTTTTATTTATTTATTTTTTTAAAGATTTTATTTATTTATTTGACAGAGAGATAGAGAGAGAGAGAACAAGTAGGCAGAGAAGCAGGCTCCCCGCGGAGCAGGGAGCCCGATGCAGGGCTCGATCCCAGGACCCTGGGACCATGACCTGAGCCGAAGGCAGATGCTTAACGACTGAGCCACCCAGGCGCCCCTCCACTGGAGTTTTAAAGGGCTTTTGGCTCCATCCCTTGTGCCTCTGGTTAGTGTTTGCCAGAAGGGTAGATGCCCTTCCTCCGCCTCCACACAAGGACTGTTCTTCCATGTGTCTACTTTTTCCTTTTCTGCTAAGGATCTGGAGAAAAGATAGGTCTTAGAAGTAGGTGTTTGTAGGAGAGGAAGAAGGGAAACTTAACTACCACCAGAGATGCTTGCACCCCCAGAGAATCATTTTACAAAGAAGGAAGGCAGTTTCTAAGGCTCTAACCCTTCTCCTTCCAAGCTGCCAAACCCTTATGCTACTGTCTTTGTGGGGATGGCCTGGTAGGAAGCCTTCGAGATCCTGGTTCTCAGGACAGTTCTGAGGGGTGTCCATGGGTGCAACCACTCACAGCCATGCAGGAGCTCATGCCTGAGTGTAAAGGGGAAGAAAAATTAAGCAAAAAAACTCATAACCAGGGTGAAGTGTATTTTGGATCATAGATTTTTATTACTACCAGCTCGTGTCAGGCAGGGGCCATTAATCCTCATATGGTGTTGAATAGTAAATCTACAAAACTGAGCCTCTACCACAGGTGGAATTTGGTCTATAAAATAGCTTTCTCACTGGAGATAGGACTAAAGTGATTAGCAGCCCCTGTATTTATAGAAAAACCTCTAAAAGGAAAGGGCATATTTTAACATGAAATCTCAGCAGTGCCAACCTGCGGTGTCTGAGGTAGATCACCTAATGAGAACCTTTGCTCTCTTTGTGTTCTGTCCTTGGTGAAGGTGTGGATCATATCTTTTTTAAAGTCGAGATCCTATCCAATGAAGACCGGGAATGGCATGAATCGTTCTCCCTAGTCCTTGGCCCAGATGACCCAGTGGAAGCAGTTCTTGGTGATGTGACCACTGCCACAGTGACGATTCTAGACCAGGAGGCAGCAGGGAGTCTCATATTGCCAGCACCACCCATCGTGAGTTGCTTGACCCAAAAGGATTGCTGCTTTTATGTCCTAGTGACTAGGAGATGATAACTTGAGAGAAGTAGGCCTTTGGTGCTGTACTTCTTCATTCTTCTAACATGGTGGTTCTCAACCAGGAACCATCTTGTCCTTTCCTTTGCAAATCCCCTCCCTGTGTGCCACCACCTCCAAGGGACATCTGGCAATGTCTAGTGACATTTTTGGTTGTCACAACTGTCACACTAGGTGCTATTAGCATCTAGTGGGTAGAAGGCAGGGATGCTGCTAAACATCCTACAATACACAGGACAGCCCCAACAACAAAGAATTATTTGGCACAAACGTTAATAGCACTGAGGATGAGAAACCCTGTTCGAACATAAGAGTAAGACCAAGCCATATTGATACCTTAGTCTAATAAACATGGGAAGTATAATACAACTGATCTTCTCATTTCTTTGGTGGGACCTAGAAGGGGGAAAAAAAAAGTAATGCGACCCCATATCTATTACCCTCCATAACTTGCCATATGCATAGAGTTAAGTATTTGCAGAAGTGTAGTACCCAGTCTCCCAATTTGGGCATGTATAGAATGAATGCCCTGACTTTACAATTAGGAGGAGAATGCCTGGAGGTTGCCAAGGGTAATTTAACCCATAATAATGAAGCAGTCAGAATAAGTCTTCTAACCTCCCCCGGCTAGTCTCATATAGTAGAAGGATCATTCCAAAATGTGTCTCTTATTCAACCATGGAAGAAATATGGTACCTTTATTTACTTTTGTTTTGCCAAATATACTACTGCATACCATTAATAATTTAATGCAACTTTATTTATTTTTTTCTTAATGCAACTAAACTAGTAACTGTTATTCATGATATATCTTTGGTTACAGTGTGCATAAAAATAAAAGTATTTCTTACATGAGTGATAGAGCCCTGATTTAGGAATAAGAGTAACAAGATACTAAAGCTTTTAGCTCAGGCAGACGGAGGATCTTCTTCACCACTAAAGATCTGTAGTATCTTTTAGGGATGCCTGGCAAAGCACTATGAAAACTTCCGTTCTATTTTCTTTTTCATTATATTTTAAAGAATCCCTAACAGTTAAGGGATCTTGTGGATCTCTAGGGAGGGGAGCCTTAGTTCTCTGAGCCTCCCAACACCCAGCCCAGTCTGAAGCTTTGTTGCTCCTTTTCAGGTTGTCACACTTGCTGACTATGACCATGTAGAAGAAGTTACCAAGGAAGGAGTCAAGAAATCCCCATCCCCAGGCTACCCACTGGTTTGTGTTACCCCCTGTGACTCTCATTTCCCCAAGTACACCATCATGAAGGAGCGTTGCAGTGAGGCTGGTATCAACCAAACATCGGTGCAGTTCAGCTGGGAAGTGGCCACCCCTACTGATGGCAATGGGGCCCGGTCACCCTTTGAGACCATCACTGACAACACACCATTCACCAGTGTCAACCACATGGTAGGTCTAGGGGGATCTGGGCCTGGTTGCATGGGGAGAAAACTGGTGCTTCTCTTTGTCACTGCAACTCTATCAGATAAATTCCTTAAGGCTCTTGTGTGTCATTTGGAATAAAATAAACAAATAAGCAGGTACACACAGTATATACACAGGTATTTTTATTCTTATATATAAGGTAATATGGTGTCGTAGAAAGCGATCCAAGCTAGTAATCAACCTGTTTACTAATCTTGATTCTGCCTACTTTTAACTATGTGATGGTAAGAGGTTAGGGGAGTTGAGTCTCTGTTTCCTGATCTGCAAAACAATACCTTTTCCACTTAGCCACTGACAGTCATTGACAAATCAGATATAAAAGTGATCTATAAATGGTAAAGTAAATCAAAGATTCCACGTAGGTACAATTAATGATTACTTTTTTTCACATCTCTTCAATCATTCAATAAGTAGTAGGATATAAACTCCTTAAGGACATGGACCAAGGGTTCTACCACATTTGTATAGCCTAACGTGCTCAGCACATTGACGGCACATAGTAGGGATGGCACAGTGATTAAACAAAGGATAGACTGGTTCTCGAGTGATTGGCATTATACAGGATTGGAGAAAGACATGAGAAGAAGCGCACTATGCAGTTGCTGTCCTCCAAGAGTCGAGACACCAGACCCACACCTCTGCCGCCATCACAGAGCAATGAATAGTGAGGGTTTTCCCAACCTTAAGGAACAGTGCACTGTGGTGACTGCTCATCACACCAGTGACGTCATTCTCCTCAGAGAGAGAACCGAAAGCAGTGGAGATCCTCAGCACAATATCTGGCACATAGTAAGCCCTCGACAGTTTTTGATTAAAATTAGTGCACTTACTAATTTTGGACATCAGAGATTTCTTTCAGACTGAATTTCTCTAGCTTTTTTCCTATTCAGCTCTCAGTTTGTTCTCACTTTAATAAGTGCTTCCCATAGATAGGATAATGGTGGAGGGAAGGCAGAGATGGACGGGGGGCTCTGGGTAAAGCAATGTCACTCACATCCATTGTTTTCTGCACAGCTTATTCAGAAAGGCCAAAAGATCAATTCTTTTGCAATATAACCTAGTTCAAATTCAAGCTATGTGATAAAATTTAAAAACTGAAATGATAAGACTTAACAGCTTATTGTTTCCTAAGTATCTAATTCTCTTTTCAAAAAACCATGAAGGGAGTTCCGTGTGATTTGGGCCAAATATACATTTTTAACAGGTACCAAGTTGATGTTTCCGTTTTTATTCTTGCAGTGACTTGGTGACTAATACTTTTACCCCAGTTTCCTTTGCTCTTTCTTTGTTTCTTCAATTATTTATTTAATACCATTGTATTGTGTGCATCTTTGTAAGATGCCTCAAATCCCTTCTGAACTAAGTCCATGTGTAAATAAATAAATAAAGTGTTGGCAGCTAATTAAAAAAATTTTAATGGAAAAATCCTCTTTAATTTTTAATGGGCTTCAATGAAAATTGTTTCCATGGGTAAAATTTATAAGTTTGTATGATTGCTTTGTGGGAGGTCTGTGGCACACAGAACTACTAATTAATTTTTCTTCTTATGTACTTCCCTATGTGTATGCACACATTATCTAAAGAGTTGTGGTGACCCACGTTGCCTCTGCATAGACTGAGTTAAGCATTCTTATGGCTTCTCTGTGTCTGAGAACATGAAAGAATCTGTTGAAAGACCTTCAAAGGCCAGTAGGTGTCAGAGGCCAAGTTCTCAACTTCATCTCTTCATGTTATTATAACCTTTACACTGTGTGTGTGGTCATTAGGTGGGGGTTGGGGGGAGGGACTAGCAGTAGGAAAGAAAGAAAAACAAGAACTCCTGGGAAGGAAACATTTCTCTTCTGTATCCTGACATATACCCTCAGAAAAAATTACTTGGGGGCCAACCAGTCTCAATGGAAGGGCTGGAAACCAGCTGAGTAGTCCTTATGCTGAACCTAGTCTATAAAGAGAACAATACTGTCACTGGTAACTGGTCATCTCTGGGCTCTTGCTCCAGTCTGTCTACTTGTTCCTTGTCTGACATGCTGCCTCAGGCTATACGTACTCACTGCTCTGTCCCTAGTGCCTGGCTCCTGGGAGAAAGTCAACAGTTTTGTGGTGAATGAATGAATAGATAGATGAGGGGATAGATGGATGGATAGACAGATGATGGATGGTCTGCAGAGAGAGCCCTGTACCAGAAACTGGTCATGTCATATCATCCAGAAGATACAGTGTAAGGAGCTGTTTAAGGAATATACACATGTCTGAAGTACTTTATTTTTCCTGGTAGGTCCTGGACAGCATTTACTTCAGCCGGAGGTTCCATGTGCGTTGTGTGGCAAAGGCCGTGGACAAGGTGGGCCACGTGGGGACTCCCTTAAGGAGCAACATTGTTACCATTGGAACAGACAGTGCTATCTGCCACACCCCAGTGGTAGCCGGGACAGCCAGAGGCTTCCAGGCTCAGTCCTTCATTGCCACCTTGAAATACCTGGACGTCAAGCACAAGGAGCATCCAAACAGGTCAGGCAGGTGGTGCCTTCCCCCGTGAGGGGCCTCTCCTTTGTGTGTTTTCTGGGCCAGACAGATCAATGAGCGATGCTCCTGCAAAATAAGAATAGTGGTGGATAAGTGCTTCAGAAGAAATTTAAATTCTCAAAGTCCCCCTAAAATCCAGCCCCTTGTCTGTCTTCTTAGCCTCATGTCCCTTGCCTGTCATTTTCACCTGCCAGTCTCCTCACAGAGAATCAAACTGAAATCAAATCCTCAGGGCTTCCAACTCTTCTATGTTGTGTGCCTCTGCCATGCTGTCCCTCCTGACTGCAATCCTCCCAGCCCCCTTCCACTCACTGGAGTTAAATCCTATTGTCCTACTGTACCTAGCTCATGACATCCCTTCTAGGAACTTCCCCATCATCTTTCCCAATGTAATTTGGAAGCTCCTCCTTCCAGCTCTCCTGACACCCATGTATACCTCTTTCAGAGCATTATCATCATTCATTTTCTCTCTGTCCCCGTAGTAGATGGTGAGAGCAGGGACCATGATTTTTTTTTTGGATCCCCATCTGGTTGGGACAGTGCTTCTTGGCACCTAAGAGACACTTGCTAAATATCTAGTGAACAGAGTAATAATACCATTTAAACTGAAAGTCTGGACAGATGTGCTTTTATTTTTTCCTGTGCTCTCATGATTTTGATAGACGATAGATACTTTCATGTTTGCCTAGCAAAAAACAATTCATGTGTATTATACATATTCATTAAACCTTGTGGTAATTCTACGTGTGTCTTTATGAGCAACTGAGTTCAGAGAAAGGGGTTTATTTCCATGGAGGAAAAAAAAACAGATTTAAATATGGAGCCAAGAATATGCAAATTTTTTCTTTATTCTAAAAGAATAAGATTTACTTTTGTCAGAGAGCAGTAGCTGAAGTGCCCAGGGCACTACTGAGCCCTTCTTAGCAAAAGAGGCATCCTGTTCCTATTCCAAGGTTCTGAATCCTCTTAAAAATGTCTCTTGGTGGAGTCGTGGGGGGTGGGAGGGATGGTGGCTGGGTGATAGACATTGAGGAGGGTATGTGCTATGGTGAGCACTGTGAATTGTGTAAGACTGATGAATCACAGACCTGTACCTCTGAAACAAATAATACATTTTATGTTAAAAAAAAAAGGGGGAAGAATGAAGAGGGGGAATTGGAGGGGGAGACGAACCATGAGAGACTATAGACTCTGAGAAACAAACTGAGGGTTCTAGAGGGGAGGGGGGTGAGGGGTGGGTTAGCCTGGTGATGGGTATTAAAGAGGGCATGTTCTGCATGGAGCACTGGGTGTTATACGCAAACAATGAATCATGGAACACTACATCAAAACTAATGATGTATGGTGATTAACATAACATAATAAAAAAGAAAGATAAAATAAATAAATAAATAAATAAAAAATGTCTCTTGGGCTTTTGTTCCAAGAGACAAGCTGTAAAAACTCAAAGGCACCCTCAATCAACATGCTGAAAATTTGAATTTATACAGTGAAAATAGTGCAGCCCGTAAGTACAGTTCTTTTGTATCGCCGTCTTAACCAATATTTATTAAGCTCATGTTTTATTTAGAATTTTATACCACATGCTCTGGAGAAACAAAAGAAGTGAAGGCAATGATCCTTGTCCTCATTGTGGAGAGGCAAGATAAACAGAGTCTAAACGCATGTAAGAAATAGCAGCCAATGGGAATAAGTTACAGATGTCCTGGTGCAAAGGCACCTAAGCTCTGAGAAATGTAGATGAGGGGAGAGCACACTGCAAGTGGGGGCCGGGGAGGGCTGCCCGCATTGCTCGGAACTTGAGGGGGGAGAGGTGGGAGAAAGCTCTTTCAGTTAGGAGAAGACAGTAGGAGTAGGGGGATAGGACTATTTCTAAGATATTGTCCTGGGTAGGAATACTGACCTTAGAGTTTAAAGAGCTCACTGATGTCATTTGGCACAAATACTTTAAAAAATGTGAGTGTCGGCCCTACCCAACCTTCCCAGACACTCCCTGTGACAGAGAAGGGGACGGCACCTCTATCAGTCACTCCGCTGTTGCTCACAAGGAAGCAAAGCTTCCATTTAAAGCAAAAGAAAGCTTTAATTTGTGGTTGTGATGTTATCTTTTCTTGTACAGAAGGAAAAAAATTGTGATTCTTGATGGCTGTCAGTTCTGAGCTGGAGGATCTCTTGGCAGGAGGGGTGGGGGACAACCCCACGCGTACATCATACTCTTTGGGAAGCTTCAGGACAAAAAATGGTAGATTCCCTGGGGAAGGCAGAGTAAGTCACGAGGAAGAAATGTACCATGTTAGCTGTTTCTAGCGTGCACCTAAACACTCTCTCTGCCCATTTTTGCCTCAGAATCCACATTTCCGTGCAGATCCCACACCAGGACGGAATGCTACCCCTCATCTCCACCATGCCGCTGCACAACCTGCATTTTCTGCTGTCCGAATCCATCTACAGGCACCAGCACGTCTGCTCCAATCTCATCACCACCCAAGACCTGAGAGGCATCTCAGGTGAGGGACAACTTCCGTGCTGGCTTTCCCGTTCCAGCCCAGCGCCATGGCCCTGAGGGACACAGTGAAGTGAACTCTGCTTAATGTCTCCCGTCCTCAAATCTGCGTGATGAGCGGAGATCCTTCCTAGCAGGCAACAGACATAGGTAGCTTAGACAGTGAAGTGAATAGGGAAAAACAAGGACTTTGGAGTCAAACTGACTCAGCTTCAAATCCCTATTCCACTCTCTATACAATGGAACAGAGATAGCTGGACTTCCCCAAACCACTGTTTTCTCATCTATGACGTGAGGATAACAATTGATACCCATCAGGGTGAGGATTTAATTTGTTGACATTTTTAAAGCACCTGCCATGGTAACTGTTGGTTCTTTCCCTCCCCCATGGTGAGCACTTTTGGATCTGTGCCCTAAAATCCCCTTATTGCAGCCTCTTTCAAAAGCTAAAGTGCAGATGTCGCGTGTTGTAGAACAGGTTCTTTGGGAGCAGGAGCTGAGATGGAGTGTGGGGTGCAAGATGTTTATTGGGGATCAGCATCCATCAAAGGGAAGGAGAAAAAGCAGAATTGGGCAGAGGGGAAAGTTAGACTACAATCTGGCACTGACCCACAAAAGCCTCCACTGACTCTTCAGGGAGCTCTGGAGAGAGCCCATCTGCCCAACTCATCCTGCTTCTGGCCCCAAATGATGGGCCTTTCTGTCGCACCTCACGCAGTCACTGGGGGCCAAGGCCCCGGCAAGGGCAGCCCAAGGAGCCAACGTGCTGTGGAGACAGGTCCGAAGTTGCTGACAGCCGAGAAGGCGCGTCCCTGGGTTAACCATAGCAGACATTTTACTCTACAAAGAATTCTGTCCATTTCCATTTACCTTAGCAAGTGCACATTAAATGCCTGTTTCCTCCCTTGACAACTGATGAATCATTTACCGGTGTTTGGGAAGATAGAAAAGCATTCATATGCTCTTTCATATTCATTAAGCATCACTTTAGGTAGTGATGGTCTTTATACAGTAGAGAGTAGCTGAGTGTAAATTATTTGCAAGTCACCGAGCTACACATGAAAGTTTAACTGGTCAACATCTGCAGCCGCTGAAAGAAACGTACTCTGGTTATAGGCTGAAAGTTTGTACCTCTTCCTACTTAAACACAATTAAATTCAACACATGTTAACTGAGATCCGAGTCCTTTTGGGGGCAGAGGACCGGGTGCTGGTGTCATTCTCAGAAATGCATCAACTCTTTCAGAATACTATAGTTGCTTTTAGTACTATAAAGAATTTTAATCCTGATATTCTAAAATTGTATCTGTATTTAGCTCTCTGCTGCATTAAGGTCTTCCTTAATTTAGAACAGTTCAGTTGCTTGGCAGCATTTGATCCAATAATTTTTGCCCGTAGCAGGGGAGGTTTAGTCAAGCATCATTAGTGAGCTATTTACTCATTAACACAAAATTAAGATTTTTTTTTTCCCAAGAGCTCAGAAACCATAGGAGGGGAGGAGGAAGTCAGATGTTTGTTGGCTTTACATAAAAGCTATTTTTTAAAAATCAGTCTTAAAAAATAACAATTCATCAACAAATTATCCATATAGTAAATCTGTGTCTTCAAGGGTTGATTGCAAAGCTTCAGTATGTCTTCTTTTCCAAGACATATGCGGCCACTGAGCTCTGACTCTCCTTATAGTATCATTTGCTCACCTTTTCATCTGGGGTTCCTGCGGCCTCTTATAGGAGTCTGTGGCCTCAGTCACTCTGTTTACCCTGTGGCAATTTGGGGAGCCCTGGGTTGCTCTCCTAATAGAGTCTCAGATGGACGGTAGGCTATCTCAGGTTCACAAGGACACATCCCTTCTCCCCAGGGGCATGTCCACAGACTGAGTCACTCTTGCTTGTTCCTCCCTCCCGCACAGAGGCAGGGTTCCTGGACGACAGGGTCTACGACAGCACGGCCCTGGGTCCTGGTTACGACCGCCCCTTCCAGTTTGACCCCAGCGTCCGGGAGCCCAAGACCATCCAGCTCTACAAACACCTGAACCTGAAGAGCTGCGTCTGGACCTTTGATGCCTATTACGACATGACTGAGTTAATTGATGTCTGTGGTGGGTCTGTCACTGCTGACTTCCAGGTGGGTGCTCCAGGGTCTTATCTGAAGGCCGCGTGCACCTGAGTGCCCTATGAAACCTTGTTTGTTCCTGAAAGCACTTCTGTTAGCACGTTGCATCCAGCGGCCCCCAAAACTGAGATAGCCAAGGGAGTCTTCTTTAGAAGTCCCTTAGCAGCATGGTGGCTAGAGAGAGGCCCCTAAAGTCTGCTAAATCAATTAATTGGAAAATGTTAAAATTAATGTGGAAAAAAATTACTGTCTGGCACAGATGTTTATATAAAAATCTAATATTTACTTCTCTAGATATATATGTTTTTTCCCTCTAGGTGTATTTTGGAAAGCCAAAAGGATTTACATTTGATGGTGAGGTTATTACAAAGTAGATGTATTCTCTTCCGTGCTTGAGGAAATAAGTCAAAATGAGGTGCACCCTTTCACAAGACAGGTAGAGCACTCTCTTTTTAAGCGTTATGGAGAGAGAATTGTTTAAAACACCTTGGTTTCATACCTAGTCCAAACCTGTGCCAAACTGACAACCTTTGCAGAAATGGACACTTTTTAAATTTTATTTATTTGAGAGAGAGATCGAGCACAAGTGAGGGGTAGTGGCAAAGAGAGAGGGAGAAGCAGACTCCCCGCTGAGCAGGGAGCCCAACATGGGGCTCGATCCCCAGGCCCTGAGATCATGATCTGAGCCCAAGGGAGACGCTTAAGCGACTGAGCCATCCAGGCACCCCGACACTTTC
>NC_138370.1:121388355-121473302 GCF_054177405.1 Leptonychotes weddellii | reverse complement strand
TTTTTTTTTTAAAGATTTTATTTATTTATTTGAGAGAGAGAGAATGAGAGACAGAGAGCATGAGAGGGAGGAGGGTCAGAGGGAGAAGCAGACTCCCTGCCGAGCAGGGAGCCCGATGCGGGACTCGATCCTGGGACTCCAGGATCA
Organism: Leptonychotes weddellii; assembly: GCF_054177405.1. NCBI lineage: Eukaryota > Metazoa > Chordata > Mammalia > Carnivora > Phocidae > Leptonychotes > Leptonychotes weddellii. The sequence continues at coordinate 121,473,155 of NC_138370.1, read as the reverse complement.
TGACCTGAGCCGAAGGCAGCCGCTTAACCAACTGAGCCACCCAGGCGCCCCACCCCGACACTTTCTTAATAGTTATTAAACATTAGTGACAAACAAACATTTTAGTAAGAAGCCATCGTCCTAGAAGGGCAGTTATATCAAAGGCACTAGGCTAATGCATCCTCCTGGGAAAATTAGATCTAAAGCAGATTCTACCCAATTATGAGCGTTTATCTCAATGAACTAAAAATGACGTTTGTTCTTCATTTCAAATCAGGTTTAACCACACTGAAAGAGGGACTTCTGGAGGCACTTAGAGTAATTATTTTGGGAACATGTCTTTGATTAACATTTGTTTTGTTTCCTTGTAATGCCTCTCATTTTGGTTCACTCTCATTTCATGGGCACTACTGCCCTCTACCGATGGAAAATTAAGGCATTCTTAGGTTTGCTTTCTGTTTCTGCAGTTGAGTGACCTACATTCACTCCCGAAAATGGAAAACTAAGTGATTGGTTTCTCCTCTGGCCTCTCAAAAATTAGTATTCTGTGTTCGCCATGCTTTTACTCTAATTACATTTTTGGGTATTTTTGTTCAGAACATGCCTAAAAATCTCAAAGACTAAGATTTCTCATTATATATGCCCCACTTCTTAAACCAACACAGAATAGATACACAGAAGTACTTCATTGCAGTCTGTTTCTTTAAAAATGGTTGAAACAACTGGTATATGGTAGAAAGGATTTAGAACTTACAGTCAAGCCCTAGTTCATATCTTTCCCTATCATAACTTCTCTGAATCTCATCTGAAATTGTAACCAGTCATCTCAACATGGCAAGGTACTTGGCACAGTGTAGGTGTGTGGTAAATATTTGTCAAGGTTTGGGTTTTTTTTTAAGGATTAGTAAGTAATATCATGAGGGATAAAGGATAGAAAACAGAAACAGAGGAAGGAAAATTAATTTTTCCAATCAACTGAAGAATTACTGAGTTCTAATATCAACAATTTTGAGATTAGACCATGTGTTTTTAACAAAGCCTGTATATTAAAGGGGCAGAATACTGTGTGAGGTCCAGATAAAATCTGGAAATTTTCTGAAGAAAACAGAATAAGGCATTTCAAAAGATATTTTTTAATGAATATGGAATTAGCAGAATTTTTGAAAAACTTGGAATCAAACCTTGAATCCCTGACACCATTGAATATGAAAAAATATTGTAGAAAAATAAAATGTTGATGTCCCAAATGTTGATGAAACATATGGCTCTTTTCCTAAATTACCCATGGAAACACTTTACATTGTGTTTTAAAACAAAAGAAAAATATGAGTTCCATAGTATAGTGTATCATAGTATTTTACCAATGACAAAATTTTTTCAAGCTCTTTTGTTATAAAAGAAATAATATATTTACAGAGGATAATACAAAATGAATAAATCAAGTCCCACATTCATATATACATATAAACAGTTACCTTCCCCATGAAAACTTCTGCATATATTTTATCTTTCTATCCAGTTTTTGTTCATTGCATAGTAGAATAAAAATTTTTGAGCCATTAATTAATAGCGGTAACAGGAATCCCATTAGAAGAAATATTCCCTTGTAAGTGTGATGTGCTGCCTTTTCAAAATTATTTCAGTGAGGCATTGTATGAGATGGGAAATTATACAAGCATATGCCGCTCTGAACTGTGTTGCTAAGTTTCCTAGATATGATATCCAAATCCCATGACTTCAGTTCCTGTTGCAAGAGATGTGACTATTCACTAAAACATCCAAGTCAGCCACACATTCATCAGACTTGGGCATCTTTCCAATTAGAGTTGATTCAGACTCTCCTATAGGTCACTGGAAAATGTGGTCAGCGAGGGACTATGTATTAATCCTTTGGGAATAACTGTGTTACTTTAAAATCTTGGCCAAGTCTTCCAGCAATTGGAGGCAAAGCTCCTTCTCAGTCTTCAGAAGTGTTTTTGTTCAAGTGTCACCTCCTCAGAGAAGCCTTCCCAGATCACCCTATAAAAGAAATATCTTGGACACTTCCCATCCCTTTCTTTATTTTTTAAATATATGCATCACCTTACTAGACTGTAGGTTCCATAAGGGCAGTGAGTTTGGTTCTTCCCACTGCTGAGGAGGAAGCTCAGTCTGGTGCCTAGGCACCTAGCACAGTCGTGGGCACTTGGTTAGTAATTATTGAATGAGGGACGCCTGGGTGGCTCAGTCAGTTAAGAGGACCTGCCTTCCTCTCAGGTCATGATCCCAGGGTCCTGGGATCCAGCCCCACATCGGGCTCCTTGCTCAGCGGGGAGTCTGCTTCTCCCTCTGCCTGCCGCTCCCCCTGCTTGTGCTCTGTCTCTCTCTCTGTCTCTGACAAATATGCCTTTTCATCCCAGGGAAGAAATAACCCTCTGTGTGCACACCATTTGCTTGGCAGGTGAGAGACTCTGCTCAGTCGTTCCTGACCGTCCACGTGCCTCTCTATGTGTCCTACATCTACGTGACAGCCCCCAGGGGCTGGGCCTCTTTGGAGCACCACACCGAAATGGAGTTTTCCTTCTTCTATGACACTGTTCTCTGGAGAACAGGTATACCCATTGACATCTTAACTCTCCCTACCTTATGTTCAAGCAAGATGAAAACAAAGTAATAAGTAGTGACTTTTAACAGGAGCTCCAGTCTTCATCCCATTGTCCTATATACAGTCAAAAGGAGGGCTGCCCCTCTAGGCCAAATGAATAAAGCGAACCAGGTTGCTGTTGATATATCTTTCCTTTTCCAGGCACCTGATTCGAAGACCCTTTTGCTCCTTAAACGCCGTGAATCACACTATTTTTAACTAGGAGCGAATGAACATGATCATACTCCAGAAGGATACCTCTGAACCCCTAGTGGGCAGTATAGGAACCCATCTGTCACTCGCTATCCTCTACTCTGGGTCTAGCTATCTGGATTGAGTTTTCCATCCCTGGAGGCCTTCCAGCATCAGCATATATGGACATGGTTCTTTTCAGGGACCACAGATCTATATATTGGTGACAGCCCCTCAGCTGGGAGCTCACACCTTCCTCCTGTCTTCCCCAAGCCACCTTTTCCCACTGCTACCTTATGATGCCCCAAACTCGTCTCCCCCTTCTGCTGCTCCTTTTCTCCCTCTTGGCCTCCCTGGAGGGGATTTACTTGATCTGAGCTACTAAACAGCTACAGGAATGTTCATTAGATAGGGCTTCATCTCTAGAAATGGAAAATACAGTCTTTTCTTCTGTTGAGGGCTTTGAACTCAAATCATTTGTTTTATATTTCTCATAGGAAAATAACTTCAGGAAGTTTTCACACTCTGGGTCAGATAATTTCTCGAGCTTTGGGGTTCTTTTTAAAATGTTGTTTTTTCCCCTCCTTTGGTTACCCTTTAGTTTTGGGTCATACGGAACTCACTGGGCATCATGATTGTAATTACCCCTACGAAAGCCATGGTTTATTCCTGTCATGCCATATATGGCTGGCCTTCTACAAGCTAATCTTGAATCATCCATTGGTTTGAATATTAAATGTAGCCACCAGGACATTGCTTATGGTTCTGTTGAGTCACGAAAGCAGTCCTTGTGAGGAAAAGCAAATGGAGTCTGAAGCAGATGCACTATAATCACATCCTGGTGTAAAGTTGATGTAAGAAGTTTAAGTAAGACCAATTTTTTTTTGAGCTATGGGCTAGGGCCCTGACTCTGGGCTCAGTGGCATTTTCAGGTATGAAGAAACTATGCCAAGGAGAAAAAACAAAACCAAGTAGAATGAATTGGTAAATGTGTCTAAATAGATTCTATGTTCATATGAATATGCAAATTTTTCTTAACTTACATTCAAATTACTGTGCAGCTCTACTTAGAGGTATCACTGGGACAACTCACATGTAGTTTACTCTCTGGGAGATCTCATTCCCTAACTTGGATGTTTTGTGTATGATCGCCTGCCCAGGAATCCAGACAGACAGCGTGCTCTCTGCAAGGCTTCAGATAATAAGAATCTACATTCGAGAGGATGGCCGTCTTGTCATTGAATTCAAGACCCATGCCAAATTCAGAGGTAATATCAGTGCAGTTTTTCCTCCAGTTTTTCTTATTAAAAAACATTACAGGGGCGCCTGGGTGGCTCATTTGGTTAAGCGTCTGCCTTCAGCTCAGGTCGTGATCCCAGGGCCCTGGGATTGAGCCCCACGTCGGGCTCCCTGCTCAGCAGAGAGTCTGCTAACCCCTCTCCCTCTACTCCTCCCACCTATGCCTGCTTTCTCACTCTCTCTCTCTCAAATAAAGAAAATCTTAAAAAAAAAAACAACATTACAAACATAGACAAAAGGCAAAAGAATAGAACAGTGAAAAACAATTGTTAACATTTTGCTATATATGTATGCATCCATACACACATGCATACCCATTTTTTGGTACCACATTTGAAAACAAGTTGCAGACTTCATGTCAAGTTACCCTAAATACTTCCCTAGACATCTCTTGAGAGCAAAGACATTCTCTTACACATCACAGTGGTGTCACTACATCCAAGATATTTAAGATTGATCCAATAATATCTAGTTCCTATTCATATTCTGTTGTCCTCTATTGTCCTACAGATGTCTTTTCCATTTGTTTTTATATTGTTTTATATTTATTTTATATCTGTTTATGTAAAGGGAACGTGGATCCAATCAATATTTACATATTACATTCTGGCTGTTACATTAGTCTCTCAGTCTAGAAGTCTCTCTACTTTTATTTATTCATGACACTATATGACTGCATTTTTATTTATTTTTTTTTAAAGATTTTATTTATTTATTTGAGAGAGAGAATGAGATAGAGAGAGAGAGCATGAGAGGGGGGAGGGTCAGAGAGAGAAGCAGACTCCCTGCCGAGCAGGGAGCCCGACATGGGACTCGATCCCGGGACTCCAGGATCATGACCTGAGCCGAAGGCAGTCGCCCAACCAACTGAGCCACCCAGGCGCCCTATGACTGCATTTTTAAAGAGTAGAAGTGTCCTGCTGAGTAACCTTTACCTTTTCAATGATGTTTACAATTGTCTCCTTCCACTGAGGACTTGAGTGGCTATAAATGTAATTTTTTTTAATCTGAAACTGATATTTCTGTTTATAAGCTACCAAGACCTTTCTGCCTCTAAGAAACATGTTTTTTGGAATTCAAAACTAAGTGTATTTGACATTCATTGTCACATAAGGGCCCCTATTATTATGAATATGCCCGCACCCTTTTCACAAGGAACATTCATGTTGTTTATAAATATATATGACCATAATGACCATCATGAGTATGCTGATAGATCGGGGTGAGATGCCATGCTGTCCAGCCAGGGTGGAATACATTCTAAGGTGTGAGAGGGTAGGTATAACCTTAGTTGTTTGGTAGAAGAATATTAATTCGGTACTAAGGCTTTAGTAGGGGATTCATCTCAAGGATGATAAAACTCACAACTAAGTGTGTGTGTTTCCCCTTGAAATAGGACAGTTTGTGATGGAGCACCACACCCTCCCTGATGTGAAATCATTCATACTGACTCCAGACCACTTAGGAGGAATTGAATTTGACCTGCAGCTACTATGGAGTGCTCAGACTTTTGATTCTCCATATCAACTCTGGAGAGCCACAAGCTCTTATAACAGGTGAATACAGAATGGGATGTTTGGGGGAGATCTGAAATGGTCTCAGTCTCTTTCAGAGGCTTGGGAAATATGGCTTTTTTTTTTTTTTGCAAAAGTTGGATTTCCGTTGTTAAGGGGAGAGTAGAAATAACCCTTGACAAATAGAGAAAGAAACAAAGTAAGTCAGATCAGCTTGTGCTGTGTAGACGAGGAAGTAGTTACCCTTATTATAAGGATAAGAGTGAGAAGGCTGCGTATCACTTCTATTCGCATCCTATTGGCTAGAATTTAGTCATGTGACACATCTACCTGGGAAATATGTCTAATTAAAGCCTTAGTGGGGTGCCTGGGTGGCTCAGTTGGTTAAGCATCCTTGGTTTCAGCTCAGGTCATGATCTCAGGGTGTTGAGGTTGAGCCCTGAGTCAGGCTCCACGCTCAGCATGGAGTGTGCTTGAGATTCTCTCCTCCTCCCTCTGCCCCCCCACCCCACTCATGCTCTCTCTCTCTCTCTCTCTCTCTCAAATAAATAATTAAATAAAATCATTTTTAAAAATCCTAGTATAATAAAAAAATTTCAATCCAATCACTATGACCAGTTCAAAATCCAGGATCTCTGTTTATCAGATCCAGATGTCACCCCTTATGGTCCAATCTTCTATAAAATAAATAATAAGATTTATTTCTCTCCCACACCCAAAATAGAGGTAGAATAGGAATTGGTTAAATATGTAAAATATCTCATTTGTGAAGGGGAGGAATAGGAGAAACACAATGAAAACTATTACCATAAAAAGGATAATGAGGCAACCAGGAGTCCATCATAAATACTATTATCCTCATTTTATAGATCATGAAATTAAGATTGGTATTTAGCATGAAATTCTTGTCCCAGCTTTATAGTTAAGAAGTAGCAGGTTGTCTTAAGGATCATTTTCAAAAAGATTTCTTTAATTGTGAATTTTTGGTTTTATATCAGGTTTTTTTTTAATAATGATTCCTTTGAAATCAATATGTAATAATCTTCAAAGGCTATGCTTCCTAGAAGCTCATGAGATTATATGCATGCTATGTCCTAATTTATAGACATGGAAACTGTCTTCTTTAAATCCTCTACTGATTCCCCACTGCCTACTGGATGAAGTCCAAATTCTTTATTCAAAGCCCATACCCTCCTCTCTAGCCTCATCTCAAACCCAACCTTCTGAACCACATTAAATAGCTCACCAACCCCTGAACCCACCAGCCCATCTGTACCTCCATGCCTTTGCAATTCCCTCTGCCCTTTCTGCTCTTTCCCTCTTACAGACCTTGAACTCCTCTGAGCCCCAGCTCAAATACTCAAATACCAACCCCTCTGCGATACCTTCCCTGACTCCCCATACAGTGCTAGAGGCCCCTCTTCCTCTTCCCACCTTGTTCCAGCTTCTACTGGAACACAGCTCGTTATATTACATTCTCTAAGTAGAGTCCCATTTTCCACTAGCTTGTGAGCTCCCCAGGGTAAAGGCATGCCTGATTGATCTTGAATCCCCAGAGCTGCAGGTTTTAGCACATGGTAGGTCCTGAATAAACATCCCTTAGGAGCTTACGTTTGAGGTAAGGGGATAAGAAAATATAACTAAATGGCAACGTGTAGAACAACATCCAGCATGCTGTGCTATGTGTGCTGTGAGAGGCACCGAACGCGGAGACCATGGCTGTTCAGGGAGGGCTGGGGGGCTGCACAAGGCTTCCTGGAGGAGGTGGGGCAGCTCGTGCTCCATGTTGCAGTATGAGAAAGGTCTAGTTCTCAGAAAGGAGAGGGGGAGACCTATTGAACTAAAAACCTGCATCTAGGGATGGCATATTTGCAGGGATAGTGAGGAAATGGGCCTAAATCATATTTAGGGATGAGAAAAGTAGGACTGTGGGCTTGGGAAGCCATGTACTTTGTCCTGCATTCATTTGTTCAGCAAATATTTAGTGAGCATTTACTGTGTGTTAGGGAAGGTTCTGGGTACTTGGATACATTTGTGAACAAAATAAAGATCCACACAGCATTTACAGTAAAGTAAGAAGACACAAAAAGGTGGCCATAATAAACAAGTATGGCAGAACATGTCAGAAAGTGGGGAGTGCCGTGGAAAAATAAAGGATTTATTTTTTTTAAGATTTTATTTATTTGACAAAAGAGAGAGAGAGCATAAGCAGGGGGAGGAGCAGGCAGAGGCAGAAGCAGGCTCCCCGCTGAGCAGGGAGCCCAGTGCAGGGCTCCATCCCAGGAGCCCAGGATTATGACCTAAGCCACCCAGATGCCCCGAAAAATAAAGGATTTAGAGCAATCTGTAAGGAGAATCAGGAGTGGGGGGACATTGTGATTTCAATTAGGATGTGCAAAGTAGGCCTCAACAAGAAGGTACATCTGAGCAAATACTGGAAGGAGGTGAGGGAGTTTGCTGGCAGGGTTTCTGAATTGGTAGCGTGTCTCGCATCCTGGGGAACAGTAAGGAGGCTGGTGTGACTGGAGTGGAGTGAGCAAGGAGCAAGAGGATGGGCGGTAAGGCCAAAGAAGTAGGGGGATGGGGTGGGGCCCGCACAGTGCTTGGACCTTGACATTTACCCAAGAGCCACAGCAGGGTTTGAGCAGGGGAGCAGCATGATCCAGCCCATTTGAAAGCAAGGGTTCCGGCATGGACAGTTCTGCCTGCCTAAATGTTTCTATTAATTATGAGTTACTATTCACATTATGCATGCCAATTTTCATGTAATTCAAATGTGATATATAAGGTCTCACCTCCTGCTGGCCCAGGGTTTGGAGGAAGAGAGGGCTCATGGAGGAAAATAACAGACATACAGACTGTCAGACAGGAAGGGGCTTAGAAACTCAGCCCTGAAAGTTTGCATTGTTTGTCAAAAATCATACAATTGTGGAAAAGGCAAAGGCAAACCAGGTTTAGACCATCTCAGTTTCCAGCTTGTGCCATTCCATTAAAATGACCCCAGGATGTGTCATATAAGTTTTGTTTATTTATCTAACCAAATCTTTGCTATCACTTTATGAATAACTAGATAAATATAAAAGAAATGGTCAAAAAACAAACACAGCAAATGTGAGAACTGTCACAGATTGCTCACAACAGTTATAATTAAGATTCATAACCTTGCACTCTTCATTCAGTTGATGGCAGCCTCCCAAGACTCTTGAAGAATCTTCCTGAAGTCTCTGGCTGTCTGGCTGTCTTCCAGGCAGCCTGCCAGGGCTGGGGCTGCTACTCCATGACAAGTGTGGGAAATGAAGTAGGTGAGGGTACAAAGGCTCCCTGCTCTTGGTGTCCTAACCGACAGAATTCTGTGATCCACCACAAGGAGGGAAATTCTCAACGCTTAGTCTCCTATGAGAAGAGAGATTGTCCTTCAGCATCGTGATGGGCTGAGCCCTAGAGTTTGGAAGAGGAGCCCGGAAACCAAATGCTAAGGAAATGGGGGTGTAGGCGCTCTCTGAGTGGGGTGTTCTTTAACCCTGAGGCATTTGCCACCAGCGGTCAGCAGCCGCTGACCTGTCCACATCTTAATAAGAATCTTTCGCGGTCGAGAATGTGTTGAGCAGGGTGTCCATCAACAAGAAACCCTAAGTAGAAATTGTCAAACAAGTTTCATGGAAATCTAAAGGAAGTGGCCAGTTCTGTTTTGTCTTCACTTGAGCCTTTTAGGTTTTTATAAACAATGTGCCTTTCTCAGCTTTTCTCATGAAAAGGACCAGTATAGGATAAAGGCAAGTAGCTCTATTTAACACCTCTGGATAATACCCTGACAGTTAAAATAACCAGTGAGGAATTTCTGAAGATTGTGTTTGCAGACCTGTAAAGTCTGTAGATGCTGAGCACAAATACCATCTGAAAGGTGTTTAATGAAGTCAGTGTGTTTCTGGGTGAGTAAATAATCTATAAAATGTCCCCTCTAACCACAGTGTGCTCTGCATGTTTCCAGGAAGGACTACTCGGGGGAGTACACCATCTACCTGATCCCATGCACCGTGCAGCCCACACAGCCGTGGGTTGATCCAGGAGAGAAGCCTTTGGCCTGCACTGCACATGCCCCAGAAAGGTAGGGAAATATGGCAGGTCCTCATGATGTGTAAATTCACCTCCTCGCTAAAATGTATTTGTTACGGCAAAATCCGTTCTCGTGATGCCTTCATGGTCATTCGCAGGCATGCAGAGTGGCAAAATGTTGAGTCACCTGACACACACATTCCCGGCTCAGGTCAAGCAAGGCAACACTCTACCTTCTTCTTCCAGGTTTCATAACTATAAACAAGTATCCTTTTCATGGTCTGTGTAGTGCCGTGGTTTTCAAATTTTTGTGCTTTTTTATTGGTGATTTCACCATTTGTAACAGCTCCCAAGCATAGTGCTGAGGAGCTACCTAATACTCCTAAGTAAAGAAGCCTGTGACGTACCTTAGGTCACATAGACTTTCTTGGGCATAGGTTTTCAGTGCTGTTGCCACGAGTTCTACGTTAACAAATTAACAACATATTAAATAAGGTGTTTTAAACAGAAACATGCATAGAACGGGGCTAGGTATTGGTCAGTCAGTGAATATGTTGTGACCAGAGGCTGCGGGAGCTCTACCCTGTATTTGCCCTAGGAGCAGTGATTCAGTATTCACTGACTCAGCATTCGCCGCAACTCTGGAGCATACTTACCACGAATAACAAGAATCAACGCGGCCTGTACCCACCTCAGACCTGAGACTGTCCACGGTGTGCCATATGTTCATTCATTCAACCAGTGTTAACTCAGCTCTTATCGTGTGCTTGGCTCTGGTCCAGCATGGAGATTATAGCAGAGGATTAAAGGTAACCTCAGCTCTAGCACCATCCTTCTAGGAGCTGGGCAAAGTGAAGAGAAAACTTCTTTTTTAAAGATTTTATTTATTTATTTGACACAGAGACAGAGACACAGCGAGAGAGGGAACACAAGCAGGGGGAGTGGGAGAGGGAGAAGCAGGCTCCCCGCAGAGCAGGGAGCCTGATGCGGGACTCGATCCCAGGACCCTGGGACCGTGACCTGAGCCGAAGGCGGACATCTAACGACTGAGGCACCCAGGCGCCCCGAGAAAACATTTTTAAGAGAGGATGTTGACAGAATCTGACATTATCATGAAGAGAAGACAATTTGGAATGTGACAGTCAAATTAAGAAACTGAGAATGGGCCATCGGATTTGGCGATTGAGAAGTGGTTGATGATCTTGACAAAGGGCAGGCTCGGTGGACTGAGGGGTTAAAGCCTGATCAGACCACGAGAGACAGAGGAGAGAAAGTAGAGACAACAGGGATAAACTGTGCCTAAGGTGTTTTATTATAAAGGATGTCAGAGGAAAGGGACAGTAGCTAGAAACAGATACGAAGTCAGAAGAGGTCTTATTTGTGTTTTAGAGTGGAAAATATTTCAGGGTGTTTGTATACTAGTGGTCTATTAGGTGAAATTTCATGTTGCAGTAGAACAAGGGGAAGTCAGCTGAGCCAAGCCTTTGAGTCGGGTGGGGATAGATCTAGGACAAGAGGGGAAGGGCCAGCCTTCACTTGAAGCCCAGAGCCTTCATCCAGTGAAAGAGGAAGGCATGCAGAGTGCATGGATATAGGCGAGGGGAGAATTGGTAGATTGCGAGGACAGGGATGACAAAGTAGAATCTGATTAAATCTGTTTTCTCCATAAAATGAGAAGCTAAACATTAACCGGAAGTAAGGAACACTGAGGCTTGAGACAGCTATCTCAGAGAGTGGGAAAGTGGGTGTGCTAGAGGGTCGCCGACAGCAGCTGATCGGGCAGTGCTAAGAGCCCATTGAGTTGTTTTAAAATTGCCGTATCTTTGACAACAAGATAAACTGTGCATACTTAAGCTAGATACAGTTTAATAAATTCTGACATATGTATACACCCATGAAACCATCACAGCTAACATAGTGAATATATCCATTTCCTCCAAAGGTTTCCTCATGCCCCTTGGTAATCCCTCCCTCCTACCCCATGCGAGCCCACCCCTTTCTCCAGGATCCACTGATCTGCTTCCTGTCACTACAGATTAGTTTGCATTTTCTAGAAATTCATGTCAGTGGCATCATACAGTATGCATTCGTCTCTGACTTCTTTCACTGAGCATGATTATTTGCCTGCACCCCTGTTGTGTGTAACAGTAGTTTGTTCCTGTTACTGATGAATTGTATTCCAAGGTACAGCTATGATGCTGCCCTTTGTTTATCAGCTCATCAGTTGGTGGACATTTGGGTTGTTCCCAGTTTATGGTTGTGAGAAATAAAGCTGCTGTGAACATATATATACAAGCCTTTACATGGACATATGCTTTCTATTTTCCTGTGTAAATACTTAGGAATAGAATGGCTGGATCGTATGGTAGGTATATGCTTAACTTTTAAGAAACTGCCAAACTGTTTTCTGAAGTGTTTGTTATATGGAACAATGTGTGTACCTTCCCACCATGAGTGTGTTGGTGTTCCAGTTCCTGGTCAAAGTGGTCAGGGAGGTTCCGTGTGATTAGAGAATTAATGAGCGGAAGTAACAGAAGGGGTGAGCTCAAAGTCAGGGGACGGTAGTTAGAAAGGAAGATGCTGGGAAATGAGATTTGGGGAGGTGACACATAGTAGGACCGTGAAGCATGAGTGGGGTGGACAACAAGCTCTTTGGAGGTGAAGATATCAAGGAACTGAGAGCTGAAGGGTATTAGATGATTCATCCATGTGGACGTTGAAATCACCAAGATCGATGGTAGGAGCACGGTAGTCAGCTAAGTGAGGGAGGGAAAGTGACCAGGAAAATGGTAGTTGGCTGCAATAAGGAAGAACAGAGGGCAAATCATCAGGTGAGATATGCTGGGACATTTGTATTCACGTATTCAATTTTTTTAATTATGAATATTATATTACATAGAAGACCACATATAATGCCTATATAAAACCTTGAGTAATAGAACATTATCTGATAGGAATTGCAACTGCGTGAGTGAGTATCTCTTGGGCTTACTGATGATAAAATGAGTAATAATAACTACTGGGGGTATTAATGATCACGTATGGAGTGCAGGCACTGTGGGAGACTCTGTACTAAGCTCTTAACACTTCTCACTATAGCGTTCCCCCACAAAATTGGCACCATTATTTCCATTTTATAACCAGTGAAAGTCGGAGTCAAAGAAAAAAAAAGAACTAGAACATTCCCAGTACCTATACCCTGAGTAACCCTCAAGTTGCACTGTCTTTCCCACCTCTCCACCTGTGTAACCACTAGACTGATATTTGTACTTATCATCCCTTGTTTTGGTTTATGGTTTACCTCATATTTACTTCTGCATGGTTTTGCATGTTTTTGAGCGATATAAAAATGTCATACTGCACAAATTCGCTCTGCAACTTTTCTTTCTTGCTCAATGAATCACTTCTTGATTCATAAGTGTATCAACATTTGTGTTGATTCATGTAGCTGTGCTTTGTGCCTTGCTGCCTTAAGGTATTCATTGTGGGAGTATTCCACAATTTATTTGACCATTCTGCTTGGCATATAATTCCACATTCTGTTATGAAGAATACTATATGTGTCTCTGAGCATACATACGTAAGAAGAGTTTCTCCAGGGTAGGTGCCAGACCTCTTTTTTTTTTTTTAAGTCTTTTGCCATTCGAAAATGGCAAAAAGGAGCAAAAAGACACCAACACATCTCTACCCCTGGTGCTGTGTGGGTCTGGGAGGCCACAGAGGGAAGACTGTTGTTGAGTCAGTTTACTGAGGCTTTAGAGTTGGAAGTCTTTGCCTTACATCAGGGAGATCGTTGCTTGTGGGGTCCCTGTTATTCCCAGGGTGACTTTCCGTAGGGCCTAACCCTGCTTTTGATCGTCTATATGGCTCCCCAGGGATGCGATAGAACTGCAACACAAAAAATAGTCAAGACTGACTCAGGGAATTCAGACTTAATTCAAAAGAATTATGTCCCCTATAATGCCTGTTTTTGTGAGGTCTGTCAGACCTTCCAACCTTATAAATCATCATCGTCATCTCTAGTCCATTGTTTGTTCTATTTAATCAGTAAATATTCATTGAGTATCTTAGGTGTCAGATACTACATGGAATCTGGTAATACCAGGATCAACAAGAAAAACCTGTTTTGCTGAGTCCGCTAAATGAGCTCTTGGTGCAACAAAGCAAAGTAGTCGAAGCAGGGTCAGCCCTAGCTTGTGTGGGTTGCTCCTATGCTCCAAGTTCCTCCTATACCCCAATCCTCTCAAATCTACCCACTGGAGCACTTCCAGTTAAAAGTAAGGAATGGTCGGAAGGACTCTGTTGCAAGTATAAAGCATTGAAATTATCACTCATGCATTATTCTTTAACAAATGTATGTGTCAGAAGCTTGGCCAGCAATGAAGATATAATAGTGAGCAAGTAGATATGGGCTGTGATTCTATGGAACCTGTAATGGGTGAAGCAGACTTCGACCTGATTTACATTTAAAGTCACTTTATTTAAATAAAATATCAAATCATGATAAGTACTGTGAATGAAAAGTGCACAGTGTAATGAGAACAAATGATAAGGGGTGCCTGGGTGGCTCAGTCGGTTAAGCATCTGATTCTTGATTTCAGCTCAGGTCATGATCTCAGGGTTGTGAGATCAAGCCCCATGTCTGCTTACGACTCTCTCTACCCCTCTGCCCCTCCCCTTACTCTTTCTCCTTCTCTCTCTCAAATTAATTAATTAAATTTAGAGAGAGGGAGAACAAATGATAAGGGATTTGACCTAGGCTGGAAGGGAAGAGAAAGAGGGTGAACTGCCTAGACACTGTGGTGTTTGAGTTGAGATCTGGAGGATAAGTAAGAGTTAACTAGGCAAAGAAAGGCAGACAGAGGAGTGTTCCTGCAGAATGCCCAGCAAGGTCAAAGTCAGGAAACTTCAAATTCATTATCACTAATCTCAAGTCAACCCTCAGAGATTCCCAGCACAAAATAAAAACAGTTCCTAACCACTGGCTTCACTCTCTCACTCTTCTCAACTATTTTATTCCTTCCCATTCAAATTGCTGTATCTCCCCCATCCTCACCCTCAGCTGATTATCTTGTGTCCTATTTCATGGAGGAAACAGAAGAAATCAGAAGAGAACTCACCCAAGCTCCTACCATCATATCTACCCACTCCCTGCATCTGCACGTACCATATGAAGGAACAGTCCTAGCTCCTATTCCAAGCCAGCCACCCCACGTGTGCACTGAAACCCAAATCCTCTCATCCGGCTTTATAAAGAGCATCTTATAAGCCATTCTCCTCTCTCTGTGAGTCACTCCAATCAGCATTAAAAACATGTAACTTCTCCCATTTTTTAAAAAAAAAGTCCTTTCTTGACTCCATTTTTCCCTCCACACCCATTTTCCCCTTCCTTGTACTTCAAGTTGTCCCTCAAGAGTTGCCTAGACTCGCAATTTCCAGTTTAGCACCTTCCATTATCTCTTGAGCCCACTTCAGTGAGGCTTCTGCTCTCGTCCCTTCACCCAGCTTGATCTTGTCAAGGTCACCAATGACTGTGTCTTACTAGAATCAGGGGTTGAGTCTCATCTTTATTTTTGCGACGGCTTTACAACAGTTAACAGTTCAGTCTCCTCCTTGAAACATTTTCTTCACTCAGCTGCAGTGTCATGCTCTGTAGGCTTTTCTTCTGCCCACTGGCTTTCCCTCACTGTTTGCTCTGCTGGTTCCTCCTCTTTTCCATTGCCTTTGAATTTGGAGCACCCTAAGTGCCGTGCCAGCACTGTCTCTTCTGTCTCTGTTTTCATGTGGTGGTCTCACTCATCATTCGTTCCCAAGGTTTTAAATACAAAGGAACACCTTCAGCCCAGGGCTTACCTCTCACATCCAGACTTGTGCATCAGATTGCCTGCTCTGCTTCTCCACCTGGCTCTCTTATAGGCCTCCCAAGTTGAACATGCCTGTTGCTGAATCCCTCCTCTTCCTCCACCAAATCTAGTCCCCCCAACAGTTTTCCCATCTCAGGTAAGGGTAGCTCCAACCTCCTAGTTTTCCTCTCACTGAGGCCTTCTGTGACCCCCATATTTAAAATTTCCAGCTGAACCTCTTCCTAGCATTCCCTTTCTCTGCCTCGCATTTCTCTTCATCACCTGCTTCCTTCTCATGTACTATACATTTTTGAACTTATTTATTAACCGATTCCCTATTGGAACATATTGTCCCTGAGGGCATATGTTTTTCTGCTTTGTTCACAGATGAATTCCCATTACTAGAACAATGTATATCACATAATAAAAGCTCAGTGAATATTTGTTGAATAGTGAGTCCCAAGGCAGTAGAAATATGGAATAGAGAACATGTCAAGAGACCTAAAGAAGGCCAGTCTGGTTGGAGAAGCCCTTATGTGCCAGAGGCTGGGAAGAAAAGAGCAGACTCAAAAGACCAAGAAGGAAGGCCAGGGAGGTTGAAGTAAGGAGTGAGGCAAGAGAGTATTGTTTGGCAATGTCTTGAAGAGTGGGACGTTATATTTGGATCAGGTTGAAAGAGTCAAAGTTTCAGAGCAGGCAGATCTGGGAAGGAGAAGTCTAGGCAGGGTACTATGGCGATGAGCCCTTCAGCAATCAAAGAGCAACCTTGGGGACCTTCAGAATGGAAGGGCTAGGAAAAGCAAAAAGTACAAAAGACTTCTACAGATGAATTAGATTATTTCTCCTACCCACATCTCTTTATTCAGTGATTATTTAGCACCTGCCACAAAGCACAGTTCACAATCCTGAGAAGGGCGGGCAGGGAAGACAGCCCGAAGTTTGCAGAGTGGACCCTGCTCTCAAGGAGCTCTTGTTTTTCCTGCATCTAGATTCCTGATCCCCATTGCATTCCAGCAGACCAACCGCCCTGTACCAGTTGTGTATTCACTCAATACCGAATTTCAGCTCTGCAATAATGAGAAGGTGTTCCTAATGGATCCCAATACATCTGATATGTCACTGGCAGAAATGGATTACAAAGGGGCCTTCTCAAAAGGTAAGTTATTTCCTTCACCTGCAGAAAGAGACTGTGGCTGGACTTGAGATGCTTTAGGACAGGTCTTTGGACTAGCATCTCTGCTCATTGGCTTTCGGGCAACTCTCCAGTGAAGGTTCCCCTGGGTTTGGTTCTAGGATAGCCAAGATTTAGTCCGAGGAACAGACCCATATCCTTCCTTCATGTCGTATCAAAATAAGATCACATATTTGGTACTGTAATGATTGGCAGTGTGGTACTCTGGAAAAACTCTGGTCTGAGTGGTAAGAAGACTAGGGTTTCCAACCAGATTCTAACATGCTATCTGACTTTGGCTAAGTTGCTTTATCTCTCAGTTACTCAGAGAGAGATTGCAACATGACCCTCACTACCTACCAGCCTCAAGGTTGCCAAATGTCTGTGTACTCTCCATCATGCTTTCTCTGCTAGAAATGGTTCCTCTGCTCCCTCCTCACCCCAAACATGGTTTCCTTGACGTTTCAAAAGGATAGCCCTTTCTTCTCCTTCAGGTCTCTACTTAATTGTCAACCGTCTCAAAGAGGCTTTCCTTGACCACACCAGTTGAATATAGGCCTCCATATTTTTCACTTTCACAGAACATTATTCATTTTTTATAGTACTTCTCACAATTTTAATATTGTATAATATATATTACATATTTCTTTACTTGTTGCCTATTTCTACCACTAGACAATGAGTTCCACAAGAGTAGAGATTGTGATCAGATATCAAATTTGCACACCAGACCACCATGCCTAGGTGCTTAATAAATATTGATTGATTGAATAAACGAATTAGTCAATTATCTGCCTTTGTTCTCTCAATGGCCCCTTCTGCCTTTTTCTTACTTTAACCTTCTCCTCATATCTGAGCTTTTTCTCTCATCCTAAAAACACACTCAGGTCCTGCCCATAACAGAAAAAAGCAAAGCATCCCTCAGCCCTAACTCTCCTTCAAACTTCAGTCTGTTTTCTCCTTTTCTTTTCTCTGAGAAACTTCTTCAAAGAGTGAGCGGTGAGCACACACTGTCTCTATGGCCCTTCACCTCCGTCCATCTGTCACAGTCTGGGTTTATCCCACCATGCACAACTTAGAACTCTCTTTTGTCAATGACACCAAATTTGTGGATTTGGACACTTATTTCCTGTTGGGTTTCCTTTGCCCCACCCTCACCTGACACAGTCTTGCTTCTCTGGCCACTCCTCACTCTCCTGCCCTGGGTCTTCATCCTCTGATATATCCATGTTATTATCCCCAGGTTCTATGCGTGACTCCTTCTGTTCTTACTCCACTGCAGCCTCTGGTCATCCCTGTGGCTTGGCCCATCCCTTTGCTCTGAACTCCCTATTCTCCTACTCCCCCACAGCCATTCCTTAAGAGTTGACTTTACCCTGATCTCTCCGAACTTCATTTCTACATTTCCACATGTGGGTCTGGAACTACCAAGCTGCTTCAAATGGATGTCTTTCAGACACCTAGAAGTATCTAGAACAGGACTTATCTCCCTCCTACCACATCCACTGCCGCATTGACTGCATCATCATACTCCAGGTGCCCCAGGCAAAAACCTCAGGATCATCCTCCTCTTCTCCTATGCCTCCCATCTATCATTAAGATCAGTAGAATCTGACT
Source organism: Leptonychotes weddellii (assembly GCF_054177405.1). Lineage (NCBI taxonomy): Eukaryota > Metazoa > Chordata > Mammalia > Carnivora > Phocidae > Leptonychotes > Leptonychotes weddellii. Next base: position 121,454,864 of record NC_138370.1, on the reverse strand, counting down.
CCCAGACATTTCTTGAGTTCATCCCGTGCTTCACAGCTATATTTTAGATACCTGTCTCTCAAGAGTATTAGCATAGCCCCCGACCCGATCTCTGCGACTCTAGTCTTTTAGTCTTTCCTCCATGCTCCATGTTTCTGAAGCCCCGGTGTGTTGATATTACACCCCTGCTTAAAACCTTCCAGTGTTCCCCATTTCTTACACACCGAAGTCCAGGCTCCCCAGCACCCTTAACCTATCTTCCCAGGAGTCTCTCCTGCCAGAGCCTCTAAACTTCCTCCTCTCTAGTCACACTGACCTACTCAGTGCCACATAGCAAATGCTCTGCATGACAGATTTGTGCTCAATTTCTCATCCTCCCATGTCACAGATAGGAAACCTTGCTCAATTTCTCATCCTCCCATGTCACAGATAGGAAACCTTTAATGTTATTTAAAATGAGGATAATAATTGAACCTATCTCTTGGGCTCTTGGGAAGAATAAATAAGATAGTATAAGGAAAGAAAGTAGACGTAGATGTAAAGAAAGTGCCATGACAGACACTAAGGAGACAGTAGCAACACCGGGACTCACCTTCCAGCATACAGTATTTTGTGCGTGGACTTTCTTTTGCCTAAATGGTCTCCCCAGTCTCCTACCTCAAATGCCTACTCATGTTTTAGGGTATTGCTCAAACATTATCTCCTCTTTAAACCTTTCCATACCTCTCCCCAGGCAGATCTCTGTGCTCAGCCATATGCTCATGTAACATTATGTACCTTCCTCTATTGTGGTACCTAATGGTATCATGTTGTGATAAGGGTGGGTTTAAGAGCCCAAGTCCCTTGACTTTGAATCCCACCACCACTACCTCCTAGCTTTGTGACCTTCAACAAGTCACTTAACCACTCAGCGCCTCAACTTCACATCTATAAAATAATGAGCACTACGTGAATTCTTACATGGGAAGAACTTAGTACAGGACCTACCAAATAGTATGAGTTTGATAAATGTTAGCAATGTTATTTTTAGCAATTGGTTAGGTTTTATTTCTGTCCTCTCAGCTGCATCTCACTCACCTTTGTGTCCCCTGTGCACAACAGAGTCCTTGGCATACCTTAAACGCTTAATTAATGTTTATGGAATAAAAGAAACTGTAAATGGATGAATGAGTATTTTAAGGGCACATGGAATCATAGAGCTCTTCATAGAGAGGTACTTTTGACTCTAAGGGAGTGTGTTAAATCCTTTCTACCCTTGATATTTCTTTCTCTTTAATCTTAAAGTCTGACCTAATTAATGCCTCTCAATCTTTCCAGGTCAAAACCTTTATGGCCGAGTACTTTGGAATCCAGAACAAAACCTTAATTCTGCTTACAAACTCCAGCTGGAGAAGGTCTATCTTTGTACCGGCAAGGATGGCTATGTGCCTTTCTTTGATCCCACAGGGACAATCTACAATGAAGGGCCGCAGTATGGATGCATTCAGCCAAACAAACACCTGAAACACAGATTTCTGCTGCTGGTATGCTAACTGTTAGTGTTAAACAACTGACACCCAAGTTGATTTCCTTAGCTATGAATTCCGCCTCAAGCAGATGGAACCCCACTCTTGACGGTATTCTCTCTATCCATATTGCTCTTGTTGTTTCTCTCTAATCAGCTAAATGCTAGCACATATTACCAAATGTGATGGTTACAGTGGGTAACAAGACAAGCTATTATTAACGTCCCGGGAAAAGGAAAGTTGAGGCCAGTGTTTCCCCGAGTATGAACCAGTGTTTCTCAGAGTATGGACCCTGTATATCCCCGATTCTCTTTCAGGGAGTCCACAAGGTCAAGACCACTCTCATAATAATATAATGATGCTTGCTTTTTTTTTTTTTCCCCACACTAATTCCCTCATGAGTGTAGAAGGTGTGAAAGGTTTATTGATATGGTTTCAAATTCCACATTGTAATTAATCTTTCAAAAATACCACTTACCGAATTTGATTCAGTATCAAAGAGAATATCCACAATTATCTGAAAAAGGTATGAAATCATTTCTCCCTTTTTCAACTACACATCTGTGTGAGGCCAGATTTTCTTCATATACTTCAGCCAAACTAACATATCGCAACTGAGGCAATATAGAAGTTATGAGAATCTAGTTCTTTGCAGAGATTTGCAAAAATGTAAAACAATGCCAGCTCTCTTTGAGGAGCTGAGGGTGAATATAGGTATTTTCTCTAAAAAATGTTACATATGTTAACATGCAGTGGGTTTTTCATTGCCACTTTAAAATGAATTATAAAATGAGTATTTTATAATTTTTCAGTGTTAATTTAAATAGAGTAAATATTGATAGTTATAAATCATATAAACATAAGACTTTTGGGGTCCTTGATTTTTAAGTGTGTAAGGGATCCTGAAACCAAATGGCCTGAGAATTATTTGTCTAGGCTACCCCACTCTTTGAGCTTTGAGATCACAGAATCCACCAAGTGTCCTTCCTTGAAGAGAGCAGTGGGTGCCCAGAGGCAGTGGTTGACTTAAGGAAAAGGCTTTTACAGCACGTACTCTCCTGACCCAACCCAAGGCAGGAGTGGAGAGTACCTTTCTCCTCCCAGTGACTGCCACCTGCCGGGTCAGTGGTTCTATCTTTCTAAACCTTTCATTTCTTTTTTTCTGAAATTCTAGGACCGCAGTCAGCCAGAAGTAACTGATAAGTACTTCCATGATGTGCCCTTTGAGGCCCACTTTGCTTCCGAGTTGCCTGATTTCCATGTGGTCAGTAGCATGCCAGGTGTGGATGGATTTACCCTGAAAGTAGACGCACTCTATAAGGTGAGTGTGGTGAAAAGAGTAGAAGCATAGGACCAAGGCCACGTTAAAAGTTACAAAAAGGAAGATGACATTATCTGTGGGCTATTAGTCTCTTTTTATAGCATTCTTGCTGGCAGGTCTTTTTTATTGGTGTTAAGCTTATCATTCACCCCCATTTTTTTTTAAGATTTTATTTATTTATTTTAGAGAGAGAGAGAGCGCGCACATGAGCAGGGGTAGGGGCAGAGAGAATTTCAGTCAGACTCCCTGCTGAGCACGGAGCCAGATGCAGGGCTGAATCTCACAACCCTGAGATCCTGACCTGAGCAGAAACCAAGAGTCAGATGCTTAACTGACTGCACCTCCCAGGTGCCCCCATTCACCCCAAATTTTCACCACCCATCCCAATAGACCACAGCAATAATAAAATTCTTTAATTTGCTTATAGTCACTTGTCATAGTGTGAGTCAGGGGTGCATATGGTACTCTGGATTTTCCTGAACTCTTTTATATTGCCTGCCTTTTTGGCTCTATGCTACACCAGCTGATGTTCACTGGCATGTGGAAAACACTTAACAAAGTCATAAATACAGTACAGCAATTTAGAACGACAAGAATTACTAGTATTTGATGAGCAAAAATACTCTAAGTCCAGTAGTAAACATGAACTTCCAAAATCAAATTCCACTTTTTCCTGTCTTCAAGTAGTAATCCATGACCTTGGATTTCAGAACTGTCGCCATTGCTCAGAAGTTAGTTCAAAACCATGGAGGATTTCAATGGGGGCATAGGAAATGGCAATAAAATACTTGATGACTTAACCGCTCAGGGGATGATCCAGGAAGTGTTCAGATTTAGGAAATTTTTGTCATGTATCTGCATATTATGCACAGAGTAGGTGTTTAGTGGATATTTGTTGAATGACTGTAGCTGAAGTTCATCAATAATAGTAAGTTAGCATAACATACAATTGAAGGTCACTGGGAATAAACATGATTATTAATACTTCACTGCTATCAATAAAGACTGACAATCCTAAGTATTTACTTAGCTAAAGAAAAGATGAAAGATAAATTCGTAGGGCTCTTCCATACACAGGTAGGAAAACAGAAAAAAATGTGAGTAGCTGGCCCAAGATGACCCTAATTTGGAAATAAAATAGAACCTATAATATTTGGTTCAATTCTCGACTCGTAGACACCAACCACTGCTAATGCTTTCAGTGAGACCATTTATCAAGGCTCACGGTCATTCCATTTCCCTCGTGAAGAAGTGGTCTGTGGGCCACAGTGACATGCGTGCTTTGTCTCTCTGTCTCCCTCCTCCCGCAGGTGGAAGCAGGACACCAGTGGTACCTGCAGGTGATCTACATCATTGGTCCTGACACCATCTCAGGGCCCCGGGTCCAGCGCTCTCTCACGGCGCCTCTGAGGCGCCACCGAAGGGACCTGGTGGACCCCAGTGGCCGTCTGACCCTTGACGATTCGCTCATCTATGACAATGAAGGGGACCAAGTCAAGAATGGCACCAACATGAAGTCCCTGAATCTCGACATGCAAGAGCCTGTGGTGGCTGCTTCTCTCTCCCAGACTGGGGCGTCTATCGGCAGTGCCCTCGCTGCTGTCATGCTCCTGCTTCTGGGGCTTTTGGTGGCTTGTTTCCTCACCAGGAAATGCCAGAAGCAGAGGAAGAAACCGCCCACAGAGGACATTCTGGAGGAATACCCTCTGAACACCAAGGTGGATGTGTCCAAGAGGAGCCCGGACAGGATGGAGAAGAACTTGAACAGACACTACTGCACCGTGCGGAACGTCAACGTCCTGAGTGACGCCGAGGGCGCTTATGCCTTCAAAGGGGCTAAGGTGAAAAAACTGAATCTGGAAGTCAGAGTTCACAACAACTTACAGGATGGAACGGAAGTTTAACGGAGGAGACCTGTGTGTATTTTTTTCTAAAATCATTTTTATAAAGACGGGGGTCAAATACTGGTATTTTTATAATCTTGCAGTTTAAAAAGGGAAAACTATAGCTTTGAGTGGTGGAAGGCACACATCACACACATCAACTCACAACTGAGCTACCTCATTAAACAAAGAACCACTGAGACCCCAGAGTTCTGGAGCAGAGGTCTTTCGGGAGATCTCTTGAATAGTGTCAGCAGGTATAGATTGCTCCTTCTGTAAGGCTGGTCTTAGAAAGCACATATTTCAGTATTGGCCAGAGCTTAGACTTTCCAGCTAGATGATGGGGCTCAGCAGACTGGAGAAGGTACACTGGCAGGTCTCTGGGGTGGGGGGCAGGGGGGTTGCTGGGGGGACATTGGTTTCCTCCCCCACCTCCAGCTTTCTTCTACTTGGGCTTTCCCTGGGCCTCCGGGCAGCAGAACTTGGATTGCTGATGCTCCAGTTCCATTCAAAATCCTGCTAATCAGCACAGCCTATGTATTTGCTCATTGTATCTGCTTGACAGCTTGCCCGCCATGGCCTCTAACTGTCCTTTGCATTTCCAGAGCCTTTCCACCTGGGGGTTTCAAAGTGCTCTAGATGAGAGCCTTGTCCCACAACTTGCGGGAGAAATCACACAGCTCCCTGCCAGAAGTCTGGCAGAGCGGACCCCCCACCAACAGAAGGGCAGACAGAGGAGGGGCCTGACCCTATTAGTGATGCACGGCCCCCTAGGCCCAGGGGGATGTCCTTGTGCCCCATTGGTTTACACTGCACCAAGGACATGTCAGGACATCCTCCCTGACAGAGAATGCTGCAAAACAAGATCAGTGCACCTGGCCTTTTTATTCCACATGGCCATGCATGCTTACAAAACCCACCACACTTTCCTGCCACCCCAGGCTTTGCCCAGTCCAATAGCAGACAAGCCTGTGTACTTTGCTAGCTGCGAGTTTTGTATTTTGCTAGGGTTTCAGAAAAGTAAGTGATTCATTTGAATAAAGCCAATTAGGAGAAAGCCCCACTCAGAGTGAAATCTGAGTTAAGAGATGCCAACTAGTACTCACAACAGATAAAGTACCAACGCTCACAGCAGAGAAGGCGCCGATCCCAGGACAGGTTTTCAGGGATTTCTCTTTTGGGGGGGGGTTCTTTTCTGGTAGCTCACGCATTTATTTTTACCACATCAGCACGTGACAAGGCCATAAACACATGGCTTTAAAATGATTCAGTGTTCGAATAGCAGCTTCGGGATTTTGTATGAAGTGTGCACACAGCTTGCTTTTGTGTTTCTTTTTCGTCTTTTGCCTGACTGGCAAAAACACAAGCATGTGTGTCATGTTGTTTTGAAATGCAGGCACAACTTCATAACCAAGGAGTGAAAGACGTGTTCTCCTCCTGATGCATGGCACACCGCAGTCACTGAGCAAACAACAGAACAGCATACTGTGTCATATTAGTCATAGAATGACCCAGGCTCTGTGAGAACATCCCACACTGCAAACACCTTGGTTCTAGAAAGCTAGAAAGAGTGAGCCATGAATGGTTTTTGGCATCTCTACCAGACGCCAAGCTCTTGAGAAGAGGACCTTGTGAGCCGTGCCTTTGGTTCCTCAGCAGTGCCTTGCACAGGACGAGCACTCCAGAAATATCTGTTAGGTAAACAAGTGAATGGTGGCATGGGTGGATGGTAGAGGAATCAGTTCAGGAAGGGGAGGTGAGAGACATTGGTGGCAAGATTGCATGGGCAGATAGGAAAACACAAAAACAAAACTGCCTCTTCTGCTTGGATTATAAGTAACCTCATTGGAATGAAGAAGCACCACGTGACATAGGCATGAATCTAGCAGTGGTCTTAGAACGACTGAACAGAAAAACCAGAAGAACGTTTTAGCAGAAGTTGAAACTATGAATCAGCCTCCAGAGAAGGACATTTAGAGGAAAGTCTGGCTTAGCGTTCTGGGGTGAGTGAAGTTTTCAGGAGAGGCTGGAATGGGGTGAGCCCAGAACCCAAAACTCCTGACTGGGCGCATGCTCCTTGAGACCAGCTTGGGCGGTGTGGGGCAGAACTTCTGTGTCGGCCTCGGGAGCATCCAGAATTGGTGTCTCGTGGCTGGAGAGCTCATCAGCCTGGTGTGGAATCTCCTCCAGAACAACCTGGAAGGTTAATGCTAATTCTGCGAGGACAGGAAGCCTATCATTTGCAGAGCAACTTTTGATTTGGCCCGGTCTTTATCCCTGTTCCCACTTGCCAGAACGCTTCCACACTAAAGCGGCACCGTCGCCTTTGCTCAGATATTCTTCGTGCACACCCCTTCCACTCCTGCCGAGGAGGACACATGCATGGGGAGAGTGAAGACATGCGCAGAGTGAAGCTAACGCAGGAAGAGATGGAGACCGAGACCTCTTGAGTGCTCTCAGCAGCTTCCATGTACGTGGTCTTGAGCGGCAAGGACAACATCCAGGGAGGACCATGAGACCGTGAGCTCTCTGTGTGAGAGGAAAGCCTGGGACTATTCCCACCTCCCTCCCTTCCTGCTCTTCCCCCTGACTACGTATACTTTTTTGAATGCTGGTACTTCTTCAGTGGATGCACACTTATTAAATAGGAAGTGTTTAGAGGTGTGAAGCTGAGATTTACTCCTTTGATACAGTTTCTCATTCTGTTTATGTTTTCTATTTCATAGCAGGAATCCGATAATTTGGTGACTGCTGCAGGATTATATTTCAGTCAAAGCCCTCCTTTCAATTTATCTAACTTGCTCACTAATGCCTTGTGTGTGTTTTACTAATCTTCTATACCATGTCATTAGGTCAGGAGGAACAAGAAGCCCTCCGGGGTTGCTATTTGCTCTCCCCCACTTGCTGTGAAGGTTGAAAGCGAGGAGTCTGTGACTTTTTTCTGCCTCGCTGTCCTATTATGATCCCCGGGCCTCCTGGAGGCCGCCTGCAGACTCCACGCCTGGGTGTGGAAGTCGTGTTGGAATGTGTTTGCACAGTCTTAGGACATTTAGTTTCAGTGTCCTGTAGGTGTTCATTGTTCTTGGATAGGACACACATGCTCAGACTGAGTGAAACATTTGTGGTGCTGTCAACCTGATTTCTTGACTTAAATAATCTTTGTATTTCTAATACCAATTTGTGTGTTATGAATTTCTGATTTCTCCAATAGCATATGCCACTATATAAATTTGTATTAATAAATGACAGTCTGGTTGCATTTTTTTTTTTTGCCATATTCTTTTTAGATTACTGCTCTCGTTAACATAAGACATCACCTTTGAGATGGCAAAATCATTCTGAAATCTGAGGCAAAGTTCTTTGGAGAAAACCTGCCTGAAAGGGTTGAATCTAAGACACACATGGACCGAGCTATGAGCCAGATGAAGAAGAAATTACACAGCCCCAGATCATCTTAGCTCATCTTCTGCAATCAGTTGAAACCCCAGTATGAAGAGGAATAATTCAAATATCCATGCGTGATACAATAAGATGATTATTTATGCTGTATTTATTACGATCAAACCCTCTTAGGATCCTTGATATAGTGTGAAAATGGCTAGGTTCTTTTATGCACTCACAAAAATTTATGAAGTGTCCCTAACTCACCCTGGAGAGATGACCAAGGCTCAAATAAGTTGATTGGCGTGTGAAGGGGCAATGGCACAGTCAGAAAGCGACTGAGCCCCAAAATCTCAGCGTTCTGCGAGCCTGGCCATGGGTGCCTGTCCCCCCTGGGGAGCTGCTTTATATACTTAAAAAAAAAATACTGCCAGTGACATTGACCAGCTGAGTTCTGTTGACACCTTTTCATGGCACATTTGCAAACTCAGCAAGACTTGAGAAAGCATGTTTTCATAAAATCTGGGGGAAAGGAGGCCACAACCCTGCTTGGGATTTCCGTAGATACTACTGGGACTTGGTGTAAACTTCACTTCCTTGAGGTTTCCTGTGATTGTCCCTTGCCCAACAGCAGAGCTCTAAGCCCCGGAACACATCTCTCTCTGGCTCCTAGAGAAGCTGTATCAGGAAACAATCTCTGAATCGTTAGGATTGCCTATGAAGAAGTTTCCTGAGACCTGAAATTTCGTAGGCATGAAATTTAGAAAACTTGGGGATGAGTGGCAGAAAATGAGTTCTCACTGAGATTTTGCAACACTTCACCGACGAAGGTTCTGAAGAAACTTTATGGGAACAGGAGAGGAGACGATACTGAGGATATCTCACCAGGTTCAGCGCCATATAATTGTTGATTTTGTTGGTTAAAGATAGTCCAGTATCAGTTGTTTTATATGTCTCAGCGTAATATTAAAATGCCATGATCACATAATAGATTCTGGCCCCAAATGAGCCTGGGAGAACTCTAACTAGGAGTCCTTTAGAATGGTGTCCTGAGAGTAGCTAGTAGCCCAGGACGCTCCCAAGTAATACAGCAGGCACATCGGGCAATCAAGAGCAATGACTCCTTTATGTTTTCTGCCTCATGCGGTCCTCATGACAGCCCTAGGAGAGAGTCATAGGTCATTGTCCTGGCTGATTTTCTTTGCAAGTTCCAGATGAAAACCAGGATTTCAAGTCTTGACCAGAAGGCCTTTATGGGCACAAAGTGGTGTTTAAAAATGGTCCAAAGCTCCTATAACTTGGATTTAATGCTTGTCATGAAAACTGTGGTCACTTGATTTATACAATAAAATAGACCCACCCTGCAACTTTCTCTAAAACAAACAGAAAAGCTAGCAGTTTTACCCCTGACTCATTTTGGTTTAAGGCTCCCAAGTTCCAAGACCAGTTAGTTATGAAAGTTTACTAGAATCCCACTCTCTGGGAGAATGTTCGTAAATTGTTAAAAACCAGTTTCAAGATGTCTCCCTTAAATGTCCCTCACTAAGGAATGTGTCCAGAACAAACCCATGGTCAGTACTAGTGACTCCCAAAAGTCCCTTTGCTGCTTATTCTGTCTCCACACAGAGCCTCTGCCCTGTTTGTGCTCTAGGAAACCGACTTACCAGAAATTATTCTCCAAGGCTCCCTTGCCCTTGGCTTCTGGTCGAGATTGGCCAAATGGAGACACTGATGGAGAGAAGTTAAGGTGTGTCTATCCCTCCCCCTTCTCCCCACTGCCTTGCTCCATGTGTGGTTCTGGTTGGTTCCCTCCTGAGCCACAGCCCCTCTTCTGCAGTCCAGTTCTCAAAAAGTTGTAACAGCATCCCTCCCTTGCCCTACAAGTATAAAGGTAGTAATGATTTCATCCTGTTCCTAGTCCTAGGGGCTTCACCATCAGTGTGGATTCCTTTAACTTAACCCTGCCTACACTCTGTAAATAGTCCTTTTTTATTTTTTTAAGGTTTTATTTATTTCAGAGAGATTTTATTTATTTATTTCAGAGAGAGAGCATGAGTGGGGGGCAGGCAGAGGGAGAAGCAGACTCCCCGCTGAGCAGGGAGCCTGTCGCAGGGCTTGATCCGAGGACCCTGAGATCATGACCTGAGCTGAAATCAGATACTTACCAACTGAGCCACCCAGGCATCCCTGTAAATAGTCCCTTTTAAAAACTCTTTAAACCCTTTGAGTATGCTATTTCTCTTCTGCCAGAACTCTTATATAGTCCTTAAGTTCAGTGCCATTTTGGCTATAGTTTTCCGATATATATCAAAGACAAACACTTGAACTCAGATCATGTCTTCATTTTAAATTTGCCTATTGTTATCAGCGGCATGCTGATAAATGTTTCACACCAACGTTTGGAGTCAGGAGAGGCCTGATTTGTAGCATTTGCTGGTTTTTCTGTTGTGTATGCCCCACCATGGCCAATCAACCTACCACCACAGTTTCCCTCAAGGTGGAGTTGGGGAGAGACGCACAGGAACACAACTTTATACAGCATTTCTACTACACAGATGTACTAGACATAAATAGCTTCAAGAGGATCAAGAATAGTAAAATGTAAAATAATTAGGAAGTTTGGGGCGCCTGGGTGGCTCAGTCGTTAAGCGTCTGCCTTCGGCTCAGGTCATGATCCCTTGGCGGGAAGCCTGCTCTCCCTCTCCCACTCCCGCTGCTTGTGTTCCTGCTCTCACTATCTCTGTCTCTGTCAAATAAATAAATAAAATCTTTAAAAAAAAAAAATTAGGAAGTTTGGGTGTCTTCATTTTTAATATAATTTATTTGTGTTTATTTATTTTTAAAGATTTTATTTATCTGACAGAGAGCACAAGCAGAGGGAGAGGGAGAAGCAGGCTCCTCAACAAGCAGGGAGCCTGACATGGGGCTCAATGTGGGGCTCCATCCCAGGACGCTGGGATCATGACCTGAGCTGAAGGCAGACGCTTAACGACTGAGCCCCCCAGTTGCCCCACGATTGTGTTTATTTAATACAGTGCTTAGTAATGGCTGTGTTTGCTTGCAAAATTCCTAAAAATGTAGCAATTCACTTTTGCATGTCAAGCCAGCCTCAGCACACCACTGTAAGAGCAAACATTTAGTATCTACAACCACTCAGTCAATTAAATCTCCTTTTATTAGTTTTTGCTTCCCATTCTAGCATGTATTTTGAATATACCTCAATAACTTTGATGTAAAATCTTATATTTGACTCACAAATTGTTCTATTTAAATAGGAGAGGGACGAGATATAGGAAAAATTAGCTGCTTCTAAAACTATAAAGTAGTTCTATGTATTGAGAATGGTGAAAATGTCATCAAATAATCTTTTCTGCATTCTTTTTCTGAATGACTACAAACCTGGTTTCTGAGATCCTAATATTTATCATTATTATCATCCAACATTTCCTTCTGAGAAAATTCATCCTTTGAGGAAAAAAATATTAGCTTTATAATCATGCCATAGCATGATTCTAGTCTAAAAGATGGTAACTGGGCAGTTGTTACAATGAGAACAATTCAAAAAATGGTTAGAATGTGTTTTGTTTTAAAGTTGCCATCCTGAAACCAAAGAGATTAAACCCTGAACCTGAAACAATTCAAATAAATCCTACATTACCACCACCTGTTGCTCATTTCCTTCTGGATGTAAATCCAGCCCTATTACTTCCTGGTTGTGCGGAACACAACCTGTGCATGTTCCGCAAGCCCTCTGAGCCTGTCTCTGTATTTGCAAAATAGAGCTAATCACACCGAATCGAAACTGGCTAGTAAGTGTGAAATAGGACCGTCTCTGCAAAGGCATTGCTCAATGTCTGGCATAAATAATAGGTTCTCAATAAATATCCGCCTCCTGCCACTATGCTAATCCCAGAATTTTCCAGGAGGAGGTGGTACTTAATAGTTTATCATGGCAACCTCTGAATGGGAGTCAGGAGTTACAATGCAGAATGGAAGGCAGAACACCGTCACATCTTCTCTCTCGGAAGAAAGCTCATCATCACTTTAGATTTGTGAATCTGGCGGGCTCCCCATGCACCCGCTCCTTAAGCAAGGCTGTTTCTCTGTTTGTCCCAATGCAGCTCCTCTTCCGTTTAAGGAAGGATGTCCTCTTAAACCAGTGCTCCTCAAGCTCTAGGCTGCATCAGAATCACCTGCAGGGCTTATTAAAGCAGTAGGTCTGGGGTAGGTCTGAGGGAATTTGCACTTCTAAGGCGTTCCCATGTCCCAGACCAGAGAACCACTGCTTGAGATCTTCCTGAGCCCCAGTAGCCCCTGTATTGTTTAAAGGGCATCACATATTAGCCTGCTGAAAGACTAGAAAAAAGGCATTCTGACCATTTAAGTCACTGTAGATAAACCAAACCAAAAGTTTGCTGGCATCTAAATGACAATTGATTAGTTCTAATCCTTTTCTTCAAGTTAATATTTTCACTAAAATATTTCTCAGGATAATAGCAATGGCAGTAAGGTTGTGATTGAGAAATACGGGGCACACATTTCAAATGAAAAAGAAAGTAAGATTTCTTTCAAATGATCATATTAAAATCATTCAGATTGCATTGCCTGCTTCCCTGACTGTCCCAAACTTCTAGTGTCCCTTTTCTTCTAAAGCCACAAGTCCTTTCCCCCAGAATTTAACATTATATGTAACAAATGATAAAGCATCTTAAATTACTGACTTTAGCTTCCCAGGAGTTGGTCTTGACCTCAGTTAGATTATAAACTCATTGATAACTGAACTATGTCACATTATTTCCTTTTAATCTTCCACAGCACCTACAGGTAGTGTGCAGTCAAGAAATACTTACCAATGAATTTTAAGTAAAATAAATCCACACCACTGTTTTAATCAAAAAGCAATAAATTAATTGAGAAAAGTAAGGTACAAAACTATAAAAATATACTGCCTTTGTGTAATAAAGGGAAGAAATAAGAATGTGTATTTCATGGCTTGATTTTATTTAAAAAGAAAAAAACAATGAAAGAATATACAAGAAACTAAAGAAAGAAAGTGCTTACCTGAAGAGGGCAGCAGTGAGTTGAAGGGATGAGGTGGGGGGGTGAGGGGGGTGGGGAGGTTAAGAGCCAAGACTTTGATAGACAGCTTTTTGGAATTTAAAAAAAAAAAAATTTAACCATGTAACCATCTTAAGACAGTTTTATTAACTGAGGAAGTTCAACTATTCCTGTTCTCTTTTAAATTTTCTTAGCAATGACCAGATTTATTCAATTACTGTTTGGCTCTGATTTGAGGATCTACCTGCACTGCTTGGAGGGTAGAAGCAAGGGGCACGCAGTGGAGGTCATGCCCACAGGAGTGCTGAATTTGCTTCCTACTGCTGCCATAACCGATTACCATAAACTTAGTGGCTTAAAATGACACAAGTTTATTATCTTACAGTACTACAGTCAGACGTCCAAAATGGGTCTCACTAGGCTAAAATCGCAGTGTTGGCAGGCTGCATCCTGTCTAGAGGTTTCAAGGGAGAATCCATTTCCTTGCCTTATCCAGTTTCTGGAGGCCCCCTGCATTCCTTGGATTATCACCCCCTTCTATCTTCAAAGCCAGCAATGACCAGTTGAGTCATCTCTCTGCTTAGCCTCCACTTCCCTCTTCCCCATATAAGGACCCTTGTGATTATACTTGGCCCACCTTGATATTCCAGGATAATCTCTTTATATTAAGGTCAGCTGATTAGCAACCCTAATTCCATCTGCAACCGTAGTTCTTCTCCCTTGCCATGTAACAAAACATATTTAAAGTTCCCAGGCATTATTTTGGGCCATTATTTTGCCTACCATACAGGTACATCATAATTTGGTACAGAATTTTGAACCACAGAAGTCAGAATACCCAAACCATCTGCCCCTCTCCTACTGTTGCATGTCAACCAACAGTTTGCACATGGGTCTCTTTTGTTGAATGATTTACTTCCAGAAATGGGAGGGACCCATAAAAGGCAATTAATCTATATTTCTTTCCCTGTCTACTGAGCTAACAAGGGGTCATGAATAATGGCAGTTTCTGTTGTTAGAGAATGTGACTAACTGTGGAGCTTTTGAACATAAAAGAATGGTTTCACCTAGATTACCTGATAGTCCTTTCTCCTCCCCCTCATTCTCACAGAAGCCCCTTGGGTCAACCTCTTGGCATTATGTGTAGATTTATCATTGTCATGATTAAGATAAGCTTTGGAGTGGGTTGACTGGGTTTGAATCTTAAGTACATGATTTACTGGCTATGTGACCTTGGCCCAGGATCTTACACTGTACAGTTTATGCAACTCTTAGAAATAGTACATACTAGGACCTACCTCATTTGGTTGAGGTGGAAGTTAAATAAGACGGTGTGTACAACACATTCAGAACAGCGCCTGGCATATAGCTGTGGTGCTTAAAAAAGAAAAGTGAGCTAAATTTTTGATTATTTTGTTGTTTCAAAGACCAAAATAATATTTAATGGTTTATTGGTTGAGCTCTTTTTCCTCAGGAGGTCTTATTTCCATGGCTAACACTCACCTGGGATTTTGAGACCTTCAATATTCCTACCTGTCCCCAGACCTGACTATTGGATGTAGGAACCTCTCTAGTTGTCCTTGTTCCATTTGACAACGTTTGGCCATGTTGGGAGATCCCAACCCCTCCTCAACACCTCTCTGTATACTGCTAAGATGGGTTAGGTTACTGTTCAGAACTATTCTCTGCCCACCCACTCATCCCCCTCAATAGGACTGGTGATCCTATTTGTCCAAGAGGATGTTAGAAGTCACGGTGCAAGCAAGGGCCTGAGAAGTGCTTGTGCATTTGAGTGTGCCCTCTTGCACTCTGACATCGCCAGAAGAGTTTCCTCCAGGTAGCTGTTGCCTTTTTAACCAACTGAGCCACCCAGGCGCCCTAGCTGTTGCCTTTTTAGCCTGGACTCAGAATGAACACATGAAGCAGAGCCACCCCAGCCATCCTGCTGCTCTGAGAGAATAAATGACTTCTCTTAAGCCCCTGAATTTCAGGATGGTTTGTTATATAGCATGATGGTGGCAGTAGCTGATACATTTGCCCATCCTCTCAAAATTTTTCATGATTCTGTCCCATTTAAAAACTCTTTGAAGTCACCTAATCCGCAAGCCTATTCATAACTTCTCCTAGTAACCACCTGCTCCCTGTACCAAGCATTCAAGTGTTTTCTCTTTTTTCTTTCCTTACTTTATTTTCAAGTGATAATAATGTCATCAACCCACACGCCTGTGAACAAGAAACTATGTACAATAATGTTCATTGCTGAATTATTCATAGTAGAAAAATATTGAAACAATGTAATGTCCATCATCAGAAGAATGATGAATAAACCATGATGTAGTCATAAAACGAAATACAATGCAGCAGTTAAAATGACTGTAGCTACTAGAGCGGCTAGCATTGAACAGAAAGCTAGTGGAAGAAAATACATCATGATATCATTTATTTAAAGTTTAAAAACCTGCTAAACAGTATTATGTAATATTTATGGCTATATAGATACTTTGAAACAAGTATAGGGGCCCCTGGGTGGCTCAGTCAGTTGGGCGTCTGCCTTCAGCTCGGGTCGTGATCCTGGGGTCCTGGGATCGAGCCCCGCATCGGGCTCCCTGCTCAGCGGGAAACCTGCTTCTCCCTCTCCCTCTGCCACTCCCCCTGCTTGTGCTCTCTCTGTTTCTCTGTCAAATAAATAAATAAAAATTTTTAAAAAAGAAACAAGTATAACAACATGCACAAAAATAAGAACACTGAATTTATTGTTGGGTTATCTCTGGAGAGAGAGGGAGGCAAATGGATCCAAAAGAGCACAAAAGGAACATCAATGGTATCCATTTAGCTTTTATTTTTATTTATTTTTAAAATATTTTATTTATTTATTTGACAGAGAGAGAGACAGCGAGAGAGAGAACACAAGCAGGGGGTGCAGAGGAAGAGGGAGAAGCAGGCCTCCTGCCGAGCAGGGAGCCGGATGCGGGGCTCGATCCCAGGACCCTGGGATCATGACCTGAGCCGAAGGCTGATGCTTAACAACTGAGCCACCCAGGCACCCCTCCATTTATCTTTTAAAATATCTTGAAAACATTCTAAATGAATAATGTTTAAGCTTTGATAAAGCTGGGTGATGAGTACACGGGTAGTCAATATTATTATAATATCATTTATTCTTGTTGGTATCTTTAAAATATTTCACAATTAAAAATTTTATGTAGTAACTTTTTAAGAGGAGACTGTGGGAGTTGTTGTACGCTGCTTACTATGGTCTGAATTTTGTGTCCCCCCAAAACTAATACATCGAAATCCTACCTCCCAAAGCAATGGTATTCAGAGGTGGGGACTTCGGGGTGATTAGGTCAGGGGGGGCAGAGCTGTCATGAATGGGATCTGTGCCCTTACAAAAGAGGCCCCAGAGAGCTCTCTTGCCCTTGAGGCCATGTGAGCCACAGCAAGAAGACAACTGTCTTCGAACCAGGAAGGGAGCCCTCACCAGACTTGAAACCTGCTGGAGCCTTGATCTTCGACTTCCCAGCCTCTGGAACAGTGAGAAGTAAGTGTTTTGTTGTTTATAAGCACCCAGTCTACGGGAGCCTCTTATGGTAGCCTGAACGGACTAAGATACAGCTCTTCTTGATTGTTCCCGTGTCAGGTTGTTCCCAGCCCTTTTGGTTGTTGTCTAACTCGGCCTCTTGAACAAATCCTAGAATTGGCTCTGCCCTAGAGCGGCACCTGCTTCTCTCTGGGAAAGAGTGCCCGTTCCATCCTGATCTTCATCCTTTGCTCTTGCCCTCAGGCCTTTGTTGTGGAGTCCTGCACTTTCAACTGCATTTTACTAATGTGGAAGGCAAGACAAAGACGGCGAAACCCCACTTGCAACAGCCCAAACTGCCACAGTTGCCCTAATTCCACCTCTAATTAACTGTCACTTTTGAAGTCCAGGTAGCAGAGACTCTAGAGTCTCCCTATAGGATTTTAATTTTCTCTTCTCTCTTTTGATTCCTTGTTTATGGAACCTGCATAACTATCTTTTTAGAGGATGAATTAGATCTGTCTGCCAGTCTCCCTCAAACACTTTCAGTACTTCCCTACTACTGCTAAATTATGCCCCAATACCCGCAGTGTGTCATTCAAGATCCAGCCCTGCCCAGAGGAAAGGTACCTAAGGGCTGAGGCCAGTGCTGAGTCCCAGTTATGGCACTTTTTACTCAAGTGGCTTTGGATAAATCACTTGACCTTTCTAAGCTTGTTTCCTCTGCTGCAAATTCTGAGAAGAATAGTACCTCCTAGGGTTGCCTTGAAGATAAAAGAGGGAATGCAATTAGGTACTGAGTCCAATGCCTGATATCCAATAAATGGTAGCTTCTATCATTCTCTACTACATCCTTCAACACACAACTGCTCACAATTCCCTGAATACAACCAGGGCTTTGGTTTTTAGCCTCCTTCAATTGTTTTATTGTTCCAGATGCCGAGAATGCCCTTCCACCTTACTATCTCCCCAAGTCTGTGGTTCCTATCCTCTTACTAGAGAGCCAATGAGCTTAGCAGAGGAACAACAAAACTCCCTGGGTTCAAAATCTAGTTCTGCCATTTCCTCCTTGTGTGACTTTGCTGAAGTTACTTAATCTCTCTGTCTAGGTTTCCTCATTTATAAAATGTGGGTAATCACAGTACAGGTATCCCCCGACTTTCCAAAGTGCCTGTTAGGCTTCTTCGCTGTCACTAAATACCTACATTATTAGTAGCTGCTTTGGCTAACTGAAAGCAGAAAGGAAAAAAGGCAAGATCGGAAAGTCTTGGGCATTTGTTTAGCAGCAGGCATTCATTATAAAGGGAGCAGACACCTCTAGCCAGAGTGCCCCCCAAGCTCCTTCCCCCAGGAATTTTTTTAAAGATTTTATTTATTTATTAAAATAAATAAATTGCACGCGCACAAGCTCGGGGGAGGGGCAGAGAGAGTAGCAGACTCCCCGCGGAGCACGGAGCCTGATGTGTGCAGGACTAGATTCCAGGACCCCAGGATCATGACCTGAGCCGAAGGCAGACGCTGAACCGACTGAGCCACCAGGATGGTGGGCGCCCTCCTTTCCCCAGGATGACACTGAGCATCTCAGCATCAAGTCACCACAGCTGAGGACTGGATCCACGAGCACTTGTGCTGTGTTTTGATGTATTTTTCCATCTGCTGGCAAGATGTGTCTCAAGTATCAGAAAAGCCTAAGAGCGGTTATTTGGGGTGGGGGTGGGGGTGTGTGGTCTGGGAATGCCCGAAAGTTTTTTCCATATAAATTAATGGTGATCTTTTCTTCACCTCACGCCATTTCAGCTTAGGAAAGGCTTCCCAGGAACTCTACTTTCGGATACCCTGGAAACCTGTATCTACCGTATAGGGCTGTTGCAAGATTTAAATGAGGGCCTCCTCGTAAGGACTTTAGAACTGTGCCTGGCACAAAGCATTTACTTTTGCACCCCCGAAAAGCGGAGGGCTGCGACGCGAGGGTACAGCCGTGGAGCCCCGGCGGCCGAGGGGCGCGGCTCGCCTTTCCCAGGGCCCCGGGCGCGGGTCAGGCGGAGCCGGGAGGCCGGGGGAGGGGCGGGAGGAAGGGTGCGGTCGCGGGCGCGGGCCCAGCCGGCGCCGAGCGGCGGCGGCCGGGGTGCACTCTCTCTCGCCGTTCTCCCGCACGCCGGGTCCCTCGGCCGCACTGCAGGTAAGATCGGCCTCGCGGCGAGTCGCCCGCGGCTGCCAGGCGTCTGGGAGCGGTGGCGGGCACCGGGCCCACTTCCCCGGGAGCGCGGCCCACGCCGCAGACCAGCGGGCCGCGGGGGTTCGGCGGCAGAGAGTCCACGTCCCCCATTTCAGAATGGAGGAAACTGAGGCCCAGAGGTGCAAACGTGGTGCGCCCTGGGAGGGTCACCCAGCTATGGTGAGGGCGGGGCGCAGACTGACACCCCGCTGTCCGGTCCGAGACCCTTCACTTTTAGGGAACCAGCTGGCCATCTCAGCCTCCCCAGCCCTAAACGTCTTGGGGACAGAAACAGAGCAGGGAGTCACAACTGTCCTTTGGGTCCCTGGCGAATCAGGAGGGGCTGGCTCGAGCTCCTTCGGAGGACTTGGCACCCCACCCATCCTTGTGAGCATTTGCTCCTCTTAAGGGAGATCATTTATTTTATTTCGTTTAATTTTTTTTTTTTTTTTTGGTGGTAGAAGAAAAGTGTATTTAGATACTGAGCGTGGGGAATCTGAGAAGTTGGCTTTTCCTTAGAAAAGACTCACCTTTTCTTTGATTGCAACAGAGTGGCAGCCACGACTCATGATTCATCCCACTGGCATTTGAGTCAGCAGGTGGGGAATCTGAGTCCTTGATTGCAAATGACCATATATAGGAAACTGTGGTTTGTGCAGGGTCCCAGAGGCCCGGGTCCGCTGAAGGCCCCTCTGGCTGCTGATAAGGAGTTACACTGCTGGACAGAAATTCTGCCCCAGGATTTGTGTTCTGCACAGACAGCAAGACTCTGCCCTTGGGGAGAGCTATATTTACAACTTGTTTTATCAACATCATAAAAAATGTAACTCATTAAAACGTTTTTCTCCAAAGATATCCCCACTGGCTTCATGAAGGCAGAAAGTGACAGACTGACGAGAAAGGGAGTTTAAAGATGTAAAGACACCCAGAATCTTGTTCACAGAGCTGTAGTGGTCGTGTAGAGAGCCATCTGTTGAGAAATAGGGAGGGAGGATGAAGTAAAGAAAATGATGTAGATGCTCGAATCCCTTTCTGAAAAGGATGTTTAAAGTTCTGTTGTAAGGTCATTTGGCCCCCGCTGTGGAGTGATTTCTTCTTAACATTTAAATCAATAATAATTGTTAATAATTTACAAATTATACTGGATCAACACATATTGCGCATCAGCTGTGACAATGTATGGGGCAGGCCCTTGGGTAAGGCAGAGCATGGGAGTTAACTTCATACCTTTGGAGTGTGACTGTCCAGATTCTGTAGGGGGACACTTACTTGCTGTGTGGCTAGAACATTATTGTACCTTCTCTGTGCCCCAGCTTCTTTATATGTAAAGTGGAGATGTTCTTAATGACACCTCGCTCCCTAGATTGTTGTGAGGCTTATATTAAATCATTCTTTCATTCATTCAGTATTTTTTTTAGTGCCTTCTATGCCCCAGTGAACTAATATGACAAAAAGCCTTGTGAAATTAACCTTCTAGTGCTTTTTATATGACCTGGCACATGGTAAGAACTCAGAATTCCAGCTGATATTATTATACATATGATTTCAGCAGCCCTCCTCTTCCCTTTCTGCAGATGAGGAAATGGAAGCTCAAGGAGATTGAGCTTTCAGAGGCAAAGTGAGAACTAGTGACACCTTGTATCCACTGTCTATCTGGAGGGATGTAATGGTAGACGTGGTAACTAGAAAGCCCACTGCCCTAGGCTACAGAGGGCCTGAGAAAATCAGGCTAAATAATTCCAGAGACTACTAGTGTAATTTCCTACTGATCTTTGTTCTGGGGCTATCGTTGAATTTTTAGAATATTTTGTTCCCAGGATTGGTGGGAGTGACTTGCATTTCTAAATCAACCCTGGAGATATGCCAGCATGTTTGAATAATGTCTACATAGGAAAAGTGCCTGGGTTCCCAATAGGGCTCCACTAAAGAATTGCCCTTTTTACCTCTGGGCCCTACCAGGAACCGGACTGCCTCCTCAAAGAGCAGGCATGTTTATAACAGGCTGTAGGCTTGGAGCCTTGTAAAATGTAAATGGAGATATCACAATCAAACACAAAGAATCCAACTGAAGCCAGCTAAAATTTGTTTGGGGATGGGGTCCGGGGAGACAATTTCTTTTTCTCTTGTTATTCCCTAGGATGGTATCTATCCTGGTTAAAAGAACGCGGTAATCAACATAGTTCTATTGGATTTTTAAACGAGTCAAGAATTTGCTTTCCAGGAAACATATTTGTAAACCCCTTAAGTACAGTGATTTTTTTTCTCTCTTGTTTTGACCCCTTCCCAGGTCCAGCATAGTCCCTTGTACATAGTGGGTGCTCAGTAAATGTTTGTTTAGCAAATAGGGTACTTGATGCTAGAGACACATCATTTTACTGAGATGGTCTCTTTGAATGTTGACTTCTATTTTCTGGATTAAAGATTAGGGTTATTCTGAGATTATTGTATTCTGAATCCCAGATTTATTCTGTTTAGTAATTTTTTTCGTTTAATAGGTTTGTCTGATCTCAACTCAAGCAAAGGTGGAATATCATGGCTTCTATCTGGGTAAGTAAAACTCAGGCCTTCACAATACAGTAACTTATCTTAGTCAAATCAAAATACAAAAAGTCAAAATATTAAGTTGATAAAAGGTTCATTTGAAAATATAACATGCCAAAAAAGCAAGGGGATATCTAAAAATAATAAAATATGAACATGTATCATAGAGGTACATAGTTAAAATAATTTGTGATGACACCAAAGTAGAGGTGAGTAACAGAGTAAATTTAGTAGGTGATTTGGGAGTTTACTATGTGATAAGGATAACATTTCATATCATGAAAAGATGGCTTATTCACAAATAATGTTAGAGAAATTTCTAGCCATTTGGGAAAAAAGTAAATCTATATTCCTTCCCCCTTCTTACATTAAAATGCATTTCAGGTGGATAAAATCTGAAATGAAAGAGACAAAATATGGGTGAATGTTAAAAATAATCATGGAGTAGGGACAGCAGTTACAACTATGACACAAGCCAAAAGCCTAAAAGAAAAATATTGATCTACTTAACTGCATATAAACTTATGATTTATGACCACAAAAAAACACTATTAGTAGAGTCAGAAGACAACCCACAGGGAAAAAAATATTTGGAGCACATCAGACAAAAAACTTATTTTCTCAACATAAAAATTACTTGAATAAATCAATAAAAAAAACTTGATGGAAATTTGTCAGAGACATGAATAGGACATGAAAAGAATTACAAATGTCCCACAAACACATGAAAAGATGTGATCACTCACTAGGAAATAAAGAAACATGAATAACACAATGAGAAACCATTTCTACCAGAGAATTGGTAGAGGTGAAAAAAACACATAATGAGACCAGTATTGCAGAGTCTGTGGGCAAGACAAGCACTCTCATACTCTGATCATGGGAGACGAAACCTGGCACACTTTTGGATGGCATTTTGGTGATATCTATCAATGTTTACATGCACACCCCCTTTAACCAGTTATTCCATTTCTGGGTATTTATCTTATTGATACACTTGCATAAGGCTGAAAAAATATAGGCCTAAAGACATTCATTTGTATTAATGAAAATATGCAGACAGCATAAATGGCCAGCATAAATGGGCATGAAATTATTAAATTACTCATTTGTAACCTACAGCCATTTTTTAAATAGTTATTTGAGGAGGGGGACAGAGGGAGAGGGAAAGTCCCAAGTAGACTCTGTGCTGAGCACAGAGCCCAACACCAGGCTGGGTCTCACGACCCTGAGATCACAACCTGAGCCAAAACCAAGAATCGGGTGCTCAACTGACTGTGCCACCCAGGTGCCCCTAGCTTACAGCCATTTTTATGTGGTCGTTAAAAAAAAATGGGGAGCAAGGGGGTCAGTTCCCTATATATTGACATAAGAAAGTGTCCAAAGATATGTTAATCAATGAAAAAAATCAAGTTACAGAATAGTATGTGGAGAATGATTCTGTTTATTTTTTTAATTTTTTAAAGATTTTTATTTATTCGGAGAGAGAGAGAGCACGAACGAGGGGAGGGGCAGAGGCAGAGGGAGAAGTAGACTCCTTGCTGAGCAGGGAGCCTGACACAGGGCTTGATCCCAGGACCCTGAGATCATGACCTGAGCCGAAGCAGACGCTTAATGACTGAGCCACCCAGGCTCTGATGATTCTGTTTAAAAGAAAGTAAAAAAAAAAAAAAAAAAAAAATATATATATATATACACACACACACACACACACATAATACAGTTTATATGTATATGTATATACATATACATGTATATGGTCTTTATGTATATACATGTATATATATTTATGTATTTACATATATTTATGTATATACATAAAGACTATATTAAAGGGGCACCTGGGTGGTTCAGTCGGTTAAGCGGCTGCCTTCGGCTCAGGTCATGATCCCAGGGTCCTGGGATCGAGCCCCATATTGGGCTCCCTGCTCAGCGGGGAGCCTGCTTCTCCCTCTGCCTGCCACTCTGCCTACTTGTGCTCTCTATATCTCTCTGTCAAATAAATAAATAAAATCTTTAAAAAAAAAAAAAGACTATATTACATGAAAACTTTCTAGAAAGGCAGAACTGTGAGCAAGGGCACATTTATTTTTCAGTGCATCACCTTCCATGCCCTAATTTTTTTGTTAATGATGAACATACATTACATTTCTTGAGTGAGGGACAGAAAGGCTTAAAGAATAACTTGTATGGAGATATACCAGCCCAAGGTATGGGTGGTGTTTGTGGGAGGTGTGCTGCTGCGAGGTTTTCTTGGCCCCAGGTTATTCCCTTACCACTGGCCAGGAGGCCAAGCTGTCCTCTTTCCAGGTCTAAAATTCCCCCTGCTATTATGGATACTTAGTAGAGCTTTGCACAGTGGCAGTATCTTAGCCAATGAGATTTATCCGAGGCGTGATTATTGCTAATGGATACTTAGTAGAGTCAGATGGAAAAAAAAAAAAAAAAAGCATCTCTCCAAAATGCTGGTGTTAAAAAAGAAAAGTCTCCTCTCGTCCTAGTCCGTTAGTAAATTGACATAGGTCAGGCTCTCCAATTAGTTGGTCAGCTGACACCTTCAAAGTTGTTAGTCTCTTACTGTGCCTAGTTTATGAATTAAACTTTATCGTAGCTATGCATGTTTAGGGAAAAAAAAAGACATAGTGTATATAGGATTCAGTACTATCTGCAGTTTCAGTGGGGGTCTTGGAATGCATCCCCAGTGGGTGTGGGTGGGGGCTCCTGTATAGACATACAATGGAGTATTATTCAACCTTAAAAGGGAAGAGAATTCTGATACATGCCACAACATGAATGAACCTTGAGAACATTATGCTAAGTGAAATAAACCAGTAGTAAAAGACAAAATACTATGATTCCATTTATATGAGGCATCTAAAGTAGTCAAATTCATAGAGACTGAAAACAGAGTTGTGGTTTCCAGGGGCTGAAGGGGATTTGTTGCTTCATGGGTATAGAATTTCAGTTCTGCACAATGAGAAAGTCCTGGAGATCTGTTTCACAATACTGTGAATATTTTCACCACTATTGAACTGTTGTACACTTAAAAATGGTTAATGTGGTAAACTTTATGTTATGCTTTTTTTTACCACAATAAAAAAACGCTGAGATTTCTGTGAATATTCTTATCACTAAGTTTTATCTTTTCTCTTTTTCCCTCTTACACACAAAAGCACATACACACCTAAACACAAATAAGCAATCAAGTCCATGCTTTTCTCCAGAACTGTAGATCAGTGTGTGGTTACTAGAGGATGATGAGTTTATTGGAGTGATAATGATCGAGAGAGAAGACTGGTTGCTATTTTAGTATATTTCCGTTGCAGATGAAACAATAGCTGGTTTCCTAGGTCTTTATATTCTAGATATGTTGCAACCCTCCCATTGTTTCAGATGCGTTAACAATCTATGTTGAATTACTATTTCCTTTCTTTGGAAATGTTGCATATCTCTGTTCAGGGTTGTGTTCTCCTACTTAACCCCTGATGAAAAGGCCTGATGTCTCATCACTTTGCACTGTTTGGACCCAGGGTCCTTTTCGGTTGCCTTTAGATCCATAGCAAACACTCGGGCAAACTACAAATTAGAACGTCTTAGGAACATGATATGTGTGTATGGTTGATACCTTTACTGCTTTGGAAGTGGCGGGCAGGTGCTCAGGAGCTCTTGGTGGGGCGGGCCCACGGCCTCTTCGCCATCACAGGCTCCTGGTTGAGCGGGAAGGCTCGGCTCTGTGAATGGCAGTCATGTGGAGATCTGGGCTGTACTTGTTCTCGAGGATCGTGCCCCTGATGCTGCTAGGGTGGCCTGGGCATTCTAACAAGAATGGTGGTCTGCACGTAGGAGGTGGCAAGTTTTCTGTGGCCGGACCTCCGCTAGCTGAGCACCACTACACCTTTGCCATCGGCCACGGGCGCCAGGGCCACCGTCTTACGCTGCATCCGCCGGTTGTGGCGGAAGGAGTTGCGAGCCTTCAGGTTACTGGGCTGTATGTCTGCTTGTTCCTCTCGATCCCGACGCTGGAGCCCTTCCGGGCGGCCCTCCGTGCAGGTGGGCAGTCGTGGGGGCGGCCCCTCTCACTACGGCAGCGGGAGGCGGGAAGAGCGGGAACGTGACTTTTTATTAAGATACCATAACGATATCTTTCCTACATGTGCCTTCCCCAAGCAAATGTTCTGGGCTCTTTGCTCCTTGGTCAATTCCTAACTTCCTTTGACCTTTTGTTTGAATCCTCAAATTAGTATTTTTATTATCCTCCTAAAATTTTCCTAAACTCGTCATCACCGTGATCATTATGAACTGTTATAACATCCTTACTGGCTATACATTTTCCCTTCCCCACTCCAAACTCAACTTTATAAATGAGGAAGGGGAAACAGAGAGCCACTCTGGAACTAATGGATAAAAGATGTTTTCCAAAAATGTAACCACATAAATAGGTTGCCTACAAGCTTTGGAAGGAGTTCATCAAAAGGGTAAACAATTAAAGCAGCAAGTACCTGCTGTACTGGGCTCTCCTGGGAGCAGAAGAAAGACAGTCCAGCCACAGTCCCAGGTCTTCTTTTCATAACTCTCTAATTGTTTAAAAGGCAGGCTCTTGAATATGACCTGGAGCAAGTTACTTAGTCTCCTGCTGTCCCCATTACCTCCCCTGTAAAATGGGTAGAACAACAGTACCAGCATCATTTAGTGCTTGTGAGAATTAACCCAGTTCATATAAAATGCATTAACAGTGCCTGGCATGTAGTGAGCAGTCAGTAAATGTTAGTTGTAATCATTATCATTTCAATATTTTTTTTTTTTAGAAAACATATTCCTCGCTGATTATTATCCCTGCAGCTATTTTAGTAAAGGAGTTTCTGCCTGTCTCCTGGGCCCGATTTTATTACAAATCAATAGCATTCTCCTCCCCATTGGAATGATTGTCTCTGAGCCATCTGAACACAGATGGGTTTTCCCCAATAGATTCTTTCTGACCACTCCTATTTTCAGTATTTATTTTATTTTTAAGATTTTATTTATTTATTTGAGAGAGAGAGAGAGAGCACAAGCAGGGGGAGCAGCAGGCAAAGTGAGCAGGGAACCCGATGCGGGGCTCCATCCCAGGACCCTGGGATCATGACCTGAGCCAAAGGCAGACACTTAACTGACTGAGCCACCCACGCGTCCCTGCAGTATTTTTTTAGAGCAGTTTTAGGTTCATAGCAAAATGAAGCAAAGGTACAGAGATTTTCTATAGACACATGCATAGGGTCCCCCATTATCAGCATCCCCCACCAGAGTGGTACATTTCTTGCAGCTGATGAACCTGCACTAACTCATCATACTCACCAGAGTCCACAGTTTACCCTACAGCTCATTCTTGGTGTTGTACGTTCTGTGCATTTGGATATTTCCATATGTTTAAAGACACAGAATACTCTGTTCCTACTCCAAGTGGGTATACTACAGTACAATTCTGACACGAACTACCTGGAGTTAAACTCTACAGGTTTAAGAGCTCGGCCCTCACTTCCAACGTCAGCTGCAAGTCTCAGAGCCACCTGCTCTTCCAACCCATACAGTTGGGGATTTCCATGACCCTCTTGCGTTCAGTAATTGTCTAGAACAACTCACAGAATTCGCTGAAAGTGCTGTATTTACAGTTACAGTTTTATTATAAAGCCTACCTACACATAGAGCAAGGTCTGGAAAGGTCGTGTCCCCGTGGAGTCAGGACGGATCACCCACCCAGCATATCGTGTGTCCACCAGCCAAGGAGCTCCTCCGAGCTCTATGCAGAGTTTGTACTGGGATTTCATTACATAGGCGTGATTGATTAAGTCACTGGCCACAGGACTGAACTTAATCTCTAGTCTCCTTTCCCTCCCAAACTGCCAATCATCCCCATCTTATACCTATGCAGAGGTCTACCATGAGTCACCTCGGCAGCATAATAAAGACACTCCTATCAGGAAATTCTGATGGTTTTAACGCTCTCTGCCAGGAACCCAGGACAAAGACTAGAGATATTCTTTATCGTACCACACATACGTAACTCACACTGAAGCTGCACAGAATTTCCGAAATATCATATTCCTTTATTTTTTTACTAAAATGATATTAACACGCAGGCGCTGGTTACCTTGTGCTGATCAGAACCTCTGCTTGGAAGTTCCTATCTTAAATAATAAGTAACACAGGGGAAAATGAGTAATGCTTTGTAATAAGTACAAATTAGCAGATAGAATCACTCAAAACACGGGGTCCGTGGAGAAGAAATACTTAAAGGGATTCTTGAAAGTGGAAAGGTTGGAGAAAGCTTATCTAGGGTGGAAACTGGCTAATAGGAAAAATTAATCCCTGAAAATGTGTTCTTGATGAAAAGGAGAGCATAACTTTCCTTCCCTGCCTGACCCTTCCTCTCTCTCCTGGAAACAAGACTGGTGCAGTTTGACCCGTGAGGACACAATGGTCCCATTTCTGCTGTGTAACACAGAGTAGTGACAATCGCAGTAGGGCTCCCGGGAAAGGTGCAGTGTGCTAATGGGAGAGAGCATTTGGGAAGATAATGCCTTTCCACTTCTGTTCCCTGGATGATACCAGCCCTGGACATATGATGCTACTGGTCCTGGGTACAAGAAACTGGTGAGAGCCCTGTCCAGTTCATATGTCTTGCTTTGGTGGAACATCCCGTCAGACCTTTCTTTCCTGGTGTGTTTGCTCTTCCTAACCATGCAAACATGTGTGGGAAGAACACTTGCGTTACACGCATGTGGTCGTGTTAAATTTCTCCTCTGGTCTCCTTGTCTATTGCATCTTAGGGCTGAAAGATCTGGCTCTATAATTGTTTTCACCGAGCTAGACTTTTCACATCCCGAGGAGAATGGGCATCGTGCCTGATTAGGTGCTCTTCAACATGATGCAACTTCTGGTCTGGTGTGTGTTTTAAACCATGTTCCCGAAGCGTATTTAGATAAATATTGGCAGCTGCAGAATTGGCCCTCTGCAGGAAGTTAATGAAAAACAGGTAAGACCTGGATTTCAAATCAAAACATTAGAGCTTTGTTTCAGGACAGAGTCTAGAAAGAAACTGTCTAATCTGAGTGAGAAGAGAGAGGCTTCCCAGGAATGAATAGACCAAGCATTAAAGAGCTATCCTTTGCCGCTTCCTGACCCCAACTCACCCACTGAAGGCGTGGGGCCCCTCTTTCACATTTAATCATACTAAAAGGTGTAATTTGCCAAATCTAATGAGTAGCTACTGAAGAAGCCTGGTAAATCAGAGGCAAAGAGGAAAAGAAAAAGTTTTAGATTGAGAGCAAGGAATGTGAAGGGGAGAAGGTATAATTTGATTCTCTTGAATGCCTGTGTTTTGGTGGATGCAGAGCAGTTGGAAAACGCAAGTATTTTAGAGTACTGAGCAATAAGATTAAGACAGATGTAGGGGTCTTACACAAAATAAAAGAGAGTAAGTCAAAAGGGCAGAAAATCCTCAAGTCTGTCCCTTCCTCTATGATCAGATCTTTGCTCCTTTTATTTTTAACCATTTGTGTTTGATTAAATACTTTACCTAGGTTTCGGAAACATGTTTAAATAGGGGTAGTGACAGCCCCATCTGAACAGCATTTACAAAAGGTTTGAAGAATGCATTACTCAGATTTCTGAGGTGTGTCATGGAGCTCTGAAAAGTCTGGTAGTGGCATTTGAGAATTATGAAAGAAAGCAAGACTCAGAATAAGAAAGCATTTTTTATTCACTTAGTTATTCAACAAATATTTGCTAAGATCTACTATGTGCCAGACACTGTTTTGGGCTCTGGAAATACAGAGAAAGAGAAATTTAAAAAACGTGGAGCTTACATGCCTCTGATTTTATTAAGGAAGATGGCTAATAAAGAAACAAATGTATAATATATAACGTCAGTTTAAAGTACTCTGGAGAAAAGCAGAGCTAGATAATGACAGTGACGGGGAGTGTTATTTTCTGCTCAGATATGTGAGCAGAAGTCAACATGGAGTGAGGGAGTGAGCTGGAAGAATATCTTGGGGAAGAGCATCCAGGCAGAGAGAACAGCAGGCGTAGCCTGAGGCAAGGTGTATTTGAAGAGCAGTAAGAAAACTCCCATGGGGTGATAGGAGGGAGACAAGGAGAATCAGGGAGGTATTACACGTCTTTTTTCGGGATCCTCCAAGGGCTACAAAGAATCTTAATAATCCCAGTAGCCTTTGTATAAACTCTACAAGGAGTTCCCATTATGGAGGTTTACTTTACATTAGGAAGAATTCTTAGCAACTTATTGTGAGGATTGTCACTTCCCAAACACACACTTACACAAAACTCATAAAATAATGCATATTGCCATCATGTCATGTGGGCATGAGTGACCGTGGCCACAGATGCAAGAAATGTTCTTTCTGTAATATTACAAACAGCAAACGTCCCCCGTCTCGGTCCCTCCTGGGTGGATTTCCATTCCCATAGAGGTGACGTGGGAGGAGAGTGTGTGTCACACTGTAGTCCCAACATCCTGCCAAACCAGCTCCGTTTTCTAGCCAAGTACCCATTTCAGAAGATGTGGATGAGGCCAGGTTCCCCAGTTCAGTGAGCCAGGTTCCCTTTATCTTCCACAGTTAGAGAGCAGGTCCCTTTGACAGAGGTGGCTCCCCTAGAAGATGAAGTTAGAAATGCACTTCCTCTCACTGAGGATGTGGCCGGTATCGCCACCCTAGTTTTCAACTCTTTGTGGCTCTTGGCCAAGAAGAGAGTTTGGTCAAGAACTCTTAGCTGAGCTAAACCTGACTTGGATTGTGGAGGAAGAATGTAATCCTCAGATACTGGTGCTAAATAACTCAGAAGAAGATAAATATAAATTGTTTATACTCTGCTTCAAACAAATAATGAAAATTCTTCTGAGAAGGAAGTTTGTGTTGATAAAGACTTTCTGGAGGACTGGTGTTTCAGACCCAATCCAGATAGTTAGGTTTGCTGCCTCTGCCAGAGAACCCCTGAGTGCTTGGAGAGACAGGAAGAAAGACATAATGGAATCACTGGAAACATCCCTGGTTCACCAGTCTTCCACCCTGGCTTCTGGAACCAGCTTTGAAAGACCTGGAATAGCCTGTGGTGCTGAAAGTGGCCACCGAAATATTTCTAACCTCGTCCACATCTCCCAGGATACAATGGTCACTTTGATTTCTGGACTATTGATGTTTGAAGGGAGTAATTTCATCAAGCAGCCAACTGTCTTATGTAGGCCTTGGAGAAATTCCACACCATCTTCCTTCCATTTTCTTCCAGCAAACTCATTCACAGTTGTTTATTAAGGCCCTATCTGAAGACTGAGTACTGGGCTGGAGCTGGATATACCGTAGTAAAACAAAAGGTCTCTGCCCCCTGGAATTTTATGTTGGAGGAGGTGGGGAGACACAGATATAAACAGTGAGAGATAATACCGAGTGCTGAGGGCCCTAAGTGGGGAAGGGTTGCTGAGACGAAGACCAACAGGAGAGGACCCGCTCAGGTCCAGTGGCCAGGGCTGGCCTGTCAGAGAAGATGGCCTTTAAGCAGAGGAGTGAAGGTAGAAGAACATTCCAGATAGAGGGAACAGCATGAACAAAGGCGTTAAGATGAGGAAGAATTCAACATACATCAGCTGGGCTGTCAGAGAACTGAAGTGTGCTGGACAAAGGGGAGAGTAGCTGCAGGTGAGGGCAAAGAGGGAGGCTGGGCCAAGCCATGCAGGGCCAGGGCTGTGCAGACCAATGCCGTAGACCCCTTGGCTGCTGCGTGGGAGGTGGTTGGAGGCTGGCAATGGTAGGAAAGGAGACTGCTGCAGATGTCTGTGTCCAGGGGAATGGTGATGGTGAGTTGGACAACAGCAGGGGCAAAGAAGATGGGGAGATTGCTGATGGATTGAATGTGCAGGGAAAGAGAGACGCCTCAAACGGACTCCCAGTTTGTGGAGGTTGGTGCCATTTAGAGGAAGAAGGTCAAATTGGGGACGAGCTCAGAAAGCAGTCGGATCCTTTGGAGAGTTTTAGAAGATCAGAGAAAGGGGCGCCTGGGGGGCTCAGTCGATTAGCGTCTGCCTGCGGCTTGGGTCATGATCCCGGGGTCCTGGGAGTGAGCCCCACGCAGGGCTCCCTGCTCAGCGGGGAGTCTGCTTCTCCCTTTCCACCCCCCTCATGCTCTCTGCCACTATTTCTGTCTCTCTCTCTCTCAAATAAATAAAATCTTTAAGAAAAAAAAGATCAGAGAAAACTATTGACATGAAGATGGTTCAAATGAGATGCAGCCTAGCTTAGTAATCAGAAGCAGAGGCTGATGAGACTGACCACTTGCTGGCTGTGTGAACTTGGGCAAGTTACTTAAGCATCAGTTTTATCATTATCTGTAAATAGGAGGTTTTACATCTGCCTTACAAGTCTTTTGTGAGGATTGAATGAGCTAATGCAGGAAGCGTGCTTAGCACAAGACTTGGCACACAGTAAGTAGCAACAATTTTTTAAAGATTTTATTTATTTATTTATTTATTTACTTACTTACTTACTTACTTACTTAGAGCAGGGGGAGGAGTAGAGGCAGAGGGAGAGGAAGTGGGAAAGAATCGCAAGCAGACTCCACACTGAGCAGGGAGCCCGATGCAGGGCTTGCTGTCATGACCCTGAGATCGTGACCTGAGCCGAAACCAATAGTCGGACGCTCAACCGACTGAGCCACCCCTGCGTCACAAGTAGCAACAATGATTAATGTCAAGAGCTCCTGTTAGTTTCCCCACTCCCTTTATTTAGAGATTGCTTGCTTTAATTTATTTTCCAACTGCTTTCAGGATCATTGTCCCTTTGGGGGCATCTGAAGGTCAAGTTTGGAAAAAAAGGAAAGCAACTTTAAGTGTTTAAGGGATGCTGATGGAAATCTGATCAAACGTGATTTTTTTGGAAAAATAAAAACTTTGTTAAGTATTTGTGTCCCACACTAGCATGACACTTTGTTAGGGAGTTAGGGTTAGTGCAAACAGATGAAGTCAAGCACTGATTAGTAGTTTAAATGTTAAGGAAGGAATCCTGCAACGAAGCAGGCCATGCAAATAGTTTTGTCTGTCTGTAAAAATGCCAACATTCCTGAAACAATGAGCTCATCGTCAAATTCTTCTTCCACCTCCCATAAAAGAATCTGTGACTTGTTTACTCATTTTGCTTTGGTTTTCTGGGCAGCTGAGAATGAAATAGAGAGTGGTTCTCAAACTTGAGGATGCATTAGAATCATCTGGAGGGCTTGTTAAAACACAGATCCTGAGTCTTAGCCCCAGAGCTGTTGACTCAGTAAGACTGGGGTGGGACCTGAGAATCTGCATCTCTAACAAGTTCCCAGGTGATGCTGCTGTGCTGATCCAGTATCTTCTCTTCGAGAACCACTGGCATGGAATCCTGTGAAGCACTGTGATGTGGTAGAGAGCACAGGGCATTTTGGACACAATGGGTGGGTTCACATCCTTGGGCTGTCCTTAGTAGCAGAGTTATGGTAAGCAAATAATTTCTCTGAAATCGAGTTTCTTCCATTTTTTAATGGAAATAATAAAATCTACTTTGTTAAGGTCATTGTAGGACTGAAATAAGTTGTCTGTAAAGCACTTTGTTCACTGCCTGGCATGTGCTGGTTTAAAAGATTCTATTAATTTCTTTTACTTTAAGATTTTTCTCATAGGTCATGTAAATATTGTTGAATGTTCTGGGCAACCGAGTCTATCAACTGAATTATATTGCTTATTTAAATAACTGAAACAGTCAAAAATTTTCACCAAGATTCCGTTTCAGAATTTCCATGCCATTTTTCAAGCTGGCGTTGGGGGGGCGGGGGTGCTTTCTTTCTTTTAATTAAACAAGGAGTTCCTCCACACTTAATTCACATAATGGACTGGGAATTTCAACCTTCTCTAATTGTGCGCATTGGAATTTCAGCATATTTTGATGTGTAGGTAGTAGAGGGCAGTGAAAAGGTCACGGCTAGAAAAGAAACCCTTTTCATGAGCCATTGGAATCTGACTGCAATTCTGTGTTCTTGGATTCAGAAGCAACCATGTAAATACCTGTGTGGCACAAAATCACCAGGGAACTTCTTCAGCATGTAGAGTCTACCTTACTTCTGAAGAATAGGTTCAGTATGTCCAATGCAGGACCTGGGCATATGCATTTGAAAGAATTACCCTGGGTGCAAGACCCTACATTTCAAGAAAGACTAGGAATGGGCTGGAATGGTCATGACTGTGTTCAAATTCAGATGCTACTGCTGACCTAGTTTCTGTGGGCTTGAGAGCAAATGCTCCAATCCTCTTAAACCTTGGTGTCTTCTATGTGCAGTGGGTCACTCTTACTCCTCAGGGATGTTATGCAGGTTCTATTAATACATCTGAAGTGTCTCACACAGTGCTGGCCATGAAGCACTCAAATGCTCCAATATTGGGGTGGTTCTTCTAAAATGCCAGACACATAAGGTGGACAGATAAGATCAACATAAAAGTTCCTAGATGGGTAGAACTGAAATGAGGCCAGTTGACTCTGGGAACCCATAAAATATTTATTAAGCCTCAGAGAAAGAGGATTCTCCAAAGATCATGTGGAAGTGACTGATTTCCAATAGGTGCCTTTAGATCAGACACATTCACAACTAGTTTCTAACCTGTTATAATCACTCTTGTAGAATGAAAACTATTTTGGATGCTTTAAGATTAAACAGTGTTTGGTTGTATTAAAGTGAATTGTTCAACCTAATCTATTGAATCAGCAGCCTATCATTTTTTATTGGGCCAGAACATTAACTTTCTATTCACTTTAATGTGACAAGATAATGTCCTGTCATGAAAATATTAAACACTTCAGGAGAGCCTAAATGAAGCCATATTAGCCCAAGACAACAGAGCCTATATTATTCAGCAACAGGATAGGAAAATCAGTTTACAAAGAAAACACCATTACTGTAAAGACATGTTTTTCTTCAGAGTGAGGAAATGCCATATAAATATATGTTCCCTTGCATTTGTCTCAGCATCTTTGTGGCTGTTCTGTAGTCTCTTAAGCAGTTTTAAGAGATTTTATTCTTTCCGTAAGATGGTCTTTCCCAGCTTACTGACATGTTTCTAATTTTTGTGTTTAAAATTACTGTCATGGCATTTTTCATTTCCATGTTGCTCCTGAAGATCCATGTCAGTGGAGCTTTCAGAAGGGAATTTATCAGCTGCAACTACACATTTGTTAAACAAGGCTTGAGAACAGGCAGTCCTAATGGGGTGTTCATTCGTGGATCCTTTGGTGTAGGCTTCCCCAAGGACAGTGGTCAGCATTAATTAAAGCATCTTAAAGTCTGCAAACCAGTTACTTCTGTGTGAGTTGCAGTGAAGAACTTTGAGTTATCACTTGAAAACAAAGAGGATACAGGAAATTCTCACTTTCTCATTGTTTTGGTGCAGAGGCCACTTTAAAGCAAATATTCTGGGGCGCCTGGGTGGCTCAGTCGTTAAGCGTCTGCCTTCGGCTCAGGTCATGGTCCTCGGGTCCTGGGATCGAGCCCCGCATCGGGCTCCCTGCTCAGAGGGGAGTCTGTTTCTCCTTCTCCCTCTGCTGTTCCCCCTGCTTGTGCTCTCTCTCTCTCAAATAAATAAAATCTTTAAAATAAGATAAAATAATAAAGCAAATAATCTTCAGAGTCACTGGGATTAGCCCAATTTATTGCTCTAGAGAATAACTATTTGTGTTTCTCATCTCTTACACAAGGGGAGAAAGGAGAGGCCTTTTTGTATATGTGGCAGATGTCATTTTGCTCACATGTCTGGAGACGAGAGTCTCCTGAACCACTCCTTAAGGGAAAGGAAGGTGTTGCCAATTAAGGGTTTGTTATGCTTCCAACATGCATGCGTGAATGTATGTAATGCAAACAAAGAGGTCATTTTGAACTAGTGGCACTTTCAGATATTTCCTTCCAGGTTGGACACCGAGGGACAATGCACGATTATCCGGGCTTCAGCCCATCAGTGGATGCTGAAGCGATTCGCAAGGCAATCAGAGGAATCGGTGAGTATTGCTCTGCAATTGCTCTCTTCACGTTGAAGCAAATCAGGAAAGTTACAATTTAAAAGTGCATTGGTTCAATTTGCCCAAGTTGGCTTCCTCGACTGGGGAAATTGTAAGGGACTTTTTTAAAAATTGTGAAATAGTGGGGCACCTGGGTGGCTCAGTCGGTTAAGTGTCCAACTCTTGATTTCGGCTCAGGTCATGATCTCGGGGTCGTGAGATCAAGCCCTGCATCAGGCTCCACACCCGGCGCGGAGCCTGCTTAAGATTCTCTCTCTCCCACTCCCTCTGCCTCTCCCCCACCCGCCCTAAAAAAATAAATAAAAATTATGAAATAATGAGGAAAAAATGCATAGGGCACCCAATTTTATTAAATCTTAGTATTTGCCATATTTACTTACTGTGAAACAGTACATCACCATCACTGCTACCAACAGTGATCATCATAATAAATCATTACAGATACCATTCTGCTGATTCTTCCTGGATCTCTTTCCCACCATGTTTCCTAGAGACAAAACACCATCCTAAAGTAGAGTTTATTCCCATGAAACTTTTAATTCCATAACTACATATGTATGTACATATAGTTTGCATGGTCTCAAACAGTATAAATTAGAATGATACTCAGTATTATATGTACATTCTCCTGCAACTTCTTTTTATCCCTTAACATTTTGTTTTTGAGATTTATCCATGTTGATATGTTTAGCTCTAGTTCATTAACTTTACTTGCATAGTAGTCTATTGAATTATTATATTGTAAGATGGGATATTGATGGAACATTTCAATTGCCTACAGTTCTTTGCTATTACAGTATAAAAATGCTGCATTGAATATTCCTGCTTATGTCTTATGCACATTTGCTTCCATTTCTCTAGAATATAACAAATGGAATTTCGAGGTTGAAGATGTTCATCTTCAAATTAACTAGAAATTTTGCCAGGGCGCCTGGGTGGCTCAGTTGTTTAAGCGACTGCCTTCGGCTCAGGTCATGATCCTGGAGTCATGGGATGGAGTCCCGCATCGGGCTCACTGCTCAGCGGGGAGTCTGCTTCTCCCTCTGACTCTCCCCCCTCTCATGCTCTCTCTCTATCATTCTCTCTCTCAATAAATAAATAAAAATCTTTAAAAAAAAAAAAGAAATTTTGCCAAACTGCTCTCTAAAATGAATGTGCAAATGAGCATTCCTACCAGCAGTACGGTATCTATGAGACTTACTCTTACTCCATGTTCTCCCCAGTACTTGCTAAGGTCACACTATTCTGTTTTCCTAATTGAGTGGGTCTAACATTGAATCTCATCCTGTATGTATGTTTGCTTCCTCTCTCCTCCCCATCCTCCATGACTGATATGGCTGAGTCTCCTTTCTTGTTCATCTGCTTCTTCCATGAATTATGTCTTCCTATCTTTTATCCATTTTTAAGTTGGATTATCTTCTTCATGATTGGCAAGATTATTTTTTATAAATTCTGGATACAAATTTAAAAAAAAATTACAATCCATGAAAATATCTTCTCCTAGTCTGTAGTTTTCTTTTAACATTGGTTATAGTAACTTATATTGCCTAGAAATTTTAAATTTCAGGGAAATCAAGTTTACTAATATTTTTCCTACATGTCTTTTCTATAATGAGCTCATAAAGATACTCTCCTGTATTTTCACCCCAGAGTTTTACAATCTTATTTTTCACTTTGGGATTTTCAATCTACCTGGAATTAACATTTGTGTAAGTTATTTAAAGGTATCTAATTTTGTTTTATCCCATGTGGCTGGTTGATTGTCCCAGCACAATTTATTGAAGAACACCTCCTTCGCACACTGATCAGTAGTGCCGCATTGTCTTCTAAGTTTCTCTATGTTTCTGCTCCATTGGTCTGTTTGCCTATTCCTGTCTCCGTATCACATTGTCATAATTACTATTCTAATTTTATAATTAGTGTCTAGTAAGGCAAGAGCTTTTCTTGGCCCTTTACCCCCTCCCCCCTCCCCGAATATTAGGGTCAGTTTGTCAAGTTCCATGAGATATACTCTTCGGATTTTTATATCAGTGTAATACTATCTTGTTTCTGTCATTTGGATTTTTTTTTTTCTGTTTTTAAATGACAAGTATTTCTTCATTTATCCCTATGCCTTCCCTATTCTCCATGTTGAGTAGATTGTTCCATGAGGTTAATGTCAAATTGAATGAAATAATAGTCTTACATTCTATTGCTTGTCTTTTTTTCTTAACGTTATGTTTCTTCACAAATTTTTGCATGTTGGGTTGCAGACCTACTTTGAGATGCTTGTGAGGTCCATTACTGATGTGTTCTTAGTCCAGAACCAGGTGTCATAATGATATTTGCATTAGAGATGTGTCAAATCCAGTCTCTGAACCACAAGGCAGCTTGTTTTAGTTTCTGGTCTTTTTTTTTTTTTTAGACTTTATTTATTTATTTGACAGAGAGAGACACAACGGGAGAGGGAACACAAGCAGAGGGAGAGGGAGAAGCAGGCTTCCCATGGAGCAGGGAGCCCGATGCAGGGCTCAATCCCAGGACCCTGGGATCATGACCTGAGATGAAGGCAGACACTTAACGACTGAGCCACCCAGGCAACCCTAGTTTCTGGTCTTGAGCATGTGCAAAACTAAGAGATAAAGAACCTTCTAGCATACACACTTCAAGCAACTGTCAGGAGTGGTTATATCTGAAGTCTCGGGGCATAGGGCATAGAGATGTCGAGAAGGGGTAGAAAATCACAACAGAGACTTGAGACAGTAGCTAGACCCTATTGAGCAGGTGTATGAGCGAAGGGGCTTGAGCTTCATCATGAAGGTTACAGAGAGCCATTAGGATTTCACCCAAGGGATTGACATGATCAGGCACATTTTAAAGAATTTACTGGGGCAATCATGCATGGTATGAATTGTAAGGGGGCCAAATCAGGAGGCTATTGAAGTTTCTAGGTATAGTATGCTGTGTGCACAGGGGCAGAGGAGAGGACAAATTCAAGAGATGCAGATGATTGCTACAATGTAGGGAGTGAAGAAAAGAAAGGAGTATAGGATGACTGCCAGGACTTTTGGTTTGATGACTATATCCATAGTGATGTCATCGATGACGGAACATAGAATGAGAGACGAGTTAGAGAGGAAAGAGAGTGAATTCCACCGGGATCATCTGAGTTTGAGATACTGCATGTGCACTTGGAGGTGCTTAGTCGTGCACCAACACGGATGCCATCAGAGGTTCAAATCGCTCATCGGACTCATGCGACACAGCTGGGCTTTGATCTAGTTCTGTGTTTACTAGAAGAATGCAGGACCGGAGTTACGGGGGAGCAGTACCCCTCACTGGGAGGCCCAGCAGCTAACCAAATTCTCAGTTTGTTTTGCCCCATCCCTGATGTAGAATGTGTACCATGGCCACTGGCATGTGTAGCCAAGGTGTGTGGGGGTCACCTCAACTCACAGAAGTTGAGCCATTCTAATCACGCGGCCCAAGGCTCACAAGCCAACCCACAGCTCCCCAACCAGGGGGAGTCCTCTGCTGCCAAGGAGGCAGACACAGCTTCCCACGCTAGCTTCATACTTTAATTACCAAGAAAATTGTGACCTTGAGGGCATTCTCAAGCAGGCCAGCATCAGCCCTTTACTTAGAACAGTGCTTAAGTATATGGGTCTGGGATGCCAGAAGGAGGTACGGATCAGAGAGGGAAATAAATGTTTTAGAGTCAGAGATTTGGGTTCACATTCTTGCTACACCACTTAAAAGCTGCATGACTTTGGCACATGAGATAACCTCTCTAAATATTAGTGTTTTCATCTTTGGAACAGCTTAATCATCACCCAGTGCCCACAGTTTCTGTGAATATTAACTATGACAATGAC
This sequence comes from Leptonychotes weddellii, assembly GCF_054177405.1. Classification (NCBI taxonomy): domain Eukaryota; kingdom Metazoa; phylum Chordata; class Mammalia; order Carnivora; family Phocidae; genus Leptonychotes; species Leptonychotes weddellii. The sequence goes on along the minus strand of NC_138370.1, from coordinate 121,415,541 downwards.
TAAAAGGGGCCTAGAATATGGCAGGTTCTCAATACATGTCAGTTCCTTTTTTCTAGAGAAAAAAATAATTTGATATCAACTATGGCGATAGAGAGATAAAAGGTGGTAAGACAGTAACTGAATCTCATAAGGGTGAAAAAAACCCAGCTCAAAAGAAGCATATTCCTGGGGCGCCTGGGTGGCTCAGTCGTTAAGCGTCTGCCTTCTGCTCAGGTCATGGTCCCAGGGTCCTGGGATCGAGCCCCACATCGGGCTCTCTGCTGAGCGGGAAGCCTGCTTCTCCCTCTCCCACTCCCCCTGCTTGTGTTCCCTCTCTCACTGTCTCTCTCTGTCAAATAAATAACTAAAATCTTAAAAAAAAAAAAAAACATATTCCTTGCACTACTCCCTCTGTCTGATATACAGAGAGGAATATTTGGACAATGATTATTCCCTCTCCCCCCGGCCCAAACTCTCCAAAGTTAATTTTCTTTTCCAAAAGCCTGGCAAAGAAATAGAGATTCCAACCTGGTAAGAACCTGGAAATTAAAAACCAAAATGCCTTCCTGTCTGCATTTGTTTCAAACCATTGTTTTTTCTTTTGTTCACAACAGATATTAAGCATCTTTGGGTTGATGGTGAGTAAAATTATTTTCGTTTCATTTAGGAACCGACGAGAAAACGCTCATCAGCATTCTGACTGAAAGGACGAACGCACAACGTCAGCTGATTGCTCAGGAATATCAAGCAGCATATGGAAAGGTACAATTTGATTAACGTAACAGCCAGTAAAGAGCTAATCACTATGGATCAGGGATGCTCTGCCGTGATTACACCAAAGATCTTTTGTTTCGGGCCGAGTGTAACAGAAAGTACCCTGTGTATCCATCCAGTCAGCAGCCTGGCGTGTGAGTCCTGGTTTGCCCTTAACAGGCTGAACGGCCTTGCTCATGTTATTTGATCTTTCTGGGCCTTCATTTTTTCACCTGTTGGATAAGGAGGATTGTTTTAAAGAGAGACCGGTGGCTTTAAATGAGGAATGATTCGGATATCTGGCAATGTCTTGAGACATTTTGATTTTCACACCTGGAGGGAGAGAGACGGATGTTTCTGGAATCTGGTGGGTGGAGGCCAGGGATGCTGCTAAAGATCTTGCAATGCAGAAGATGGCCCACACAACAAAGAATTATCTGACCAATTAACTGATAGATCCTGTCTCAGATCATCTTTAATTTCTCTTCCAACTCTAAAATATCTTTGTAACTGTAGATTTAATTCATTCAGCACATGAAAACTTACTAAGTAGCAGAAACTATACAGGAACTATACAAGAACATTTTGTGTTTTTTTTCCACATGGTGTATTTGTTCAATAATAAACTACTCTGTGTCAGGAATGGGGTATCACTCCATGTCAGGAGATATCCTAGACATTGGGGATTCACTGGTCTAAAAAGCAGATCCTTCTTTTTATCATGGAGCTACCATTTTATTAGGAAGATAAGAAGTAAATAAAATATTTAGATATTAGTAAGTGTTATGAAAGAATTAAAATGGGATGATACGGCAGAGAGTAGCTGCTGAATGGCTCCTTGAAATAGGGTGGTAAAGACATATCAGTGAGGGGGGTCACCTTACTCTCAACTAAAACTAAACAGTACTAAGGATTCTGCCTTACTTGATCTGGGGAAGAGCATTCCAGACAGAAGTCACAGCACACGCAAAAGCCCTGAAGCAAAAACAACCTGGGACTATTTAAGAAACAGAAGACTTCTAATATGGCAGGAGTATGGAGAATAAGGGGAGCAGATGGAAGAGATGAGGTTGGAGAGGGGGTTAGAATATGCTGGGCCTTGGGGTCTTGGTACAGAGTTTAGGTTTTATTCTAAGAACAATAGAGAATCATTGGAAGTCTGTAAGCAAGGGAATACTAGAAGCTACTTTATATTTGCAAAAGACTGTTTTAACTTCTGTGGCTCACAAACTGTGGAGGGGAAAGAGTGGTAGCAGCAGTCAGGCTGTTGAGACCAGGTGAGAACCGAGAGGGTGTAGAGACCATCCAAAGGCAGCTCAGGCATCACCTCCTGACAGTGTCCTCCAAGCCCCCAGACCCCATTAAGACACCCTTCTTAATATTTAACCTTCACACTTTATCAGATACTTAACGTATTATATTGGCATTTTTTTTTTAAGATTTTATTTATTTATTTGAGAGAGAGAGAATGAGAGAGAGAGAGCACATGAGAGGGGGTAGGGTCAGAGGGAGAAGCAGACTCCCTGCTGAGCAGGGAACCCGATGCGGGACTCGATCCAGGGACTCCAGGATCATGACCTGAGCCAAAGGCAGTCACTTAACCAACTGAGCCACCCAGGTGCCCCTTATATTGATATTTTATCTTGGAATATTTCTGGTTTTCCTGTTAGGGCATAATCCCCGAGGAATGAAGACTGTGTCTAACTCACCTTTAAATGCCTAGCACAGAGCAGGTGCCCAGGAAACACCTGTCAAATTAATTAATTGCCAAGCTTCTTGACAAGGCAGAACGCTCATGAATAGGGAACATGAATGATCCATTGGCCTTTCAGGATTTCCGGACTGTGGAGGAAGGACAAGGTGAAGGGGGACACCGTTTCTCACAGTGGGATGGATTGAGAACATGTGAAATGAGATTCAGTTGGAAAGTCCTGGGTTGAGGACAGATGGTAGTAGAGCTAGCATTTAGAGAGGAAATACCCTGTGGCGATTAAGGCAGAACTAGTGACACTTGGCTCCATCCCATTTGTTTTGTTTGCCGCCCCACTGGGCCCCCTGGTGGCCTGGTAGATGTTGGTATGTGTCCACATTGTCAGAGTGGTCTGGGAGGCTGCCAGCCTCCGTCTCAGAGCTGAAAATAATCAAGAGGAAGAAAAATAATAATTCGGGGCGCCTGGGTGGCTCAGTCGGTTAAGCGTCTGCCTTCGGCTCAGGTCATGGTCCCGGGATCCTGGGATGGAGCCCCACATCGGGCTCCCTGCTCAGTGGGAAGCCTGCTTCTCCCTCTCCCACTCCCCCTGCTCGTGTTCCCTCTCTCACTGTTTCTCTGTCAAAAAATAAACAAAATCTTTAAAAAAAAAAAAAAAAAGAAAAATAATAATTCACTAACACTCCTTTAAATATTAGAAATAAAAACCATATGACCTGCCTTCAAGCAGAGGAGATGGACTGTACTTATGTAATGTGTGAAAACGGTGCCAAAGGACAATAACAGGTAATACCGGCCCGTTACATGTAGGGTTTTACCTGCTGTTGTTGCCAGAAAACTGCTTTGATGTCTCGCAGTTCCGCACTCTTAGCAGAGGCAGGTGACCGGCCCCTGTCCTCTCCTTCGCTTTTCTCTCCAGCGCTCTTTGGCAGTCACTGAGAAGCACCTACTGGTGATGCTGGGTATGAATTAAAGGGCTCCCCTTCCTCTTCTTCTTCCCCCAACCCAAATATTGGGAGCATCTGGGGCCTAGGAAATGCATTTTAGTACACAGTTCCTATCTGTGGCAATTATGTAACCCCCTCCATTGGCTTTCGTTCAGAAAACCTATAAAACAGAATATCTTGGAAGCAGTCACAAAATGAAGAGTGCTATCCTTAGAAATAGTTCACCATTTCTGTTTATTCCCTGTGAATTGGCATATTTTTGTCTGAATTGATACCTTTGTTTATCTTTCAGGATGTGACTTTATAGAAAGAGAAAGGAAAAGTATTTCATGCTTTCCTCTTTGGGATTTTTTATTTTAGGAACTGAAAGATGACTTGAAGGGCGATCTCTCTGGCCACTTGAAGCAACTCATGGTGGCCCTTGTGACTCCTCCGGCTGTGTTTGATGCAAAGCAGCTGAAGAAATCAATGAAGGTATGAGCCCAGTTTGGGCTTGAGATTTAACTGTGTCATCAAGAATAATGACTTACTTCCAGCACACACTTGAGAGATGGGTGTAAATAGGACAGATTTGGGTGTCATTTTGATGCTGCGCTATTCAAGTGGTAGAACAGTCCTGATGGGGAATGGTCGTGGAACCTTGAGCCCAATGTTCCTGGGCTGAAAGAATAGCGTCATATCCTAATTTCATTTCCTTGGTTTTTGACCCAAAGAGTCAAATTCTCCACTTTGTTGTCATTGAGAGTAGATGGCACCATCATCAACCCCATTGCTTAGGTCAGAAACCTAGGATTATCTTTGATCCCTTGCTTTCCCTCACTCTTCAGAGCTCCCAGAATCCGTCTGCAAGTCCATTTGCTCTATTCCCAAATCTGTCTGCAAGTCTGTCTGTCAGAAAAGTGTGCGTGTCTCTCAAAATCCATTGCTACCATTCCAGTTCAACCACCACCATCTCTTGACTAGACCATATCAATACCTTCCTACTTGGTCCCTTGCCTCTATTTTCTCCCACCTGGAATCCATTCACCACAGAGTAGCCAAAATTATGTTTATAAAGTTATTTTTAGAATTATACTATTCACCTGCATAAATCTCCAGTGGCCTTGAATACTTAAAATCCACGCTTCTTACCATGACCTTTATCACCCATCACAGTCTGGATCCTGTCCATCTCTGTGACTTTTTAAAAATTCTATCTGTATCAGTCAGGGTTTCCCAGAGAAGCAGAAGCAGTAGGTGGGAGATATATATATATAGTGAGATTTATTGCAAGGGATTGGTTACATAATTATGGATCTGACTAGGCAAATCCAAAATCTGTAGGGCAGACTGTTAGGAAGGGGAGGCTGGAACTCTCAGCAAAGCTGGAGCTGCTGCCCACAGGTGGTATTTCTTCTTCAAAGAAGCCTCAGCTCTGCTCTTAAGGCCTTTCAACTGACTAAACTGGGCCCACCGAAAATATCTGAGATAATCTCCCTTGCTTAAAGACACTCACTAATGGGCTTTAGTTATGTCTACAAAATACCTTCACAGCAACACCTAGATCTGTGTTTGATTGAGTAACTGAGGACTGTAGCCTGGCCAAGTTGATAAAGTACCATAAAACTGTCTACCACGCCCTCTCCTCCCTGTCCCCCTCACCCCCACCCCATCGAATGCTATAGCTACACTGGCCTTCTCTCTGCTGCTTGAATATTCTAAGCTTATTCCTACCTTGAGGTCTTTATACATGATGTTTTTCCATCTGGAATGTTTTCCCTCCATATATTTTCTACCAGTTCACTCAGTTTTATTTTCTTAATTACACCTATTACCATCTAAAATTATCTTGGGGTGGTTTTTTTTTTTTTTTTTTTTGTATATTTGTCCATTCAATTAAAAGGCAAATCTCCATCAGAGCAGGGAACCTCATCAGTCTTGGTCTGTATCTTCTGTTCCAAGAGGAAAACCTGAAATGAAGTAGGTACTCAACACATGTGTTGACAGGAAGGAGGGGAAGGAGGGAGTCTAGGTCCGAGGCATAAGCTGTATTCTACCTCCTTATCAGAGTTGGGAGAGACTTTCTCTTCCATGGAAGAGGTATGGGCACCCAAGAAGAAGATGGCAAGATGGAGTGAGGCACACAAGAGATTTCCTAGGGGAAATCTTATGAAGGATAAAGAGGAGACAGAGCAGGGGAGGTTGGGTGGAGCTTCAGATGGCAATTCAGGTCTGTCACACATGGAAGGAGAGAGGGAAGGAAGTAGACTCAGATAGGAAGAGCTTCCGTCTACAGTGTAGCTCTGAGAAAGCTGTGGCAGGCCAGTGGGGAGCTCCTGAGCAAAGATTGCCCTTTGGAGAAGTCCTACACTGGGCAGAAATGGTCCAGCTCCAGTACCCCTTCAATGTTCAGTCACTTGCTGAGAGCAGCTTGGAGGGAGCGTGACCTCTTTGTCAACTGTGTGGCAGATCAAGAGCTCTGGTGATCGGAGGCTATCACCCAAAGACATTATTTGCAGCAGATTCTCTTAAAATAAAATCTGAGCAGTGCATTTCTGTGGCTGCCACATAGGGAACAGTTTAACAGGTGGCATGATAAGGATTAGATTCACCAACAAGGATTAGAAAAATTTCTCTCTTATGCAAAAGAAATCCACGGTAGGCAGCCCAGAGCTGGGTGTCCTGGCACAACCATTATCAGAGACTCTGGTTCCTTCAATCTTGAGGTTTTACCATCTTTCACCTGTAGATTCCACTTGTTGGCTTAAGATGGGAACTCAAGATCCAGGCATTGTATCTTTATCTCAGTCAGCCAAAAATACAGTAAGAGACAAAGAAGTTTTCATTTCCTCTCCTTAAGGACTCTCAGAAACTGCACAGGGTACTTTACATATAGTCTATGGATCATAATTTGTTATATGAATAAACCTAGTTCTAAGGGAAGCTGAGTAATACATCTATTTGGGTAGCTATGTGCTAAGTTAAAAATTGAGGTTTCAATATTACTAAGGCAAGGAAGGTAAAAGAGATGAGGTCTGTTCAATTTTGCTGTGAACCTAACACTAATCTAAAAACTAGTCTGTTTTTAAGTTAATTAATTAGCTAATTAAAAAGGAGAGATGTTGAGGGCAACTAGGAACCTCTGCCACAGAGGGACGGAATTCAGCCTCAGTTCATAAGCTGCATTGACCTTATTTGATCAAGTTCTAGTGTAAAAGGCTTTTCTTGGAGTCACAGCATGATTCAGTGACCTCAGTATAAACCAAGGCTCAGGGTAACTAGTCCCCAAATCAACTAGGCCCATGACATACATCATTAAGGCTTTAAAAATCTCCCTGTATGAAGATGATACCTGCTGACCTAGTGCATTAGCAGAAGGATGAACTCATTCGAAAGAACTGCAGAGCCCTTTCTAAACATAATGGCATATTTGAATGCTCACTTCTGACCTTGAATAACACAGGCTTTTCCCTTTACACTATTTCTCCCTACAGTTATTCAGTTGATTTTTACACTGGAGTGGGAAATTTTCTTGAACATTTTGATGTCAGTTTAGATGATTTGGGTTATTTTCATACTAAAACATATGAAAAAAACGAGAAAACCGCTTTAGAGCAATATACAACTTTATGCTGATTTACGACAACTTCTTTTCATCTGTATTAAGCCTGAAATGCATGACGTTAAGCTTTTCAAGTATTCTAAAAATAGATTTCCTTTTCTTTTTCAGGGCACTGGAACAAGTGAACATGCGCTGATTGAAATCTTAACCACCAGAACGAGCAGGCAGATGAAGGAGATCTCGCAAGCCTACTACACAGGTGGGCTTATTCTCTGCTTACTTTTACCACTGTCCACACACGTAGGAGCCCATGTGGCTCTCCCCAGAAACCCACCAAGCTCTTCTTCACAAGGCACTTTGGGCAGGCAAGACGTGAAAAGAAGGATACATTCTAAAATGGGGGAAGGTTGGTGGATCTTCAGAGGAAATGTGACTGTGAGCCGAGCTAGAAACTGCTGCATAACCACGGCATTGACACTTTGCACTTAGCACATTACAGCCGTGGTGGGTTTTGCTCTTGGCAATCACTGCTTAATTGAATCAACTGCCAGTGTAAGAGATTCAAATCATTGTATATCAATATTATATGTTTAAAACCACTTAGATGAGCCTCGTGATTTGGGGTGTGGAAAATTAGATGAACCATTTAGAGAATGTGTTGAGCATGTGGATTCAGTATAATTAGCGCAAGTCCTCATAGTTGTTAGCTGTGTAAAAATGAGAAAGTCCCTGCAGTGTAATTCTGGCACAGACCCCCTCCCCCAGGGTTAGCATGACAACGCAAGTTACAGCACAGTCCCCTGGAGGATTACCCTCACTGCGGACACGGACGCGGACACAGACACGGACGTGGGGCCCCAAGCTCAGTGGCCCCAGGCCATGTGCCCTTCTGCCCAAATAGCTCCAAGGTCAGGGCTTCTCCCCACTCCCTCAGGTTCAAGAGCTCCCTAGTGATGAGGGAACAGAAGGCAAGCTGAGGACAAAGCAGAAGCTGACACCCCACAACTAACCCCCCCCATGGGATATATGATACGTGACATTCCTCAGGCACTCCTGGCTGTCCTAAAGGAAAAACAAATAGTTAACTTATAGAGATCACAATCCTGCAAGACAGTCTCCCTCAGTTTACTTACAAAAGCCTTAGCAATAGCTTCCAGAAGGGAATGTAAATACAATTAAATGTCTTTATAACCTGCAGCCCATCGACAGGTACTTAAAGTGGGCAGAATGTAATGTTCCTCCAGAAAGTTCCAGGCTATCTTAATGTTAATGCCTTACTAGACGGGTAAACAACATTAACTTGACAACGGCAAGGCCTCAGGTATCTTGCAGGTGCTCTTTAGCATATGAAAGTTCTTTGGAAACCTCCCTTTTTCCTTACCTCCCCCAACCCCATAGTATATAATCAGCCACCCCTCACAACCCCAGGGCAGCAGCTCTTTCTGCCCACGGGTCCTGTCGCTGCGCTTTCATAAACCACCATTTTGCACCAAAGACATCTCAAGAATTCTTTCTTGGTAGTTGGCTCTGGACCCCACCCCAACTGAACCTCACTATATTCCAAAACCCCATCAAGTAGCATGACTCACAGAACTCAAGAAAACACTATACAGTTGCCCCGTGAGCAACACGAGAGTTAGGGGCACCGACCCCCTGCACCATTCAAAATCCGTGTATAACTTCTTTTTTTTTTTTTTTTAATTTTTATTTATTTATTTGACAGAGAGAGACACAGCGAGAGAGGGAACACAAGCAGGGGGAGTGGGAGAGGGAGAAGCAGGGAGCCCGATGTGGGGCTCGATCCCAGGACCCTGGGATCATGACCTGAGCTGAAGGCAGACGCTTAATGACTGAGCCACCCAAGCACCCCCCGTGTATAACTTCTAACTCCCCAATAACTACTAATAGCCTGCTGTTGACCGGAAGCTTTACTGGTAACATAAACAGTGGATTAACACATACTTCGTGTCTTAGGCATATTATATACTGTGTTCTTACAGTAAAGTAAGCTAGAGATAAAAAAAAATGTTGCTAAGAAAATAAAAAAAAATACATTTACAAAATTGTACCACGTTTATTGAAAAAACCCACATATAGGTGGACTGTGCAGCTCACACCCATGTTGTTCAAGGGTCAACTGTACTTACAATTACTGTGTCACTCTAAAGAATAGAAATCAGGACCAGTCAAATGAAGACATGCAGAGGAGAGGTCTCAGAGGGTCCCAAATGCAAAGCTTCCTGTCCTCAGGATGTATCTCCTTCCCAGCACATCGATACATAATTACCAACCAGGAAAACTCATTTGATCTTTGGTATCCAGTTTTTATTGAGGTTTCATTCCGTAGGCATGACTGATTGAATCACTGGCCACATGATTGTACTCCGTCTCCAGTCCCCTTCCTTTCTCTGCAGGTCAGGCTGATATCATGTGGCTCAGAGCCCCAACCCTTCTAATGACATGGTTGTTCTTTCCGGTGGGACCAGCCGCTACCCTGGGTCATCTTGCTGACAGAAACTCAGGTGTGGTTCCTGGGACCTGCCATGAATAACAAAGACATTCCTGTTATTTGGGAAATTCCAAGGATTTAGAGGTTACCTCCCAGGAACCAGGACAAAGACCAGCCCAAATTCTATATTATACACCAGCCCCCTGGAACCCTCTCCCAAGTACCCCAAGGGAGCCACAGTTTCTATGTCTGTGTATCAGGGAGGTTCTGCAGTAGGAGAAGTCCAGAGAAGGGATATACCGCCTCCCAGATCGGTGTCAGATAGGTTATTTGAGAAATTCTCCTCAGAAGGTAAATACCTTCACTCACCTCAATGACAGGTAAGTGACTATTTTAGTCATGTGCTCATCAGGGCTCCATAAAGACAGAAACAGCACTAGGCCTTTTAACAGAATTTACCATAGAGAATTGTTTCAACACTTTTTGGAGGACTGAAAAAGGCCACCAGGGAACGAGGCCGAGCAGGAGGTATAAACAAACCGCAGGGCTGGGACAACACAGGAAAGAGATTGGAGCTGTCGGAAGCTAGAAGCTCGGAGGAGGGGCACCACCCTGCCAGTGTTGGTGCCTCAGGGGCTCGGAGGGTTGGTTTAAGGAACGGGACTTCAGATCTCTGCAAAAGGGCTACGTACAGCTGGAGCTGGCCTGTCCATGCTGCCGCTAAGTGACTTGTTCCGGGAGCCCAGAGCCAACTGCTACTGTCAGGATGAAAGGCCTGCACTGGTTTGTGCCGACAGGAATAGCAAACAACGATCCTGCTCTTCTCTCCTCTGCCTTCCGGTCTCCCTCTCCTCCCTCCCCCTCTCCCTCTCCTCCCTCCCTCTCCTTCTCCCTCTCCTCCTTCCTCCTCTCCCTCTCCTCCCTCACCCTCTCCCTCTCCTCTCTTCCTCTCCTCCTTCTCCCTCTCCTTCTCCTCCCTCCCCCTCTCCCTCTCCTCCCTCTCCAAGTGGTGGGCCAAACACAGAGTTGGGACAGGGGAGAGGGGTACAGAAGAGAGGTGTAACTTGCAGTGTCCCAATCCCAGCTCCACAAAGCAGGGTAGAGAAGGCTGCATTTGGAGTAGATAAGATAATTCCTTAATAATAGCTACACATTGTAGGTGTTTAAAATATTTGGTTCTCTCAATTTAATGAGATTTGCATATAAAAAATCATCGGAGCCAGAGGCTCTATACCAAGGTGCCTGGTTACTTCCTAGTAGTTCTTAGAAGAGTTACTGCTCCATGAATTGACTGCCCCTCGATGGCTTTCTGGGGTCCAGCATCTATGTACAAACAACCCTAAGATATAAACTCTGTGAAGCCAGGAATTTTGTCTGGTTTTGTTCACTGCTGTAGCTTCAGTGCCCAGAACAGTGAGGGATAAATTCAAATAGGCATTGAATTAATATCTCCAAGATTGAGATTGTCGCCTTAAGAGCCAAGTGAAAGTTCTAGCATGTAGGACTGTTGTTTTGCAAATATGACCTGTGATCATAGTTCAGAGTTATCGGGGGCCTCAATATCCGTGTGAGGTAAGCTCTCTAAGGCTATAAGGAATGGACCAGCATCTAGGTTACTTTGATTAATAGGGATTCATGATACATAAGGAGTGAAAGAAGGAAACAGGCCCAGTCATGTGTAGCCAAGCCTTACGGAGATTCAGGACACAGCACTAACCTAGGGACTCCATTATCTGTGGCTCCCTCAGCATCAGGCATCCATTGCTCCCTGTGCTGATGTTTGTGTTACAGTAACTCCTTCCTCTCCCTTCTGCTTCTACTGTTCTTGACAGTCCCAAGCCACTTCTCTCCCCTTACCATTTGTCTACTCAAGCTTTTATTTGCCCCATGGTTTACGGTTATTCTCGGCTTCTCTTTTGCCCCTCATTCCTTGGAGTTTTTCTCCTTCTTTGTTACTGTCTTTGTCTCTTTTTCTGTACAGCTCACTCCCTAAGAGAAGACTCAGTGAGGGCGCCTGGGTGGCTCAGACGGTTAAGCGTCTGCCTTCGGCTCAGGTCATGATCCCAGGGTCCTGGGACTGAGCCCCGCATCGGGCTCCCTGCTCGGCGGGGGGCCTGCTTCTCCCTCTGCTTCTCTCTCTCTCTCTCTCTGTCTCTCATGAATAAATAAATATATAAAATCTTAAAAAAAAAAAAAAAGACTCAGTGAGCTCAGGAAGGTGCCATCTAATAGATAGTGTAATTTTGGGCAACGTTCTCCCACCAGCTCACCTCTTTGGCTGCTGACCACCTAGAGTTAGATGCCAGCCCTGTGGCAGTCAGTTGCAGCAAGAGTGATGGTGCCATATAATGTAAAATGGAGGCCCATGCATACGAAATCCATCGACGTCGGCTACCATCTTGGCTCTCATAAAAGGACCAAGTGTCTCATGTAGCTGGTCTAGTACAATGACACGACAGAGTCTAAATAGAGAGCTGAATTCTGAACTTCTGGTATTAAAAAGTTTTTTTTTCTAATTAGAATGAAGGATAGATAAAACAATATAACTGTTAGATAAAACGATGCCTATAAAGTGTTATTATTTAGGTAAGTAATTTGCATTCATAATGGATTTTGCTTATTTGAGTTGCTTTAAAAAACTATAGACTTTGTAAAAAAAAAAAAAAGACTAAAATCATGCCGGAAGAGTTTCTGTTTCAACACAGTTCTTGCTATTAGATAATCTCATACCACCTTCTGTAATCATCTTCTGTTGATTTAAAAGGCCAAAAACATTTATATGACCATAGAGGTCTTGAGACGGATGCGGGCAGAGTTCGGATAGCTACCTGGTGTCAGCTACATCCAGGTACATAGTGGCCGCCAGTGAATCACCAGCTCATGGCTGGAGCAGAAAATCGATTTGAAATGAGCAGACATTGCACAATGCAGACTATGCAAGAAGGGCTACAACTAGTCGGTACTCAGATACGTGAACACACAATTGGCATTTGTCATGGCAAGTAGTATATTTTAGGGGAGCTTTCTCACTTTTGAGAGGTATCACATTTTTTAATCCAGCCGTACACATCACAATTAAGGTTAGGCTCGATCAGACAAGCAGCGGCTCGGATAGGATAAAAATGTACTTCTCCCATATGTAGAAGAAGTCGGAGACAGGCAGTTCCAGGACTGGTGTGGTAGCTCCTCAACACTTTCAGGAACCCAGGCCCCTTCTTGCTTCTGTCCGTGTTGTCGCTAAGATGTAGTTCATCTCTTCATGGTCCAAGATGGTTGCCTGAGCTCCAGGCGTCAGTCTACAGACCAGGCAGGAGGATGCAGGAAGAGCACAAGCCATCCTTAAGGAGATTTCCCAGCAATGTCACGTATGTTCACCTACGTTTCATTGCCAAGAACTTAGTCATGGAGCTGTACCTAAGGTACTAAGCTAAGAGGAAAGCTGAGAATGCAGTCTAAGCTGTAGGCAGTAGGTCTTGCTCAAGGACAGTGTTCTGTTACTGTGGAGGAATGAAATAGTAATCAGAAGGCAAACTAGCAGCTTGCCCACCCTGGCTTTTCCATGGCAATTCTTTCTGTTCTTCCGTATCTACCACAACACACACTATAATAATAGTTATGAGAAGAATGTATCCCTATCAGAAGAGCCCCAGGAAGTTAAAAAAAAAGAGTCAAGATTTATTTTCTCAGGTACTCATTCCTTGCCAGTGTTGACATTTAAGCTTTTCTCGGTTTTGTAATAATGTTTTTCAGTTTGTCAAGGCTTAATGTGTTCTTATTTGGTTTCAGTATATAAGAAGAGTCTTGGAGATGACATTAGTTCTGAAACATCTGGAGATTTCCGGAAGGCTCTGTTGACTTTGGCAGATGTAAGTTTTTATTTTATATTGCTTAGCTGCCCGATAAGCTGCATGCTCAATAATAATTTTTAGGGAGTTTAAAAATAACCAAATGGAGACAATGAGATTGCAGTTCTCCTCGTGAAAGAATTTGTTCATCTTACATTTTCATTTCTGGACTCCAAAGAATATATCTTTCTTTGTCGGCATTTAAATTAAGTACGAAGCTTGATATAGAAAAACTATCTTCAGAAATGGGTATATCAGTCTCTGGATTAAAAAAAAAAAAGACTTGCAAGAATAAAAGCAAACAAAAAAGACTTGCTGCAACTTTATCTCTGCCACCTTCGGAAGAGTTGCTAAACCATTCATCAGTGTATGACCAAATGAGGCCACACCTAGCTCTCTCTTCTTAAGAGGTTCATGACTTTATAATGAAGGAGGTAAGGTCAAGGGTGAGGTATCACCACCGATGTGTGTAGAGAGGAAGTGATTTCAGCCATATCTCACTGGCCTCTTTCAGCTGATTTACACAGCTCCTAATGTGTGAGAAAGTCCCAGCACTGGCCTCAGCCTGAGGGTAGAAACAGTAGTTGTCAAAGTGAGGCATGATGCCACAAGGAAACAATTTATCCTAATTATGTTTTCAGTTACTTCAGATGGTGAAAACCTTAAAGACTGAACCTACAAACCCAAATTTATGAGGCATTGGCACAAACATACTGTCCCAGAGGTTTCTGTGTATAAGTGCATGCCCATTTACACACACACACGAGCACACAACAGCCCCGGGAAACAGTGAACAGTAGGGCTTCAGTGTTTAGAATAAAAAAAACCGGGCTCTCTGGGGCTCCTTTACTGCCTACTAGCTTTATGTGGACAAGCTATTTTAAGCCATAAAACCTTTGTTTTCAGGGCGCCTGGGTGGCTCAGTGGTTAAGTGTCTGCCTTCAGCTCAGGTCATGATCCCAGGGTCCTGGGATCAAGCCCTGCATCGGGCTCCCTGCTCAGTGGGGAGCCTGCTTCTCCCTCTGCCTCTGTCGCTCCCCCTGCTTGTGCTCTCTCTCTGTCTGTCAAATAAATAAATAAAATCTTTAAAAAAAACAAAACCTTTGTTTTCACATCTGTAAAATTAAAATAATAATAGTACCAACCTCTGGGGGTGTTGTGAAGATTCAGAGAGAGAGTGGGCATGTGCAGTACTGAGAACATAAGACACGATTATTCGTAGCGGTACCAATGAGACGCGGCGTTTTCTTACTCGAGCAGAGCACACCACGAACCAGAACAAAAAGGCAAGCTAGCAGCCACACTGAAAAGGAAAATAAGAGAAATCATGTGGAAATCAAATAGGCATACAGGACCTAATGTTTGAAAAGGGGAATAAATGCATTTTATAAATGTTACAGCCAAACATTTCATTCACCTAAAGTTCTCAAAATAATTCAGGCAATCTCCCTTTTCCTATCTCGCCTCTCTCTGTAATGGGCTGTGTGCACAAGCACTTGCACACACACACACACACACACGCACGCACGCTTCACCAGGAGCCCTCGGCATGAGAGCTGGTGGCAAGCTGCAAGGGTTTTGTGTTTTCATAGACCTTATTTTTAAGAGCATAAAAATCTTTTTAGATTTCCAGAGAAGTGGGGCAGAAATTACAGAGAGCTCCCGTATGCCCCTCCCGGTGTCCCATTATTAGTATCTTGCGTGAGTGTAGCATAGTACAGCTGGTGAATGAACACTGACACATTATGATTAACCAGAGTCCACAGGGTCCATTAAGTTTCACTCATGGGTTTGGACAAATGCATAACGTCATGCACCCACCATCACAGTATCACACAGAATAGTTTTACTGCCCTAAAATCCCTGTGCTCCAGCTCTTCATCCTTCTCTTCCTCCCTTCAAACCCCTGGCAATTACTGATCTTTTCACTGTCTCTATTGTTTTACCTTTTCCAGAATGTCATATGGTGGGAACTATACAGCACGTTGCCTCTCGGGACTGGCTGCTTATATTTGCTAAAATGCTACGTGTCTCTCAGGACTTGATAGCTCTTTTCCTTTTAACCATTGAATATTAGTCCATGGTATGGATATACACCAGTTTATTTTACCCGTTGAAGGGCATCTTAGTTTCTTCCAAGTTTTGGCAATGAGGGACAAAAACTTCTAACATTCATGTACAGTTTTTGTGTGGGCTTACATTTTCAGCTCACTTGGGTGAATATCAAGGAGCACAATTGCCGGATGATGGTTAAAGTGTGGTTGGTTTTGTAAGAAGTGGCCAAACTCTCTTCCAAAGTGGCTTTATCAATTTGCATTCCCACCAGCATGGAATGACAGTTCCTGGTGTTCCAAATCCTTGTCAGCACTTGGTGTTGTCAGGGTTTTGGATTTTAGCCATTCTAGTAGGTATGTCGTGGTATTTTATGGTTGTGTTTTCTTTTTTTAAATTTTCAGTTCCCTAATGACGCGTGATATTGAGCATCTTTTCATGTGCTTTCTTGCCAACTGTTTATCCGATCTCTGTGCAGATCTCTTGCCCATTTTTTAATTAGGTTTTCATTGGTTTAAGTGAGTGTTAGGAGCTCTTTATATATTTTGGATATAAGTCCTGTCTTAGATATGTGTTTGCAAATATTTTTTCCCAGTCCGTGGCCTGTTTTTTCATCTCCTTAAGATCTTTGAGGAAGAAACTGAGGCTCAGAAAATTGTGTGATTTGCTAGAAATTTCATGGCTAGTGAGCAGCAGAGCCAGAACAGGAGCCCCGAGCGCCCAGTTCCTCTGTGCTTCATGGTCTCCACTGGAGAAAAACCTCTAAAATGCCCTGCTGATTGGAATACCAAGTGTTAGAATCTTCTGTCCTTAAAAGGATTGCCGTTGTTTTCATCTTCCCTGTGTAGGGCAGAAGAGATGAGAGTCTGAAAGTGGATGGGCAGCTGGCCAAAAAGGATGCCCAGGTCAGTAATAGAGCGAAGACAACATCTCCTGTAGCCATTCTCCCCCTCGACTGCCTTTTCATTCGTGTGGCACCAGAGGAGGCTGCCCTCTCCTGTCCTGTTGGGAGGAGAAGCCTGAAGGCTGGGCATCACCCACCCCTGGTTCTTTGCCTCCCCCCGTGCTGGTTCTTCTTCTTCTGTCTCCAGCCTCCCCGACTCTCAGGTTCCTAGTCCGCTAACAGCGAGAGACCCGGGTAAGAGATTATCTCCCTAACCTCTACTACCAAGTAAACCTCCCGCTCTTCTCGTTCCACCAATCCCCTGCCCAGAAAGAGAGAGAGAGAGAGAAAGAGAGAGATTGTGTCCATAATAACATTCTAAATCTTCCTTCTCATCCAATAGATTCTCTATAATGCTGGGGAGAACAGATGGGGCACAGATGAAGATAAATTCACCGAGATCCTGTGTTTAAGGAGTTTTCCTCAACTGAAACTGAGTACGTACTCACATTACAAACCTTTTTGCTTTGTCTTGCATTTGCAAGTGTTTTGGGGTTTAATATACAAAATTCTGGAAAACGAAATTAAAAATTGCAAAGGCTGTTCCATTTGTATGTATAAACAATTCAGGAGAAAACATGGGGAGCTGTGTTCCAACTCAAGGCGGAACTGACCCTACTCTTGTCTTCCCTGGAGGCTGAGTACATTAGCTAGTGAGTGACAAGTAACAGGTGGGAGAGGGACAACAGGGAGAAGAAAAAGGGGAGCCCTCTGGGGTGAGAGCAGAGAGGAATATTCCGGTGGTATGGGGGAGCCCGAAGGCAATGCCTCCAGCCCATCTCTCCCCGAGTTAGCCACTTTCCAGAGAAACCAGGCATGCTGGGTATCTGTTAATGTGTTAATAAGGATTAACGTTCGGCTCTTTCTGATTCGACAGTGAATGGGGGAAAGGCAGCATAGTTCTTTTGGTCAGACCAACTATTACATGGAACTGCTAAGCAGCCACCTCCTCACTCATGTACCCCCCTGAACCTTTCTGGGAGCCACAGCACCCAGAAGCCCAGAACTCCGTTTACTGTGAGCCTCCAGCGGTGGCTCCCAAGTGCTGGTCGAGAGAGCAACCACAGTGCGTGACTAGGCTTATGCTGAGTTCACGGAAAAATGAGGAAACATGAGGATATCACCGTGACTTTTTAATTCTGAGATTGCCCCTCCTTAATTTTGGCATTACGTTTCACTTATTTTAGAAAATAATAGTAATAGTATATTATAGTTGCTTTATGAGTACTTTTATTTGAAGAATAAAAACTAAACAATGCTAGACTTCTCTCCAAAGGTTTTTCAAAATTTCCAAGGAAAAATTTACTTGGCTTACAAAGTATGCCTCTGTACTTGGTGACCTATAGGTTTTGCTTTGGGACAAAAACTGATCAAGACATTACCTCTGGTAAGCGTGGGTAGGCCATGCTGCTTTAGGGAATGATTTACTCAGCAGAAAGAAATCTGCATAATTAAGATTTCTTTAGCAGATAAAACATATTTGACTAATGACCACACTATTGTTTCCCAGGTGATGCTATAATTTAAAAGTAGCCCACCTTACTAGATAAATTATTTTTAATTTAACCTTTCAAGCTATTTTAAATTCCATCAACCTGGGAAGGGGGAAGGGAGGAGAGAGAAAGAGATCATTGAAGAAAATGGCCTATGAGGTTTAGGGGCTTTTTTATTTTTATTTTTTTATCTTATTTATTTATTTGAGAGAGAGAGAGGGAGAGAGAACGCAAACAGGGGGGAGGGGCGGAGGGAGAGAGAAGCAGACTCCCTGCTGAGCAGGGAGCCTGATGTGGGACTCCATCCGAGGAGCCTGGGATCATGACCTGAGCCGAAGGCAGAGGCTTAACCGACTGAGCCACCCAGGTGCCCCGAGGTTTAGGTTTTATTGTAGATAATTAAAAAAAAACAAAAACTTCCATGCTCAAATATTGATGGTTTAAAGAGGAGTTTTTGAGTTTGACACTTAACTTGATTTGCTGCATATCAAATAAAAAACTGGAATATATTCAAGTTGTGGTCAACTGGGATGCCTTAAATATTTTTTGTGGTGCTGCTTTTTAGCATTTGACGAATACAGAAA
Source organism: Leptonychotes weddellii (assembly GCF_054177405.1). Classification (NCBI taxonomy): domain Eukaryota; kingdom Metazoa; phylum Chordata; class Mammalia; order Carnivora; family Phocidae; genus Leptonychotes; species Leptonychotes weddellii. The sequence continues at coordinate 121,397,247 of NC_138370.1, read as the reverse complement.
TATTAGCCAGAAGGACATTGAGGACAGCATAAAAGGAGAATTGTCTGGGCATTTTGAAGACCTACTTCTGGCCATAGGTAAGCCCTTCAGTGCTTATAACCTGAGTTACTTTGCACTTGTTTTAAATCAACGGGAAGGTTCACTCCTTCCCTGTAAGAAGGCTGACCGATCTATCCTTATGCTCCCATAGCCCCCGGCACCGTCCCCGGGGCACACAGTGTGCTCCACAAATACTGTTAAGTGGATGCATGAAGAAGTTATCTTTTTAGGTTTTACTTTGCCTTTTAACTTTGTATTGGTTTGTCACCAGGCTTGGATTAGTAAACTCCTGGAGAGATGAAAATATTACATTTCTATTGGCATTTTTATTGAGGCTTGTTGAAAACGGAGTAATTGAGTAATTTACTAAATTTAGTAATTGACCCTATGTGGTTATTATGGGAAGATATCCATAGACTCCCAAAGCTGAGCCCAGATCGGAACTCTAGGTCTCCTCCCTCTTGGCCAAGCCAACCGGGAGTATGGAACAGAAAGTCAGGCACAGACTGAAGCTGGTCCTGGAGACATGTGGATTAACAAGCAGACACAAACACCGTTATGTAAGCAGATTAGTCCCCCCCAGGAGGTCTCTGCCATCTGCAGGCCCAAGTTCTTTATCAGCAGAGATGCTAGAAATGGAGCAAAGGTACACCCTGGGGAGTTATCGATGTAAGCGTAGGTGTTGGTGTGTCTGGGATCAGGAGATGAGTCAGCTGCTGTGGGAGCTTCTTTGGCAGGTAATTATATTTTCCCCCTGACTAAAGAGAATGACTGTGCTTAAGTTCCGTGCGAATCAAGACTTGATAAGCCTTTGAAAGTCAGGTGAAGCATTCACCTCTCCATCGTAAATAAATGCTAGTAGTGACCAGGGGGTAGAGTGGTATGGTTACTCAAAGAATCTTTTAAAAAAAACATATTACTGTAGATTAACTCAATTTCTATTCAATGAAACTGAACGTTACTTTGCTTTTTATAATAGTTCACTGTGCCAGAAACATGCCTGCCTTTTTAGCTGAAAGACTGTATCAGGCTTTAAAGGTAGGTCTGGAAATTTCATATACATTCTTAGTCTCTCTCCAGGAGAATATAAAAAAATACTGCATCATACTCATGGAATTTCATGTCCCTTCCCTCCTTGGAGGAGTCCTCGTTTTGTCTTAGAGGTTGGTAGTGAGTATCCTAATCATTCTAGAGATAGGTACAGCAAAGCGTTGACTAAATTATCTTCCCCACATCACAGTTAGTGGAGGCAGTGAACCTTGGTTTAGAACACCAAACCTCAAGCCTGACCCATAAGGCCCAGTGGCCTCTTAAAATAAACCGAGTCGAGTCAGTAGCCTTTCGTGCTATAGAAACCCTGCGCTTTCTTGTCTGTTGCTGCTGCTAGACAGTGAGATCCTTGAGTACAGGCGTTTTTCTTGCTCTATTCTATCTTCAGGCCTTGCCCTGAGCCGGGCACATGAGAAGATGTGTACTTCAGTCTCTCTCCTGGACATTTCCTATGGAGGTCCACGTGTGCCTTCAAAGTTATGTCCAAAGTGAACACATCCTGTCCGTCACCTCACCCCCCACCCAAGGCTGCTCCTTGTCCCGTGTTCAGTCACCTCAGTGGGTAGCCCCAACAGGAGCTAGCCTTGCCCGACTCTCTGAAGTTATACTGTTCCCCGCCTCGCCCCCCATCCTTGCCCTCTATGCCTCAGCCACCTTGGCCTTCTTTCTGTCCTTGACTATGCCGAGTGTCATCCCACACCAGAGTCTTTGCGTTTGTTGCCCTCTCTGCCTGGAATGGACCTCCTCCAGATCGACCTATGGCTGGCTCCTTCTCATCTCTCAGGTCGCCTCCTGAGAGAGGTCTTCCCTGACTAAACAGGTCGATTGGATTCCTTTCGGTCACACTCCATTCCATAATTCTTATCACTGTTTACATAAACAATGTGTTAATTTTCTCTCCTGTCCATCTCCATCCATTAAAACGTGAACTCCATGCGAACAGAGCTATAATCCATGCTGTTCGCTACTGTATGCACAGTGTATATCTGACATGTAGTAGATTTCTTTCTCTGGCTCATTATTTCGGCCCCAGGTCAAATACCACTTTCTCAGGCACACCCTTCCTAACCCTTGATCTATTTTAGGCCCTCCTTATATATACTCCCATAGTACCCAATATTTCCCATATGTTGGATTACATAGTATATCCTTTACAAAATTGAACGCTTAACAGGGCTATCTCATCTCTGTTTTCAGCATTTGGCATGGTGATGGCACAGAGTAAGTGCTCAATAAATATTTCTCGAATATATGAATGATGAAGTTTGATGACAAATGAGTGAAGAAGAGTCACTGTGGTTGAATATTTTGTGCACCATTATCTGTTTCCCATAGATATAGATCTATATGTTGTCTTGTGACCAGTGAGATTTGTATTGTGGACACTTGTATTCTTAACAGGGTGCTGGAACCGACGAGTTTACTCTGAACCGAATAATGGTGTCCAGATCAGAAATAGACCTTCTGGACATTCGAGCAGAGTTTAAGAAGCATCATGGCTATTCCCTATATTCGGCAATTAAAGTAAGTCTCCTCTTAAAAATAGCAAAACCCATTTTGTCTTTTCTACTCATCCTCTTTCCTATATAATCCTTAAAACATAGAGATATGTGACTGAGTTTTCTCTCTCCCTGTCAATGCATAAATGTGTTTTCTGAGTTTAAAATAGTGATAACAAAATGTCTCCTAAAGAGAGTGATTAATTTTAGCTCTAAAATTCCAGGCACATAATAGACACTCAAAAATTTTTTTTTAGGTTTAGTGGCCATGAATTGTTCTTCTTTTGTGAATTGTACATGCAAGTTGTTTACCTGTTTTTGATATTACAGTATTTTTATTTATTTCAGCTTTTCTTTATGAGAATAGAAGGAAAGAAAAATACATGTTTTAAATTTCCTATTTTTACCTGAAGTCTAGTTGACATACAATGTCACATTAGTTTCAGGCATAGCTAAATTTCCTCTTGTTTTACTCAAAATATAGATAGCATGGTTCTGTACTTTGGAGCTCTTCTCATTTCAGTTTATAGGAACCTTCTCATTCTTCTTTTAACAGCTGCGTATCATTCCATTATTTATATATTTGCACCCACCGTTTCAATAGATGTTTCCAATTTCTTGCTATTATAAACAGTGTTGTGATATGCATACACAATTCCATAAAGTGCAAGTATATCTAAGGGTAAGTGTATCTAAGGGATAAGTTGGTAGGATTGCTGAGGCAGATGTAAATACATTTGTAATCTTGGTAAATATTACCAATGGACTCCGTTTGCATGTCAATTAATCAACTAGATTCATTCACCAAAACCAATCCTTTTTTTCTTTGAACCAGAGCTTTTGTTTTTACATTAAATCTTTGCAGGAGGAGATGCATGCTTAAGTTGAAATTGGGAACTTACTCAAAAAGGCAGCTCTCAGACTGTGCCTGGGGCTTAGTGAGGATTTCATCAGCTCACGCTCAATGAAATTTGAGTCGATTCTGACACATTGCAATAGTTTCAATCAACACAGATAGATTTAATAACATTAACCATATTGTACTTACTAAGGCAGGAAAGTAGACTCACACATTTTATAAAGATTGCCAGTAACAAGGTTGAAACATGAGGCCTTCAGCTCACCCTCAGCAAACTAGAAAATTAAATTAACCATTAGTTCTCCCTCCCCAGTGGCTGGCTAATTGAGGCTTATTATATTAGGACACATCTAAGCTATGCGTACCCTGATAGAAAAGAAAAATCCATTGCTAAACAATTCAGTTTGTAATTTAAAATTACATGAGGTTTCTTCATTTCTATCACCTAATGTGCATGTTTTAAAAATGAAATGTTAAGATTGGATCAGGGGAAAAAATAGAGAGCTTGAACTAGATCAGTAAGCGTGAGACAGATTAAAAAGGAGGTCAAAGACCTATCTCCCCAATCCCAGGCTCGGATAGACTCACAGGTGAACTTCACCAAACTTTCAAAGAACAGATATTCCTATCCTATACAAGGTGGACCAGAATATAGGAAAAATGAAACCTGCCTAGTTAATTTTATGATTTTAGTATAATCTTGATTCCAAAGACAGAGGATAAAGAAAATTACAAAATCACTTCACTTATGAACATAGCAAAGAGTAAAATATTGACTGAATGTAGCCGTTTATTAAAAAAATAACACATCAAAATCAAGTGAGGTTTAACCCAGGAATAAAAGGATGGCTCAACATCAGAAAAGTAATTAAAGTGATTTCCCACATTCCACACATATAAAAGATAATTATATAATTATTTCAGTCTTTGTAGAAAAAGCTTTTGAAAAGGATCAATACATATTTATGATAAAAAACATTTCACCAAATTAAGAATAGAAGCAAACCTCCTTAAATTGATAAAGCTTACATACCAGCATATTATAGCAAATACATATTTATACTCAGTGGAGAAACTTTAGATGCAGTTCCTTTGAGATAGGGATCAGAACAATAATGCTCCCAACATACTGATAAATATTATACTATACTACTACTAATATACCTTAATACTATCTTACAGAGGACTAGGGGTCCTGTATAGTACTGGAAAGGAAGAAAAAAAAAAATGTGTAAAGATTGAACCAGAAGAGTCGAAGCTTTCATTATTTTCAGTAAATACAATCATCTTTTTAGAAAATCAACAGGGATTATAAATTATCATCAGTAATAAAAATTCATCAATGTTGCCAGATAAAGATCAACCTGTAAAAATTAATAGTATTTCTTACACTATATAATCAAAATTAAGATACCATTCATAATAGAAATGAAAAACTATAAATTATCCAGGAATTCACTTGACCAAGACGACATAACTCTATGGAGAAGACTTTAAGACTGTTATAAACACCATAACATATGTCAATAAATGGAGAGAGAGTTTATGCACCTGTGTTATGTGATAGGATACTATAAAGATGTCAGTTGTTCCTCAAAGTAAGCTATAAATCATGTGATTTATTTCAATCAACATTCCAGCTGGATTTCTTTGAGGAACTTGATTAAGTTACTTTAACATTTATATGAAGGAATGAAGATTCATGACTAATCAACCTTAAATACAAAGAATAAAGATAGGGAAAGGGCTAGTCCTACTAGAGACTGACATGATACAAAGCAATTATTAATTGTTTTAAGTGTAGTTTTGGAATAAGAACAGACGAATGACTCAATGGAACAGAATGGAGACCTCAGAGACAAATCCAATTGTTTGTGGAAACTCATAGGCTAGAGGGGGCATCATAAATCTGTAGGGAAGGACAGATTATTTAGTAAAAATGTATTGGGAAACCTGGTTGACTCTATAGCAAAAAATACAACTGGATCCTACCCAACACCACATTACCAGTAAACTGGAGATGAACTAAAAACCAAAATATAAAAGATAAAATTATAAAGCTAATCCAAGAAAATACAAAAATTACCTTTGTGACCTAGAAGCAGGGAAAAAATTTTTAAACAACAAAATCACAAACCACATTGCAAAAAACAACAAGCAAACAAACAAATGTACATTATTAAGTATAACATATTAAATAATCTCATTACATTTTCAGTACTGATGAATAGGATCTTTTTGATCCTTAAATTTCCATAATTCAGGAATTATGTATATCACCTGACCTTTGGTTCTGTCTTCCTCTTCCTTCTACCTATAGTTGAGACATTTCTCTGTTCATTAACACCTTTCTCAGGTGATGACTGGGGGGAGGAAGAGGGGAGGGAGAAGGTAGGTGAAAAAAAATGTGTCTCTCTTATTACTTAATAGTAAGATATTAATACAAAATTTGGATGAAATTACATTTTCTTGGTAGTTTTCACTGAGCAAACAAATTAAGTAGCTATTTAATAAATAGTACAATTCCAGGGTCTTTAATGGAAAACATAGTAGCCATCCTCAATTCTTAGTCTGTGTGGAGATTTGAGGTGAACATAAATAAAACAATTAGAAGAAGATAATATGAAACAGCATACAATTAAGTACTAGATTGTGCAGTACAGAGGATACTAATCTAGGAATTAAGAGTAAAGAAGTTTGGGATTAGATAGGGAATGTTTTTGGGGGAAAATGGGTCTTGAACCTGCCTTTCAGGTTTTTTTTTTCTTTCAGATTTTATTTATTTATTTGACAGACAGAGACACAGCGAGAGAGGGAACACAAGCAGGGGGAGTGGGAGAGGGAGAAGCAGGCTTCCCACCGAGCAGGGAGCCAGATGCCAGACGCGGGGCTCGATCCCAGGACCCTGGGATCATGACCTGAGCTGTAGGCAGATGTCTAATGACTGAGCCACCCTGCCTTTCAGGTTTAATAAGCTTGTGTTGAGTGCCTCCTGTGGGCAGGTTCTATGTTGCTCAACAGGGACTAGAATGCTTCAGGAAGGTGTGTATGGTAAGGAAAGGAGGGAAAGAAATAGTAAGGCACTTGATTGATTAGGGGGTCTGCCTTGGGGAATATTGAAAAACAAAATGCGAGTGGTGAGATGAATTTAGCTGAAAGAGAGTTTTGAGATCACAGAATTTGTATTTCATTCATTCAATTAAAAATATTTACTGAATGCATATTATGTGCCTGGCTCAGAGTTACAATTACAAGCAAAGGGGAAAAAACAGTTTCCTGCCCTTATGGAATTACAAATAAATGTAAAATTACAACTATGTTAAATGTAAAGGAAAGAGATACTGTGCTGTAAGACCATATGATAGGAGGATTTGACCTATAGGAAAAGCTTCTATGAGGAAGTTATGATTCAGATCTGAAAAAGAATAGACAAGGATTGTGGTGTCGGAGAGTCAGTAGAGCATTCTAACAAAAGGAAAAGGAATTACAAGTGGAAAGACCTCATGGTAAGGAAATATGATGAAAAATAAGGCCGGAGGGACCAGATCACCCAGGACCATTTTGGCAGTTTTAAGGATTTTGTCTTTTGCCCAGAAACATTGGAGAGTTTTCATTTTAAGTGCATAGTGTCATGATCAGAAGTACATTTTAAAAAGATCCCTGTGACCACAGGGAATGAATTGGACATAAGAAAGGAGAGATTTGGGGGTGCTGAGTTGTTTATTAGTCATACTGGAGCTGCTTATGACTGGGTAATGAAAAGTACTAATGCAAAGAGAGCAAAGAACAAAGACTCAAAAGATATTTAGGAATTAAAACTTGGGGGAGGGTATGTGCTATGGTGAGCACTGTGAATTGTGTAAGACTGTTGAATCACAGACCTGTACCTCTGAAACAAATAACACATTATATGTTAAAAAAAAAAAAAAGAAGAAGATAGTAGGAAGGGAAAAATGAAGGGGGGTGGGATTCGGAGGGGGAGACGAACCATGAGAGACCATGGACTCTGAGAAACAAACTGAGGGTTCTAGAGGGGAGAGGGTGGGGGGATGGGTTAGCCTGGTGATGGGTATTAAAGAGTGTGGGTATTGAATGGAGCACTGGGTGTTATATGCAAACAATGAATCATGGAACACTACATCAAAAACTAATGATGTAATGTATGGTGATTAACATAACATAATAAAATAAAATAAAATTAAAAATCCAGTTAACAAAACAAAACAAAAAAACCTTGGGGACTTGATGTGATATCCTGCTGTAAGGAACAAGAAAGAAAAGGTATCAAGGATGATTCCCAGGTTTCTAACTTGGGATCAGATAGTGGTGCCATTCTCTGCAAGGTCAGGCTTTAGGTTTTTGTTTTTGTTTTCTTTTTCTTTTTTTGGGAGTGGGAGAAAGTTCATGAGTTTGGTTTTGCACTCTTTGAGTTAGAGATGTCTTCGAAACATATAAGTAGAATTGTCAGGTCAGTAGCTAGTGGTATGAGATATATTTTCAGAGTCAGTTATGTTACTGAATAGTTGGACATGAATGAAAATCTAAGGAGAAAAACATAGATTGAGAAGAGAAGAAAGCTTAGAATTGAGATTTAAGCATTACTGACAATTAATGGCTGGATAGCTGAGGATGAGCCTGTAAAAAAGACAAAGGTAAGGAAGCCAGAGAAGAAGAAGAAAAAGCCAGGACTACTTACAGGAAAAGTAAGGGCTTGATGAACATGGTGGCCCTTGGACTTGATTTACAATGCAATAAGAATGAACACCTTGGAGATACAGTTGATGAATCTAGAACCAAGGAAACTAGAGATAAGAGATATGAGCCTAGAGTAGATTCGTCATGGTCAGAATGGAAAAAGGAATAACTTAAAGAACACTGCAAAGAAATAATTGGCAGGATGGATTAAATGTAGAGGATAAAAGATGGGATCAAAGTTGAGAGAAGAGAGGATCGCTGGTAGCACTGTGAAAACTACACCAGCAGAGCCAGTTAGTCTCTTGAGAACAATTAATGTAGCCTCATTAGGAAGATGTAATTTATGTTCAAAGGTTCTAAAAATACATTAGTTTTTTTGTGATGGTAAAATTTCTAAAATGCCATATAAATAGAATAGCTATTTTACGAGAAGGCATAAAGGTATGGAGGTAGGAGAAAGGATGGACTTTGTTTAGCGTCAACAGTGGATCAGAATTTATATTTAGCTCCGTTAAGCTACTTGGATGTATTTCTTGCCTAACTGATAGAACCGCAAAAAATTGTTTACAACTTGGTCAGAGATAGCTAAAAGGGAGCTATTTTAATACACAGCTAGAGCATCATTGGCTTATCAGCAGTCCCAGAGATTATTACATACGGCAGAGCAAGACTTAGAAAAACCAATAGAGGAAGAACTACAATCTGTATAAAACAAGAGAATGTGTATTAATGCCTGTTGTATCTCATTAT
>NC_138370.1:121340919-121387855 GCF_054177405.1 Leptonychotes weddellii | reverse complement strand
TGGTGGTGGTGGTGGTGGTAGCTGCCACCACTGACCCACTTCACAGCTATTTGACCTCAAAGAAGATTCACACCTATTGTTACTAACTTTCAGAGTTAAAGAAAAATCAGCATTTGAAAAAAATGCTGATTATTAGGTGCTCAATGAATACTAATGTCATACAGGGCAGTAGTTTTGAGTCTGAAGCCAGTCTAGCTCACGTTGAAATTCCAGCTCTAAACTTACCAGCTGTGAGATCATGGACAAATTATTTAAACCCTTTATGCCTCAGTTTCCTTATCTGTGAAATTTGAATAATAGCAATAATTAAACCAGTCACCCAGAATTACACAGATTAAATGGATCAATGTATGTAAGTACTTAGACTGGTCCAGCATATAGTAAGCACTACGTACATGCTAGCTATTTATTATTACCTGCAGTAAGCTGTGATATGCTTTGTAACAATGCTATTAAGAGTGCCATGGACTACTACTCACCCTTAAAATGTATAAATAGATATAGAGATATAGAGACAGATGAACATATAAAAGAGATACTCATATATTTTGCTAAATGGGGAAAAAAAACATGTTGATATAGCAGTGAGAAAGAAAACAGAAAGACTGGAAGACAGCATACATGACAACATGAACTGTTTATTTCTGAGTTGGTAAGATTACAGGGAACTAATTTTCTTCTTTTTTCCAAGTTGTGTTTTATAAATTTTAAACAGCTTATTGGTCTAATAATTTAAAAACATTTTTATATGAAATATAAGAAAGTTAGGTTATTAAAAGTTGCCTTGAGCTGAAACAAAGGAATGGTAGGTTCTGTGGGGAAGGATTCCCTGGGGACAGAAACTTGGAGCTAGGCATTAAAGGAATTAACCAGTAAGGACTTTGAAGATGTGAAGATCAGTACAGAGATGAGAACAAATTCCCAGGAACTGCTATGATTGTGTATTATTTGATTATATTGGAAAATCATGCAGATAATTGGGCCATTAATCCTCAGTGAAGAGGTCATCTCTGGGCACTGAATATTAGTGAGTCCTTCCTTAATTCTCATTTGTTTTCTTATTTCTGAGGTATCTGGTGGAAACTTTGGCCTACCTCTGTCTTTCTCTCTCTCTCTCTCTCTGATTTGAGAAATATTATCATGGAATCCTGTCTTTCGAAGATATCTACAGACAGTTAAGTCTTTTTTGTGATGGACCCCACAGAATAGATGCTAATTATATTTTGTACTTTCCAGATACTGACAGGTAATATGAGAACCATGTAGACTTCCCTATCATGGATTAGAGCCAGTGTAAGATCCATCTTATGTATTCTCAAAGCTGAGTCTTTCCTAGGAAGTAGGTGGTAAGGACAGCAGAGAATGTCCTGCTTTTCTGGCTCTTTCTGTGCCTCCCCTCAGATCTCCATTAGTACTCTAATGAAGTGCTAGAACATGCTGCAGGCAGGGCCAACCAGCCCAGGGCCTTTAACAGTTATTCCAGTTCTCTTGTGTACCAGCCCACACCTTAGCCTTCCATCATGGAAGGCTATATTCAATAGCCATGACTGGCGAATGTCTCCAATTTACCCAGACATGTTTCTGAAGAGAAGACTTGGTAACAGGGAGAAAATCGGCTTCATTCCTCCCTTTACATGTCTTTCCCTAAGCCCTCTGCTTTACTTTCTGGCTAACTTCAGCAATGTTGACATGACAAAGAGAAGTGTTTGCATTGTTTAGTCTACTTTTAATCATTTCAGTATGGAGACCATCCCTGGCCACCAGGCAACAAATTGTCCATTCTTGATTTTCTCCTTACTCTTTCTTCTGGGTTTTGGATATGTGGTTTGGCTGGGCCAGGTGCAGCTAGTAACTTCTTGGGAGGTCCAAGGTTTCCCAGAATTTACAATCTAACTAGAGAAAGCCCCTGTGGGGAAACTCCACAGATCTTTCTCTGGTTCTGTCTTTGAGGACACCACAGTTGTCCTGCTTCTCCTGGGCTGCTCTTGACCTCCTCATTGTGTTGACCCTGTCTTCTTTCTTTAGGACAGTCTCCCTGACCTTCCCCTTCCTAGGTATAAAGGAAAGAGTAAGCTCTGAAGCCACACTCTGGGGTCAAATACCACCTACTTGCTGTGTAACTTTGGGTAAGTTACTTAGCTACACTGATCCACCATTTCCTTCTGCTTATGAGACAGGAGTAGTGAAATAAGTTGGCTAGAGAAAGACAAATATTATATGATCTCCCTTATATGTGGAATCTAAAAAACCCCAAACTCATAGATACAGAGAACAAACAGATTGGTATTTGTCAGAGGTGGGGGTTGGGGGATGGGTGAAATGGGAGAGGGTAGTCAAAGGGTACAAACTTCCAGTTATAAGATAAATAAGTCCTGAGGATGTAATGTACAATATAGTGACTATAGTGAATAATACTGTGTTATATATTTGAAAGTTACTAACAGAATAGATCTTAAAAGTTCTCATCACAAGGGAAAAAAATGTAATTATGTGTGGTGATGGATGTTAACTAGACATAAGGTGGTGATCATTTTGCAACATATATGTGTGTCAATCATTATGTTGTATATCTGAAATTAATATTATATGTCCTATTCCATCTTAATTTTTAAAAAGATGGGAGTGATAATTTATCTGGTAGTGTCAAAAAGGCCCAAGGAGGGAATGATTCGATCTGTTTTGGAAGATATGAAGAATTAAATGAGGTAACAAAAGTTATCTAACAAAAAGCACCTACTACAACATATTTATTTATTTATTTATTAGAGAGCGAGCGAGAGAGAAACAGCATGAGAGGGGAGAGGGTCAGAGGGAGAAGCAGGCTCCCCGCTGAGCAGGGAGCCGGATGCGGGGCTCCATCCCAGGACTCCGGGATCATGACCTGAGCCGAAGGCAGTCGCTTAACCAACTGAGCCACCCAGGTGCCCCTACAACATTTGAAATACAGTAATGAGTGGATACTATTTATACCTTTCCCCAATTTCCCATTCTCTTTTATTATAATAAGTACAAGATCTTCTTTGTTTCAAAGGCTTTACTATGAATAATTGTGGGGAAATGGATAAAGGACTGCATATTCTGTACACTGTACAGGAACCATGGGGAACTTTCACAGCTTAACAAACACCACATTCTTGATTCCCTCACAGAGAGGGAGAATTCAGCTTCCCTTGAACTTTGGCTTTAAGACCTCATGTTTTTTGGTTTTTTTTTTTAAGATTTTATTTATTTATTTGACAGAGAGAGATACAGCGAGAGAGAGAGCACAAGCAGGGGGAGTGGGAGAGGGAGAAGCAGGCTTCCTGCTGAGCAGGGAGCCCGATGCGGGGCTGGATCCCAGGACCCTGGGATCATGACCTGAGCCGAAGGCAGATGCTTAACGACTGAGCCACCCAGGCGCCCCAAGACCTCGTGTTCTTTTCTCACAAACAGACCAGAAGATCCAGCAGGTGTTGATTGCACCAGTCGTTTCTGGTGTCCCCTGTCTCAGTAATAACACACTGTTTTCTTTACCATCCCCGTGAGCCATGTGTATATATTATTTCATTTTGTCATCACAACAACTGCATGAGGTGGATAACGTTACCTCCATTTACTAGTTAGGAAACTGAGGCTCAGAAAGGTTAAGTGCTACCCTAGATCACACAACTAGACTGTTCTGGAGCCACAGTACAAACTAAGATAGCCATGGCTCCCAAATTTGTGTGCTTGATTCTCTCACTGATGCCTTGATGCAAGAGTAGCACCAATCGCAAAGCTCTTTACTTTAGAGGCCTATTTTCCAAGGGGAGAAGGGTCCAGAAACTTGCTTTCCCATGAACCCTCTGGCTTCACGTCCCAAGCAACTTCAACATACATTTAAGAGTCATGAATACTGAGTCAAAATAAGACCCTCCGAGCTTATAGGTCAATAATAGCAAGTCATCTAGCACAAGGCTTAAGAACTCTGGAGTGTACTAAGGCAGGGCACAGGTGAAAGAGCAAAGTTAGAGCACTGACCAAACTTTTCACTGATACCCAATTTCCCTGGATTGGTGTTTCCTGTACTGCCGAGAGGGAAGTGTGAAACCGGTCAGTCTCCAATTCCCCCACGGCGCATGCGCAGCAGTACTGAAACCATTCCGCAAGGAGGACTTGCCAGCTTCTAAAGGTCACGTCACCGGCCAGCACAGTTTGAGTTGAAGCGATTTGCAGACATGCAGGCAGACATCCAGAGGGTCAGCAGGTCTCAGGCCTGAGCCACGGGGGAATCCACAGTTTCTGGAGTGGGAGGAGAGCAGGCGTCAAGAGAGGAACCCCAATGAAGAACAAGAAGATCATGCAGAGCTCTGGAGGAGAAGCAGTTGTACCTTAAAGCCGACAAGCAGGACATCTTTAATAAGGTCGTGGTGAACGAATAACACATATCGATGGCCTACTGGGTACTCGGCACTGTGCTGCTTGTCTTATAGGGGCCCTTAGGTACGGGGATTTGGAAAAGCCTCATTTATCCTAACTCTTCTAACAACTAGCTTTGAGAAATTGGGAAAATCATTTAATTTCTTTGAGTGTTTACTTCATCTGTAAAATTGGAATAATAATATCTATGTCATTCATTGAGCCCATAAATGTTCATTGAAGACATATTGTGTGCTAAGCATTATTTGAAAAGCCAAATATGTATGAGTAAATGAAAATAAATCAGTATCCTACAAGATAAGTTCTAGGGATATGCATAGGATTTGGCCGTAATTATTTCAGGAGTATGCCCTTTTCATAGCAACATTATCTACCATTGTTAAATGTTGAAAATACGTCTAGGCAGATCCAGACTAAGAAAAAAATTCTTGAGTACTAGATTCACCTTAATTGCACACGGTAAGTGGCCCTAATTAGCTGATGCTTCTATATAATTAAAGTCAGTTTGAGAATGTGGTATATTTCATATTCAGAAACAGATAATGTCTTTCATTGATTCACACCTTCTGTTGGTGAGTATTTGTGGTCCATCATTGTATTCTTAGCATCTAGCCCAGTGCATGGCACCTATTAGGTGATTGATATGTAAGTGTTGAATAAAATTGAGTATTATTATATTACATTTTTATCAGGCATTGCTTATTCTGGAAATTGCATTGTGTCTGATTTTTGTTCTTAGAAATTGTGTAAAGGTCTCTGGATGAGAACAGTAATTCTGGCATAGTAAGCTTTAGAAGGTTGCATGGATAGAAATGGAGATAGTAAACAGTGGTGGAAGGTAGTCTTAGATGAAGAGAGTCCTCCCACATCTCCAAAATAACCCTTCTAACACTGCTTCTACTCTGAACCCATCTCTTCTTACTCCAGGATCTTGCTTATAATGATGGGTATTCTCCCAAGATTCTGCCCTTGGATTTCTACTGTACTAGAAAATGCATGAATGTTAGAGTCTTTAAATCACAGTTCCAGAATTTACTAGCTGGGTAATTTGGGGAAGTTACTTGATTTTTTTTTCTTTCTTTCTTCCCCCCTCCCTCTCTCTTATTCTTTCTGTCTCTTTCTTTCTTTTTTTCCTTCCTCCCTCCCTCCCTCCTTCCCTTTTTCTTTCTTTCTTTTTCTTCTGTTTTTCTTTTTCTTTCTTTCTTTCTTTCTTTCCTTCTTTCTTTCTTTCCTTTTTTTCCTTCCTTCCTTCCTTCCTCCCTCCCTCCCTTTCTCCCTTTCTTTCTTTCTTCCTTCCTTCCTGTCTTTTCTTTTCTTTTCTTTTTTTCTTTTCTTTCCAAACTCTACCCCCAACATGGGGCTTGAACTCATGACCATGAGATCAAGAGTTGCGTGCTCTACCGACTGAGTCAGCCAGGCGCCCCTGAAGTTACTTCATCTTAACTTCTCAGTTTCTCCTTATGTAAAATCGAGACAATGACAGTTTGCCTGGCCAAGAGGATAAACAAAATAGTGTCTCTGTGGGTACCTAGTACACTGAATGAGAGGATGGGAAACTAGAAACAGGGATAGGTATGTGTTACGGTAAAGCTAGGTGGATAGGAAATATAGCATGGTATTGGTGCCTCACCTCTGTGCCCTTGACACTGAGCATTCCACACATGCTGTTGCCTACTGCAGGTGCCTGTGGAAGTCTGCATTCAGCCTTTATCCAGCTATAGGAGTTTGCCTTGGCCCACATCTAGGGCAGAATGAACAGAAGCCCCTGTGGGTTAATGCCCCCAGGACAGCCCCCAACTAATGAGAGCTGGGGGGTAGTGGATAAATAACTGAGTGCTCTCTCCTCCCCGATGGGCCAGCTCTGAGGTATGATTTACACTGCCTCTCTGAGACATCCGTGAGCCCGAGCCCCAGTGGCCCACAGTAATAACCCGCCCATAACACGCTCTCTACTGACTTCCTTCCTGTTTCTGTTTCACATCTGCGTTCATCTTCTAGTGCCTCCGGGGACCCCTGCATCCTAATTTCAGGGTCTGTTTCTGGGGAACCCGTCCCAAAATAATCAAATCGTTCTAAGTAGGAGGCATAGCTGTGCGTGTAACTCTGAGAGGCTGCTGGGTGGAGAAGTTGAGGGAAGGAAATGGAGGCTGATGCGGGTAGAAATAATCCAGAACGGCCAGTTCTCTGTGCTGGCATGCCAGGGGGTTACCGAGCGCCAGAGGAGAGGCACGAGTTACGGTGCAGCTAACGCTGGAGAGCACTTGGTAGGAAATGCGCCGTATCTTCAGAATTATTTTCCTCCAAAAACACAACATCACTCAGAAACACAAGACAAGAAAATGAATGAGAGGGAGGACTAGGACTAGGAGCAATAAGAAGAGGAAGAGAGGGGCGCCTGGGTGGCTCAGTTGGTTAAGCGACTGCCTTCGGCTCAGGTCATGATCCTGGAGTCCCTGGATCGGGTCCCGCATCGGGCTCCCTGCTCTGCAGGGAGTCTGCTTCTCCCTCTGACCCTAACCCCTCTCATGTGCTCTCTCTCATTCTCTCTCTCTCAAATTAATAAATAAAATCTTAAAAAAAAAAAAAAAGATGAAGAGAAGCCCAATTAATTATCATCTGCCAAGTTACTAGTACTATGTACCATGACTTTTCATCTATTTCGGGGGGTCTCTGAAAGTCAAGTCTAGGATATGGGGGCACACAAGGAGTCAATTGTTCTAGCAAGCAAGACGGGAAGCAGTGAAGGCAGATGGAATCAGGGGATGAAGTGGGATAGATTGTGTGATGCAGGATAGTTTCCAGGGAAGCTGGCGGCAAACTTACTAGGGGGGGCAGGGGGCAGGAAGTGCCAGGTTCTGTCTGTGAATGGGACACGCATCTCAAAAACAGACCTCTGTGAGCCCTGAGTGCAGTTCTGCTGACTCTGGGGGGCCAGAGATGGAGCTCTGGAGTCCAGGAAACGCGTATGGTTTCAAGGAATCTGAAAGGGTAACGTGGATTTTGAAGTCGCTGAAGGTGATGGCCAGGAACAGGGCAGAGGTGAAGGCACATGAGGCAGCCAAGTCTACGGAAGTGCGGACAGATCCTGCCAGTCCCGGCGCTGAGAAGGGTGCAGGCTTCATGTGAACAGCAGATGAGAAAAGAGGAGGGTAGTGGGAGGGTGAGAAATCACACGGGAGAGAGGAAAGAAGCTGGCGCTCCACCTCACCCGCTGATTTAAAGGAGTGGGGGAAGGTAAGGCCTCTGTGCTAGAAGAACTGGGAGAACAGTGATTTCAGAGGCGAGCATGCATCGGGCCAGGGGAAGGAGGAGAGAGAGAAAAAAATGGATTTATGCTAACGGGGACTGTAAGGGTTCATTGTATGTGTCACCTCAGCTAGACCACAGAACTCAGGTACTTGGTCAAACCTTATTCTCTGTGTTTCTGTGAAAGCATTTCTTAGATGAGATTAACGTTTACATCGATTGGCAAGCTTTCAGTAAAGCAGATCACCCTCCGGGATGTGGGCGACCCCCATCCAATCGGCTGAAGGCCTTGACAGAAGGAGACCACCCTCCCCTGCAGCAGGGGCATTCTGCCAGCAGACTAGAACTGCACCATCAACTGTCCCCTGGGTCCCCAGCCTGCCGGTCACCCTGCTGCTCGTGGACACGCCTGCTTCCACAATGGTGTGAGCCAATTCCTTAAATCAATCCACCAATCTCTCCCTCTTTCTCTCTCTCTCTCTCCCTGGCTAGATAGATAGACTATATCTACACACTCTATCTCTTATCTATAAATCTAGATCTCAATCTCCACACACACATCCTATTGGTTCTGTGTCTCTGAAGAACACTGACTAATGCAGAGACTCAGGGGCTTTCCCCACCATGGAGAGCAGATCCCAACGATTACAGAGAAAGGCACAATGTACTGTACAGCATGAATGCTTGTACAGTGTGAGCGGGGACAGAAGAGTGAGAGGGACGAGGCTGGCTGAACTGGGATTGTGAGGATAAGGAACAGACTTGAGGGATTCATGAGAATCATGGCATAAACCTAGGTTCTATCAATTAAGTTTAATTACAGAAAACAAAAATGATTTTGGTTATTTTCTTTTTTTAAATATTTTATTTCTTTGTCAGAGAGAGAGAGACAGAGCATAAGCAGAGGGAGTGGGAGAGAGAGAAGCAGGCTTCCCGAGGAGCAGGGAGCCTGATGTGGGACTCGATCCCAGGACCCTGGGTCCATGACCTGAGCCGAAGGCAGACACTTAAGTGACTGAGCCACCCAGGCTTCCTGATTCTGGTTATTTTCATGAAGTTTGGATATAATATAGGGAATTGGGTGTGTTACAAAACCTTAAGAATGGCTGGGTTTCCTAGAAATGATTCCTAGAACAACACAGCAAACAGGCCTCCCAGGGAGCCAGAGTCGGGCAAACAGGCTCTCAGAGGCTGCCTCCAGAAATGGGGGCCTCACGAACACATTGCTTCAACGGCAATCCAGGGGGCCAAATGCCATCGGGCGCATTTATCCATTAGGTCCAGTAGGCAGTGTCTAGGGCCTGCAAGACTTTTAAGAGCCCATAATAATATTTAAATTTCTTTTTAAACCAGGAAAAAAAAGAACTTTTAGTCTGAATTAAATGTTTTCATATATATAATGATATATTCATATTTATCCCAGTACAGTCCTGGGATACAGTTTTTATTATTTTCTTTTTTTTTTTTTTAAGATTTTATTTATTTGCGAGAGAGAATGAGAGACAGCATGAGAGAAAGGAGGGTCAGAGGGAGAAGCAGATTCCTTGCTGAGCAGGGAGCCCGATGCGGGACTCGATCCTGGGACTCCAGGATCATGACCTGAGCCAAAGGCAGTCGCTTAACCAACTAAGCCACCCAGGCGCCCCTCAGTTTTTATTATTTTCTTTTTTTTTTTTTTTAAAGATTTTTATTTATTTATTTATTAGAGAGCGAGCAAGAGAGAAACAGCATGAGAGAGGAGAGGGTCAGAGGGAGAAGCAGGCTCCCCACCGAGCCGGGAGCCCGATGTGGGACTCGATCCCAGGACCCTGGGATCCTGACCTGAGCCAAAGGCAGTCGCTCAACCAACTGAGCCACCCAGGCGCCCAGTTTTTATTATTTTCTTAACGGAGGAAGGACCACATTGAGGCAAGAGTGCCCAGACCCGATGAAAGTCCTGATGTAGCTCTGAAAGCCTTTGCTGCGGCCAACTTTGTAACTGCCTTCGGGCCCTCGTGACCCTGGTGACCCTGGTGACCAGACACTGGGATGTACTGCAGAAAACACGCTGGATTGAGAGATGGGGAAAGAAGCACAAAGCCTCACTTTGACCTTCCTAAGTGTTGGGAGTGCATCTCATCAGTGGAAATATCCCAAATTCTAGCTCCAGGTAGCGCTTAGATTTCCAGTGTCTGTGGTATCAGAAGACACACTCGAGGGAGGTTGGAATGGATGTCGAGTGCCTGTCCCCCCACACCCACCACACCTGTGTCAGCAGGCGTACAACAGGGCTTCCCAATAGAGCAAAGGAGGGACAGAGTCCCTGAGATAAAGTAAGTTAAACTTTGCTGAAAATGAAAGAAATGCTGCTCTACTCTCCAAGGAACAACTTCTGTTTCTGGCCAGTAGTGATGGCGAGTCTCGGGTTCTGATCCCACCCAAATCCGAGCAAATATTATGATGAGACTGAACCAGTAGATTTCCCCCTACCCAATGTTAGTAGCAAAGGAGCTACAAAGAAGAGGATGGGGGCAATTCATATTCAAGTAAACAGAACATTTCAGCTTCTTTTGATATTTTTCCTTTCCTTGGATCTCATTTTATACCACTCTTTGCTTTGCTCACTGTGCTCCAGCAGCAATTCCTTGCTGCTCCTAAAACATGTCAAACACTCCCACCTCAGGGCCTTTGCACTTGCTATTCCTAGTTAGGAAATAGACTGATTTACTGTTTCACCTCCTTTAGGTCTCTCTTCAAATGGCCACCTTATATAAAAAAGGGCAATCTCGAGCACTCCCTTTCTGCTCTACTTTCCTTCATAGCACTTATCATCTTCTGACCCATTTCATTTTGCATATTCATTTGATTATGATGCATCTTCACCTCCAGAAAATAAGCTCTATGATGACTGGGGCTTTGATTTATTCACTGCTGTACCTTTAGCACCTCTTATAGTGCCTGATGCTTATTAAGTGCTCAAAAGTATTTGTGAGTGAGTGAATGAATGAATATTAATATTAAGGCTCTCCTTTTCTTCCAACTCAATTCATTTTAGCTACTGTGATCATCTTCAAAGTTATTTGAAGATGTTCATTTTGTATTTAGATCAGAACTGAAACTGAGAAGAATTACAATCAACAGTTTCTCTGTTTTAGTAATCCAAATTTGCAGCTAGATGCTCTCTTGGTAGTTATGTAATCCTCCATTTTATATATGAGGAGAGACCCAAAGACAACGGATTTGCTGAAGGCTGCACGGGGCCAAAGTTTAGCTCTCCTAATTCAGAGCCCAGAGTATTTTCTGCAATATACCATAGTGACTTCTACTCTTTCAGTATTCCTATTTTCATGTATATTCTAAGAATCATTGTGGAAAAAAATAACTCACATGAACAAACCTCCCTTTTATTTTTTTTTGAGCTTAGAAAATGACATGGCTCCACATCTTTGGTCATATATAGTTTAAGTGTTAGTATCATGAATTATGCACATATAAAAGGGATTGGCTTATATCTGTACTCAGCCCCTATTTCCCTTTAAAAGATATGATCTCTTGAGAAGAATGAGTCCAATCTCACAATTTGTTATTTAAAGTCCTAAAAAATAGTCGTTACAAAAAAGTTTTACCAAATCATTATCATTCATTATGTTCCTATCATCTGTTGGCCGTATGACATACAATTACGCAATGTTAGCTCCCTCGAAGACTGAAACATTCATCATTTTGGCAAATAAAAAGTAGTTTCTAGAGTCACCAACCAGGGCACAGCTAAATTCATCTTGTCCTGAGAGATACCAAGCACTTTGAATTTTTAAAAGAAAATCTAAAAACATCTTGTGCTGAAACTATTATTGCCAACTAAATGGTTCTGTACACCAGATTCTTCTGACCTTAAAAGAATTCCTATAGCATTTCCCCTTGTTCTTGTTTCTGTGAGTCTGGCAATCAGAAAAGTGAGTCATTAATTAGGCTTCACTTTTGGGCAGGTATATTTTTTTGCAAGTAGATGGTACCTGGAGATTTTTTTTAAAATTTTATTTATTTATTTATTAGACAGCAAGCAAGAGAGAAACAGCATGAGAGGGGAGAGGGTCAGAGGGAGAAGCAGGCTACCCGCTGAGCCGGGAGCCCGATGTGGGACTCGATCCCAGGATCCCGGGATCATGACCTGAGCCGAAGGCAGTCGCTTAACCAACTGAGCCACCCAGGTGCCCCGGTACCTGGAGATTCTAAGATTGGAAAGACTTGTAGCAAGTTTTTCTTGGAACAGATTTGCAGTGACATTTGACAGAAAGGAGGAAAGTGTAGACATAGAGAGCTAGAGGGCATTTCAGCTGTGTGAAGGCCATCTAGAGCATCAAACCTCATTGGGGAGAATTCTGGAAGGCCTACCAGCTGGCGGTGTAAGAGACCAGGATAGGGACTGAGTCTGACAAAGGGGTGAGAGGAGGTGCCCTCTCATCGCTAACCTGAAGAACAATGGCACCAAATAAGGCTCTTCAGACAAGGAACATGCAACTAAATCCTCGTAAAGTGACTTCTTATTTGTTTTCTTTTTTGGGGGGGCATTGTTTGGGGTTTTTTTCTAGCCAGATCTATTGTTATAGGCAATGCCATTCTGCAGGAAATAGCTGTTACTGCACTTTTCCCCTCTCTCTGTCAAGAAAGAGTATGGGAAGACAATTGAATGCAAATTCCTTATTGTAGGATATATTATTTATTTTCTTTCTTAAAAAAAAAAAGCTGTTCAGGTTTTATTCACCAACACCTCCTCCGCCTTCTCCCTGCCTGCTGCCGTGCCCCCTGCTGCAGCCCCAGAGTCAGGGAGGGCTTCTCTGGTCCTCAGCTCTAAGGGCCCGAGAGGAGAGGTCAGCAGCAAAAAGAGCTTGGCAGCCAGCGGCCAGCCTCCTGCGGGGCCGCGGGGCCAGCCGGGCTGGCCCTTCCTTCAGCAGGTGTGCTAGCACTTGGCCTCCCATTTAAGACTGGCTTTGATATCACTGACAGTCACGTAGCCCTTCTTTCCTGCTAGCTAGGGCACCACAGGGTGACCCACACTGAGCTCAACTGGAGCCGACTGAATGCTGTGGGCGCCACCCACGGGGATGATGCTGAAGCCAGTGTCAGGTGCCTTTACTTTCTTCATGGCCCTGATCAGGTCGCCTTGGCGGACATCCTGTGCGAATCTGCCCCTTCCCTTTAATTCGTCTTGCTGTAGTTCCTCCAGAGTTAGCAGATCTCCATTCCTGTGCTTCGGGGCCACACACACTTGATTCATGTGGATGGATTCCCAGCTCGCAATGGAAAGCTCCCACACCTACCATCTCGGACCAAAATCCTTTTCCAGAGGGCAGACGATCCACCCCAATGGTGGCACGTGTGTCCTGGAACTGCACCCGGAACTCAGGATCCTTCCTGATCTCCTGCTTGTGGTTGCTGGCAAATTCCTCCAGGTTGGTCTTGAACTTGTCCAACTGCTTTGACATCTCAGCCAAGACAGTTCCTCACTCCTTATACTTGGCCTCTGCAAGCTTCTTCTTGGCAATGGCACCAGTGGCCCTGCTGCCGAGACCTTGGGTCTCCCCCATTATTATAGGATATTTTAGTTAAGAGCTTTATGAATGGTAAAGACAGAAAATCCTACTCAAACCGCCTTACTCAAGAGGAGGAATTTATTTGGATTATGTAGCTAAAAATCCAGGGGTCATGTGGGCTTTAGACACAAATTCAGGGTTCAAAAGTATTGTTAGGATATGGTTTTTCTTCATCTCTCAGCTCTGCCTTCCACTGATTGGCTTCAGCCTCCGGTTCCATATGGAAGCAAATGAGTGCAGAAATTCCAGCTTTATATTGTCTCAGGTTCAAGCCCATTGAGAAAGAGTGTCTGCCCCTATCCCAAAGCCTTTGCAAAGATTTCATTGAATCTTAAAAGCTGTTATGGGCTATGTGTCATCCCTTTATCCAAATCTAGAGCCTAAAGAATATTAGGCTCTCATTGGCCAGAGTACCTCTGGGTTGGGGATGGGAAAATCACTAGAACCACTGGGTTGAGAATGGGGATGAAGTTCCCAAATAAAATTCAGGGAGTGTTATGAAGAATGCTAAAAGCCCCAAAAATCAGAAATGGCCACAAAATAGGGAAACATCTAAAGTTTATTCATATTCAAATTTACTACATTGATTACTGTGGCTTTTGACACATTCCACAACTGGAGGGCCCAGCAGTGTGTATTGCCGGTAAGACAGGAGATGAGCAGCAGCGGGTTGGTAGAAAGAGTATAGGACTAGGCTTCAGGATTGCTGAGTAATAATGTTGTTTTGACCACTAAGTTTTCCATGTGATCATGAGTAATTCGTCTTACCTTTCTGGTTCTCAGGCTTTTTTTTTTTTTCCTCTGTTAGATGAAAGAAACATCTGCCTGCATTACTTATCTCAATGGGTTATTGTGTGGCTAAAATCAGATAAAAACACTGTGCAAGATGAGCACATGGTTTTATCAGTTTATCAAGAGACATATTTCCATATAAATATTACATGTTTTGTTTTAGTAAATGATGATGAGGCTAATTCACCCAGTGATTTTTACTTCTAAAGGTTATGCAGTTCTTGAATTCCTGACTGCAAAATTGAGGCAAGTTTCTTTTACTGGTTCCAACAACTGAGTCCAAAGTTTAACCAGATATTCATTTACTGACATCTTACTAAAAAGGAACATTTGAAGAGTTAGCATAAGATCTGAGATGTAGGTAATCCATTAACAGATTTTTTTTTCATTCTTATTCGTTCCTTCCACAGATATTTTTGAGTACGTACTAGGTGATGAACAGACTAGATGTGGTTCTGAATACAGCTTAGAGTTAAGGTAGCATTAAGATACTAAACTAACAATCACACAAATGGATATGTAATCACAAACTGATAAGAGCTACAAAACATTCTGATGGAGAGGAATGAAAGAAGGAGGGCTCTCTGTTGAAGTGACATTTACTCTGAAACCCAAATGATGAGTAGATTAGTCAGTTGAAAGATTAGTCATTAGAAAGTGGTGGTGGGGGTGGTGGTGGTGAATAAGAATCAGGAGTATTACAGAGGGAAATGCTGGTGTGAAAGTCCCATACTGAAAGTCTGTTGTTTTTTTCACCCAGCATCCCTATCCTTTCTTTCGGTAATCCAAACCTTCTCTCCTGTGGGGAACTCATTGCCTGTTGTTTTGATAGATTCCACTAGATACTTGGGGCGCCTGGGTGGCTCAGTTGTTAAGCGTCTGCCTTCGGCTCAGGTCATGATCTCAGGGTCCTGGGATCGAGCCCCTCATCGGGCTCCCTGCTCGGCGGGAAGACTGCTTCTCTCTCTCCCACTCCCCCTGCTTGTGTTCCCTCTCTCGCTGTGTCTCTCTGTGTCAAATAAATAAATAAATAAATAAAATCTTTTAAAAAAAAGATTCCATTAGATACCTGACTGAGACTGATCACAGCACTCTCCTTCCCAAGCAGTGGTGATTGGTTTGTTTCAAGCTAGCTAGCTAAGATGTTCCCTGGAACTTTTCTTATAGAACATCAAAAAAAACCAGAACCATTTAGCTGTGGTTGTTAAGCTAAGAATGTTTAATAATGTGAGAGTTTGCCCACTGTACAGTGAGAGGGAGCATAGTCCACCCAAGACTACCCTCATTTCTGACAACTGCTAATTTGGTAGTTCCCCAAACTACCCTCACTTCTGATAATTCACCAGGACTCAAAGAACTCATTCAAAGCTGCTATACTCATGAGTACAGTTTATTATAAGGAAAGAATGCAGATTAAAATCAGCCAAAAGAAAAGGCATATTGGCCAGGAGGGTAGCAAACCTGGAGCTTTCAGTTGTCCTCTCCCTGTGGAGTTAGGATAGCATGACTCTCTTGGCATCTATGTGTAACAACACACACACAGTGTCCAGAGTTTTTATTGGGGCTTCATCACCTAAGCATGATTGATTGAACTCAGGGCTGATCTCAGTCTCCAGAAGTCAACTGATGGCACCCTACTCAAAGTCTCCACCCTAAATCACATTGCTGATTTTGCTCAAACCCCCCACCCTAACTCATGTTGTTATGGTCTGGTTGGCCTATGGCCCCCAGGCAAACAGAGACACTCTTATCAAGCATGACATACCAAAGGCTTAGAGATTACTTCCCAGAAGCTGAGGAAAAAGTCTGGACCTCTCTTTGGGTAAGATTAATTTTTCACTGCACAAATAGACATCTCTGACAGTGGCTATCTTGCCCGTATGATGACAGTCCATGTTAAGAAGGAATTCAAAGATAAGCAAAGCTAAAAAATGAAGCAACAGGGCATTAAAGTCATAACTTGAGTTCTTGGAATAAGTCATGCCTGAAGTCAGCTGCTTATTGGGCTTCACACTTATGTGAGCTACTATATTTCCTTTTTGCTTCAGTTTGAGTTGATTTTTGTTCTTGCAGTTAGAGAGGTTCTGAGGTAGGAAAGAACTTGCTGATTTCAAAGATTTGGGAGCAAAGCTGGAATATAATGAGCAAAAGGACGTGAGTGCTAGATAAGTCTAAAGACATTGCAGGGGCGAGATCATGTGAGGATTTGTATGCTATATTAAGGATCAGGGAATTTATCCTAAGTGCAGTGGGAATTTTCTGAAGGATTTTAAAAGGAAAGTGGCGTTATCTGACATATGTTTGTAATCATATATATGGAGAATGGAAGGGGTTGTGGGGAAGAGTGGAGATGAAGAGTAGCTACATTTGAGAAAAATAAGGAGGTGAAATGGCAAGATATGATGATTGATTGGTTATGGGTGGTGAGAAAGAAGGATGTACCAAAAATTACCCTCAGGTTTCTGGCACGAGCCACTGGGTGGATGGAAGTACCATTTATTGAGATGTAAAATGGAGGGGTAGGAGTTGGAGATCAGTTTTGGATATGATAAATTTAAAAAGCCTGTGAGTCATTCCTGTAAGAGATTGGTTTCAAGGAACCAAGAGAAGATAGTATGTAGTGAAGGCAGAAGTGACCTAGGTCAAATCCTGAGAATTACAATAAGAACCAAAGAGTGTCTGCTGGATTTAGAAACATGGCAGTTATTAAGGACTTTGGCAAGAGCAGTTTTAAATGAGGGTGGCAAAGAAGCCATATAGATTGGGGTAAAGAATGAAAGGGAAGCAAGCAATGAAGACTTTACATAGACAACTTTCCTAATACAATTGTCTGTGAAAAGAAGTAAAGAGAAAACTGAGCAGGCACGTGGAGTCAAAGGTAGGTTTTTAGGGGGTGTGGTGTTGGTTGTAAGTTGGGAGATGCTTGGTTATGTCTGAATGCAGATAGATTCCACTAAAGAGAAATGTGGAAGATGTAAAGAAAAATAATGTGCTAGTTAGGGTAATGATTAATGATAACCCACTATGACAAAAGGATACAGCAATATATAATAGGTCAGATGCAATAGAAATTTCTCACTCATATAAAGTTCTTAAGACAGAAGCTCTTAATGGCAGGTGGGACTCTCCAACTGATGATTCAGAGACCCAGGCTCCAGCCATTTTGTGGACCCCTCCCTCACCTTTAGTATCTGGGTTCCATGTTTGCTGTGCCCCTTTTATCAAGTAAGCAGAAGGGAGAAGAACCATTCCTTCTTTTTAAGCTACTTGGTCAAGAAGTGATCCACATCACTTCTGATCACATTATATTGACAAGAACTAAAGGCAAGGGAGGTTGGGGAACATGGTTTCTGGCTGGCCAGCTACTTTCTAGCAACAACCGTATACTGCAGAAGGAGAAGCCTGAATTTAGAAGGACGATCATTTCGGCTGCAGGTAATAACCAATTGAACACATTCTCTGAGAAGGCAGGACAGAGCAGGCTCCAGAACACATGTGGATGAATTTGCCTTTGAAAGGAGGAGGGACAAATCCTTCATTGTAAGGGAAGGACGAAGAAGAAAATGAGGGCTTGTATTTTTATCACCAAGCACTTACAGTGAGTGCCAATTAGAGGAACAGAATAAGGGTAATAGATGTTGAAACCTGGTTGTGCCCAAATTTGGAGCCCTCATCCTCTCTTCCAGAATTTGGCTAAAGAATAAGGACTGCTGGCCACCTACTTTAGCAAGAATTTTTACCAATATCGTAGAATATATAAGTAGGCATGGCTGATCCTGGAGAAAGTTAAGATCAATTCCTTTGGGGACTAGTCCCCACCATTTTTTACCTCTGTCATGATAACCTAAAAGAAAAACTTGGAGAGAATGAAGTTTTGTCTTAAAACGAACACATTTTAAAACAGCCAAAGGCTTTGCCCTCCCTTGAATGTAATAGCATAAAAAAACAAACTGAAATCTTGCTAAAAGTAACCTGCGGGGAGGAAGCTAAAGATGAACAAGAACTTGCTCTCAGCCTTGGGGAAGCCAGTGGGGAGCTGATCAGGAGCTGGGGCAGGTTAGCGAGCTTTGACTCTACAGCTAGAGGTGAAGACCGCAGCACACATTCAGAAAGCCCTGCTATACTAAGCTTCACGATCTTGGCTTCCGGACAAGAGAGAGAACTTGTGACTGAAAGGGACACTCCAAAAAGAATTTCAATGAGGCACAACTTGAGGAAAAACAATAAGTTGCCCAGATTGCTTGGATCATGGACAGAGGGTTTGGCATGTGGACTGAATGTCATCAGCTGAGAACACAGCCTTGGTGGGTAGCTACGGAGCCTGTTGCTCACGTGGTCCCCTCGGGCTGGCTTCCTGGTGAATACTATTTGTGAGTGCCAATCCACTCTCCTCTGTTGGCTGTTTTTTCCTCCTTCCAAATGATTCCCACGGAATCTTTCCCACCCTAGGCACTGTGATGTTCTTTACTAAGATGTCATCATAGTTTGGCTTTGTACACAACTTTCCTTCGAGATGCATGGCAATACTGATGGTATGAATATAAAATGGCTCAACCCTTTGGAGAATTATTTGGCAGTCCCTTACAATGATAAACCTACATGCACCCTGTCACCTAAGTGTTCCATTCCTCGGCATTTACCAAAGGGCGATAAAAACCTATGCTAACACAGACTTTCATAAAATGTTCATAGCAGCTTTAGTCATAAAAGCCAAAAGCTATACATAACCTAAACGTCCACCAACAGGAGAATGGATGAGCAGATTGTGGTACATCCGTACAATGGATTACTTCTCGACAATAAAAAGAAACGTATTACTGATAAATGCAACAACACGGATGAATCTCAAAAATAGTATGTTGAGTGAAGAAAGCCAAACACAGACACACATACACACAAAATCATACAGTATGTTTCTGGGGCGACAAAAGTGTTCCATATCTTGTTTTGGGTAGTGGTTGCATGGGTGTATAAAGCTGTCGAAACCCATCCAACTGAACATTTAAGATCAATGTTGTTTCTCGAATATAAATCATACCTCAATAAAAATAAATCATCTTCCTTTGTGAAATGCTGTTAACATACTCTTCGCATATTCTTAGGTGTCAAGTGCTTGAAAATAGGCTTCCTGTCTCATCTCATCCCTTATAATGGCGCATGAGGTAAATCCCAGAATTCAGAGGCAAACACCAACAAATGAATGGGGGGAAATTGGAGGGGGAGACGAACCATGAAACACTATGGACTCTGAGAAACAAACTGAGGGTTTTAGAGGGGAGGGGGGATGGGTTAGCCAGGGGATGGGTATTAAAGAGGGCACATACTGAATGGAGCACTGGGTGTTATACGCAAACAATGAATCATGGAACACTACATCAAAAACTAATGATGTAATGTATGGTGATTAACATAACATAATAATAATAATAAAAAACAAAGGTACAAGACAAAATGCAACTGAACCAAGGAAGAAACCGGGTGAGCGCTGGGGCCCCGCCAAGTGGCACTGAGGTTAAACTCTGCTGGCTCTTTGGCCAAAAACAGACCCCTCTTCTTGTGTGGCCTGGAAAGAGGTCAGTACTAATTCAGCTTTATTGGCCCCTGGAGTTTATGCAGAGAGAATTCAGCAGGAGTTGACCCCTGTAGTCTTTTGTGTAGTCCTCCTGAACTATGGATTCGGCGTCTGGTGAGAACCTGCCTCCCGGTTCATAGATGGTAGAGAAGAGTCCCTTCCCTGAATTCCTATTGTGTTCTTAGCTGCACCATAAAACTCAGCATTCATTTAATGCTAATATAATATTTATTAGGCAGCCAATATAATGAAATGGTTAAAAGCATGATCTTGGTAGTCAGAGACCTGAGTGCAAATTCTGTGACTCATTATCTGTCTAAATTTGGACGATGCACTCAAACTCCCTAAGGTTCAATAACCTTTTGTGCTGGACAGGGGGATTTCCAAGAGGGAAGGCTGAAGAGGGATGTACTATACTTGCCAAATTTACCAATCAGTTTCACCTTCTTGGCAGGAGTGTGGGGTTGGTAGGGGAGAGCAGGGCTGTTGTGCTAATAGCAAGAAAACATCAGCAGTGGGGACAAGGCGTTCTCCCCCTTGCCATTTGTATGCAAGTTCATCATTTTCAAAGCTTGTCCATCTATATTACCTACTGTGAAACAGGTACTATTATACACACTTTATAAATACAGAAAATGAGAATCAAGATCTGTGTCTATACCAACATAAAGCTGACAACAAGCAGCTACACCTTCTATAAATAAACAAAGGCTTTTCAATAATTTTTATTAATGTCTAATATGGGCAAATACTTTTCATTTTTATTGGAGAATTAAATACATAAAAATGCCATCAGTGGACACTTTGATAAATTTTGACAAGTTGAACATATACAAGCAGTCATCACCTAAATTAAGAAATTGAACTATTCCAGCACATCCAAAGACCTCTCTCAGCCTCGTGCCCCCTTTAGTCAACAGAACAACCTTTCAAAAATAACCATATTTTGACTTCTGCTATGGACTGAATGTTTATGTCCTTCTCCAAATTTGTATGTTGAAAATCTAGGCCCCAGTGTGATGATATTTGGATGTAGGCCCTTTGGAATTGATTGGAATGAATGCTCTTATGAAGGAGACCCCAGGGAGCTCCCTTGTCCCCTCTGTGATGTGAGGACACAGCAAGAAGACCCTGTCTCTGAACCAGGAAGCAGGTTCTCACCAGACACTGAATCTGCCGGTCCCCTAATCTTGGACTCCCCAGCCTCCAGAACCGTAAGAAATAAGTGCTTGTTGCTTCATCCACCCAGTCAGTGGTGTTCTGTTATAGCAGCCTGAACCAACTAAGACAACATCTAACACCCAAATTAATGGTGTCTGTTTTTGACCTGTGTATAAATGGAATCACATGGAATCACACATGAGCACTCTTTTGTGTCCATTGCTTTCATTCAGTTTTGTGAGATTCATTCGTGTGGTCGTGACTTCTACATCCTCATTGCTGTACGGTCTCCCACTGGGAGGACAGACATGGTGTGTCTATCCATCCTCAGTGGAGGGGCATTTGGGTAGTTCCCAGTTGGGGACTTTTATGATTCGTGCTGTTAGTAACAGTCTGTTGGTGACCAAATCCATGTGTTTCTGTTTGGTGGAGCTGCGGGGTGCCAGGTTTTATGTTCAGCTAGAGCAGACCCTGTTAAACAGTTGTCCAGAGGATCTGTACCTATTTACACTCCTACCAGGAGCAAGTCCTTTTGTTCCAATACTTGTTACTACTGGTCATTTCCATGTTAGCCATTTAGATGGCGCTGGGGCACGTTTCGTCTTCAGTTTGATTTCAGTACCAATTGTTGGCAGCTTTTTCTTTTTCTTTCTTTCTTTTTTTTAATTTTTGATTGTGGCTTGAATTTCATGCTTTCCTTTCACGCAATGGCTGAGACACTTTCATCCAGTTTCTTCTTTTTACTTAAAATTGCCTATCCTACAGGAGATTCTGATGAGTTCTTTCTTGTTTTTTTTCCAGCTCATCTTTCCTTTGTTTTCTTTCCCTAATTGTTGCTTTCTGTCTCTCTTACATGTCCTCCACGGCCCCCTTGAGGGCCACTCCTCCAGGTGACTCTGCAGCATTCATCAGAGCGCCCAGTCCTGAGGATCTCAACCTTGTGTGGATCCTCAGGGCCCCTGGGTTCAAATTTTCTCCCCTCTCTAGTCTAGTCTCGTTCATGCCCATCCTGGGACTAGTTCTACTCCCACTTCTTCAGTAAGTCAGGCCCTAAAAACTCTCAGGTATCAAGAATAATTAACCGTTCTTGAGAGTTTATAGTAGCCAGAAACTTCACAATATTCCTACACACTACACAAAAATCCTACACTTAACAGGTGAGGACATAAAGACACAGTTAAGAAAATTTCCCAGTTCAAACCATTAGTAACTGACAGAACCATGATTCAAACAGCTCATCTAAGCCCAGAGTGCATGCTCTTAGGACTTTGGTGAATTTATGAAGCTACAAAATCCTACAAAATCCCTATTGTCTGTTCCACTCATCTGATGGTTATATTTAGATCCTTGTATCCTTGGCCATCCTTTTATTTCCAGCACCATGATTTTGAACCTTTAGGATCTTCTATTTGATTCTGTAGGGCATGTAAAGAGTGGGAATATTGACTGAAAAGGAGATAAAAGTAAAAACAAAACTCCTGTGTGAGAAAGAATAGCGTAAATGAAAAGACAGATGACAAACCAGAGGAAGAGTAAAATAGATGACAAAGATTTAATATCTTATTACATAAAACCCTTTTATAAATCCATAAGGGAAAAGGCAAGCAACCTATTAGCTAAATAATTTTTTTAAAGGATAACATAAGAGTAAAGTAAGCAATTCACATTGGTGGAGATGACTAATTCACAAAAAGTTTTACTTCACTGGTAATCAAATGAATGAAAATTAAAATGATTTTTTACTTTTTTAAAAGATTTTTTTTACTTATATGAGATTGAGAGAGAGCACACCAGCTGGGAGGAGAGGGAGAAGAAGGCTCCCCGCTGAGCAGGGAGCCCAAAGCAGGTCTCGATCCCAGGACCCTGGGATCATGACCTGAGCCAAAGGCAGATGCTTGACCCACTGAGCCACCCAGGCACCCCTGATTTCTTTCTTTTAACAGAGGTGGCCTGGCCAGAAGAGCATAACCCACCTTCAGGTGGTTGGGACGCAGGTAGAGAGTAGGTCTCCAAGGTGGGGGCTGAACTGCTCTGGCTTGTGGGGAGACAAAGGGATTCCCCACTCCAAGTCCTGTCTTCCCTGCTTTGGGACTCAGTGTCCCGCCATCTCGTAGGTAAAGTTACTGGGGTTCGGCCTGGCCCAGTGAGTGTGGGTCCTGCTCAGGGTGTCCTGGTGTTCGTTTCACCTATACATAAAGATGTATTAGCATATATATTAATGTAAAAGCATATGCTTTATACTTTATACTTCCCTATACTATTTATCTATTTATTTTGCAAGGACTCTGTGTTAGTTTTATCCCTTCTTAAAGTTATTTCTGTCTCAGGAAAACAAGAGTGTACATCACCCCTTCTGGGAGGCAATATCAGAGTCTCAACCTCACTGGAGTCTGATGGTAGGGGTCCAACAGTTTGGGGGCAAAGAGTGACAATTTCTAAGAAACCATTTATCATTCACTCGATTTTTTTAGAAACTCAATTTTCTGACAGTGTGTTTCTGGTGTGAATTAGTCATGTCTGGACTCTGTCTTCAGGACCCAGCAAATTGCTTCCCTTCCTCCCCTTTTTGTCCTGAGGATACAAGAGGGCCTACAAATCAGCTTTCTAGGCTTACCCACAGGATTATCTGTCCCATCCAGATCCCAGCAGACTGCGTGCATTTCGACCATTCGGGTGTCCAGCCTTTCAGATGACCTATTAAAAATCTGCATTAGGGCGCCTGGGTGGCTCAGTTGGTTGAGCGACTGCCTTCGGCTCAGGTCATGATCCTGGAGTCCCTGGATCGAGTCCCGCATCGGGCTCCCTGCTCGGCGGGGAGTCTGCTTCTCCCTCTGACCCTCCCAACCCTCCCCCCTCTCATGTGCTCTCTCTCTCAGTCTCTCTCTCTCAAATGAATGAATAAAATCTTTAAAAAAAAAAAAAAAAAAAATCTGCATTACATGCTGATGCAACACCTGGCAAAAATCTCACTGTGACCTCAGACCCCAGCTTCCTCCCCTCTGACTCCTCTCCGGCCTTCTCCACTTTCAGCCGTGAGTTTACTAATCTTCACAGGAGACTCTTCGTAGTAAATAGTATTGTCTATCATCTATCGAGTGTTAACGTTTATGCCAGGAATTGACATATGATTTTATTTTTATCCTCCCAACAATCCTTTTAGTTTAGTATAATTACTATTTTACAGATGAAAAAAACAAGGGACATCAAGAAGAGCACAGCCAGGATTCAAAGTCACATCTGTCTGGCTTTCTTCCGATCTGGAATCTTTCTCCCCTCAGCTTTTCCTTTGCCAGGAGAAACCCCTGACTTTGTTCTCTGCTAAAGGTTGGATTGCTACCACCCCCAGGTGATTTGCTCTCTCTTTTGATCATGTCTGTGAAAGCTGTGAACAGTTTCCTTGCATTGTTATCTGCTTAGATACCTGTATGCTCAGACCTGCCCACTCGTCATTTCCTGAATGTTTACTCTCAACACCTGTGAATCCAGAGCAGCCCAATGAAGAGACCCCCCCCACCTGTCTCCAGTAATGCCTAGCATCAAATCTGTTTCAAGTTTGAGTGACAAGATACTTCGTGCTTCTCTTGATGGAAAGACTAGGCCCTACCAGAGTATATTTGTGTTTTAAGAGAACAGTGTATCCAAGCAAATCTCTAACACAAGAAAATTTTCTTTTTTAAAAAAAATATATTTATTTTTTTATTGAGGGGAGGATTGGGGGGCGGAATGTGAGCAGGAGGAGAGGCAGAGGCGGAGAGAGAGAGAGAATCCCAAGCAGACTCACAGAGCCCGACGCAAGGCTCCATCTCACGATTGGGAGATCATGACCTGAACCGACACCAACAGTCAGACACTCAGGTGCCCCAACACAAGAAAATTTTCTTTTCTTCTTTGTTTTTTTTTAAAGATTTTATTTATTTTTTTGAACACAGAGAGACCCATAAAAGAGAGAACACAAGCAGGGGGAGTAGGAGAGGGAGAAGCAGGCTTCCCGCGGAGCAGGGAGCCCGATGTGGGGCTTGATCCCAGGACCCTGGGATCATGACCTGAGCTGAAGGCAGATGCTCAACCGACTGAGCCACTCAGGCGCCCTAAGAAAATTTTCTAAAAGGAAGAAATTCAGAACAGGGTAGAGAGTGGCACAACTAATCCTTGTTTTACAAAAAAGGAAGCAGAGTCTCAGAAAATTCGTTGGCTTAGCCTAAAGCACAACATGTGAAAATGAAGCTCTACCTGCTAATCACTGACTCCAAGCCTCACCCTTTTTCTGCCCCCACCCGGTGCCCATCTTCATCAGCCACGGGCCTGCACTGAAGCTTTCCTTCCCTGGGGCCTGTGGGAGAGCCGCTTCCTCAGTGTCCTGGAGAGGGACTGGGACAGGACTCCCCTCCACCCCTCCAATGCTTTGCGCCATCAAGGCTCACAGTGAACCCTCTGGATGAGTAAAAGTGTTGTTAAGAACACCCTACCCGTCACAACATTTTAGGTGTCATTATTATTTTATGAGCTAAAATGCTTAGCTCTTTATTACCAATCTCTCAATTTTCCACCAAGGCTATGCTCCCTACAGTACTTCTAAATTCCATAAACTATTTCATCCATACATTCATCCAGTAAGTGTCAAAGCATAAGGAATGCTAGGTCCTAGGGAGAGAAAGAGCCCCCTACTCCATAGAACTACGGGGTTAATTTTATAAAATTATTTGTTCCAAATTCACTGGACTCTCCTTGACTTCCAAGCTTACTCTCTCTCCCCCAAGGCCAGGGCGAGCCTGTATTCTTGTGACTCTTGGACAGTCAACCATTTATAAGAACAAATCCTGCTACACTGGTGAGCTGGCTTCCCCTGACCCGCGCCACCCCACGTGTGCACACTGGCTTTGTGTTCTGACCCTGGCAGCGCTCACCAACAGCTTGTATGATCCAAGAGCATCAAGCCAAATCACTGCTGTCATCTTTACTCCCTGGTCCCATCCAACAACATTGTTTCACTTCCACACTCCATGCCTTCTGCTCTGGGGCTCCTTTGTCACGGTGCCCACATTTAGCACCCCGCCTTGGTGGGGAATGCCACAGACTTGCACCCACTCACTGCTTCCACTGTTGACCTGAAATCCACCTGCTTTAGGGACAGGTGGAGGGGCCAGGGGCATAGTCCCAAAGTATACCTGATTTCATGTTTGCCTCCTAGCACCTAGAACAGTCTCTAGTATATGGTGGAAACTTAGCAAATATGTGTTGAAGGAAGGGAGGAGCCAAATACTGAAGTGACTTGTGTAAGGGATCTAGTTTAGAAGAGAACTAGATGAGAATCCTGACTCCCTAAGTCCCAGATCAGTGCCCATTCAACTCTACCACCCTCAGCTTACAGTAGCCTCCTACCGGAAGCAAAAGGAAGATGGATAAGAACAAGGGAAGGAGGAGAGAATATAGAAGAGAAAGCACAAGTAAGATTTGGGGTTGAATGTATGAGTGGCATAACAGCAAGACAGAGCTGACCGTTTCTGGATCTAAGGTAGTCTGCTCCAAAGAAGATCAGTTACATTTATGGATAAATGATCTGTTGCCCAAATTCTCATCCTTGGAACAGGCCTGGATGACACTTGACTCCAGGCATAATAAAAGTAGCTTAAAATTCATATTTATAAAACTTAAATGTGGCCATTTACCTTGCATCCCACTTCCAGTTATCAAGATTTTTTTATTTATTTATTTTTTTTTAAAGATTTTATTTATTTATTTGAGAGAGAGAATGAGAGACAGCACAAGAGGGAAGAGGGTCAGAGGGAGAAGCAAGCCCCCCGCCGAGCAGGGAGCCCGATGCAGGACTCGATCCCGGGACTCCAGGATCATGACCTGAGCCGAAGGCAGTCGCTTAACCAACTGAGCCACCCAGGCGCCCTATCAAGATTTTTTTAAAATCTCATTTAAAAAAATAAATATGACCTTTTCCTACCCATCCCAGCAAGGGCAATGTCTCTTAAGTTATTATTGTTTTCATTGCTGTTACTTTAAACATCCTCGGTGGATCAAGCATATTAGATATTAGTTATTTTGATTTAATTAGCATGCATCAAATAATATTAGAAACACCAGGGGAAATTTGAGAAATTTTGTTTCAGAATGTGACTTAGATGTTGTTTTTATGTCCACAAGGTATTGACTGTACTGTTGACCAAGACTGAGGCCTGGGGAAGAGAAATGGTGTTATTTAAAAAAAAAAAAAATTGACAATACAGACAGGAGGTCTGTCAGAGTTTGACAAAATGGTTTTGGAAAGTAGATTTTTTACTTAATGGGAAAAATGTTATACTGAAAACTATAAAACGATAAATACTTCCTATAATTCCATGGACAGTTATTTTATATTTTAGTATATAGTTATTCAACATTCGCCAAATAGGTGTATTTTCTAAGAAATCTCAAATTATCAAAAACCACAAACAGGTAACACCGAGCGAGGCTGGAGAGGGGTGGCTGAGGAGGAGGAATGGGAGAGAAAATTTTCATTACAGAAATACTACTATGTACCTTTAAGTTTTGTCCTTTGTGAATGTATCTCCTGTCAAAAATAAATCACATGTAAACTTAAAACCAAGATTTAAAAAACATTTTAATGGGAACAGAAAGTTGTAGACTCACAGTAGAATAGGCTTTTTTTTCTACAGTAATTTCAATAATAAATGTCTTCATAGCTGCAAGTGTATTTGGTTATTGCAGCTTTAAAAAAAATGGCGGATCAAGAACTACAATAACAAACACAAACTCTTCCTTCCTTGCCCTTTTCCCCACATAGTCAGAACCCTCTGAAGTCCTACCACTTCTGCTGTGCACTTCTGTTTGAGGCTCCATCTGAAATAGCTAGGGTAAGCAGCAGCTTTTTCTCTATTCTGATGATGCTAGTTCTGATTAGTTCTAGTTATTACTAAGAGTGGTTCATATAAATTATGTTCCACAATTAGGAAATTGTGCTATATCCAGTTCTTGTTATGGACACTAGCTATGGGGGATGTCATGTCCCAAATTATTTTTCTAAACAATTTTTTCCAGGTGTGTGTACACATACTTTTACATAGAAGTTATTTTTTATTTTGCTTTGTTTTTACCGAAAAAAAGGATCACAGTAAACATACTACTTTAGACATTTTTTTTAAACCCCACAATGCATTTGGAAACTCTTTCATGATAATGTAGAAATACACTATCTTTTTAATTCATCACATCCCATTTTATCTACCCACAATAATAGTTTAATCCCCTAGACATGCATATTTATTTTCTTTTAAAGAAATTAATACTTCAAGAATTTGCTTCTTTCATTCCACAGGGTTCTATCTTTTCAGTACCTTTACCGTGCTAGTATATGAACTATTAAAGTGGATGTTATTTCACTATCATTTAAAGATAGACACTCCGGCCAATGAAGGTTGAGATTCCTATAGGCCATAGCAACCCTGGGAGATAATTGCCTTCGCTGAAGCTATGACAAACCCAGGAGTAACTGAGGTCCACCCAAGGAAGGTATGAGTTGTGCATGACTCAACATTCTCCGATCTTTATTTAATCAAGTGCAAGGCATTGTGCTAAGGAAGAGGGAGGGAAACTAAACTGGGTCACTCTAATGGTCCAGGACACTTACAATCCAGCAGGGAAATATACATGCATAAGGCATACCGAAATAAGTATGATACCGGAAAGACTAGTAGGTAAGACCAAAAAAGTAAATAAACAAAAGTGTTCTAAGAAACACAGAAGAACAGATTAAATTAGGCTGGGGAAGGCAGCAGTAGAGTTGCTCTCAGAAGAGCAGGTGGGATTGCAACCAAGAGAAGAGAGAGAAGAGGCTCTAAGGAGTTAACAAGAGTCTAGGCTGTTGACATCGGCTTGATTCAAGCTGCTCAGAGCTGTAAAGCCTTTCTCCTGTTCTCACTCTGATCTTTTTAGTTCTCTCCTCCTGAGGCTGCTATGTTTCTGGGCACGCCCAGAGGATCTTCAGCCTTTACAAACCGGTTGTGCAGAGCCTGGCATTTCAATAAGAAACAAAGTGCTGAGTAACAACATGAAGTCAATCCATTGCTTGCCAAGAGCTGGGAGGCCTGGGTGGTTTCCCAATCTTAAAGAGGCAGAAAAATATTAAAGCCAGACTCCCAGGGAAAAGCCTGGATGGATTTACCAAACGAGAAAAGGCTATGTGCTCACTGATTTAGGGTAGCAGCCCCACCTGTGATTACTCTCATTCGTTCCCAGGTCAGATGGATGAATGTAGCTCTCAGTCATTTTGCCTTTCTTCCATGACAGACTAACATATCCCTAAATGGCTTACTTTTGTGAAGAATCTTTCATGCCCCATAGAGCAGAGACAATTTTCAGTCAGTCCTGGGTCAAAGAGGAAAAGTTGAAGAGATCTCAACAGGAAATGACTCTGCTATGAAGCATTCAGAGTATAAGTGAACAACAGTCTGGCACAAAGGATGAGTTTTAGGTGTCCCGGAAACAATAAGGGCCCACTGCCCGCTCCAATGGTAAAACCCCAGTCTGATGAAAGGTACCAGTGCTCCAGAGGAGATCACACCTGGACCCATCACACCTGTGTCACAAGTCTTCTACCAGCCCAGCTAGTATTCAACATCCTGGGGCCTTTTGTCTGATGACTCATGTTTGACCACTTGTTCTAGGAACAGGGGACCAAGTATTTGGGAGCCCTCATGGAGTCTGTAACTGAAATGACAGACAGAGCAACCCAAGGAGGACTGGGGCCAACTCAGAAATTTGTTTTAATCTTCACTTAAAATTTAAAAATTTTAAAAATATGATTATAAAAATCATATCTACTCCTGATGGAATATTTGGAAAATCAGAAATAT
The DNA here is from genome assembly GCF_054177405.1 of Leptonychotes weddellii. Classification (NCBI taxonomy): domain Eukaryota; kingdom Metazoa; phylum Chordata; class Mammalia; order Carnivora; family Phocidae; genus Leptonychotes; species Leptonychotes weddellii. Next base: position 121,358,255 of record NC_138370.1, on the reverse strand, counting down.
ATAGCATAGGAAAAAACCACAAGTTCACCACTGACAAATATTGAGTGTATTTATTTTCATTCTGTGTTCTCTGCACACACGAATATATAAAATTAGGATCACATGATACATATATGGTTTTATGTTAATTTTCATCTAACACTGTACTATAGTCCTTTCCCATGTTATTAAGTATTATTATAAACATTGTTTCTAATGGCTGTACAATATTATATTCTACAGGTATAGATGGCAATTTATTTAAACAGTCCACTTCTTGGGGCACTTATATTGCTTCTAGGATTTTTCCTTTTTATAAATAACACTGTGATAAATATCTGTACATATAAATATTTTACTATAATCAAATGTATTTCCTTAGAATTCATGTCAAGAAGTAGAATTACTGAGTCAAAGAGTGGACTCGAATTTTTTTTAAACTTATTTATTTTAGAGAGAGGGAGAGTGCACATGAGTGGGGGGAGAGGCAGAGGGAGAGAATCTTCAAGCAGACTCCCCGCTGAGTGTGGAGCCCCATGTGGGGCTCTGTCTTGCGACCCAGGAGATCACAACCAAGAGTTGGACGTTCAACCAATTGAGTCACCCAGGCACCTCTCTAATTTTTTTCTTTTAGTTATAAATAGATAAACCATGCTGTATGAGCAATATATTATGAAGTCCGCAAATCTAGCAGATCTCTCTGAATCACTCCATGGGTGAGTCAGGGATTCCACACTCTTACTCAGTAGTCTTATTTTGTACATTTTACCTGTAGTCCCTTGAGCTTCATCACGCCCTACCCAAGACCCCAGTCTAGCCAGTGTTCTCCCATAGCTGATCACCTTTTTCACTTGAAGGATTTTAAAGCTACTCAACTCAGTGGTTTCCTCTTCTTCTTCCCCGGCACCTTACATCCAAATGATGTGAAGGAGCGGGTTCTCTGAGCCATGGGATTAAATTCTCTATTTACTGATCTTACTACCTGCCTGTCTCTACACATCCATATCTGTCTTCTCTTCTTTAAATATCGTGTATAGGTTGTCAACACCCATATTAATATCTCTAGCTCAAATTTCCACCCTATGCTCTGACTGGAAATCTAGTTGCTTACATGACAACTCTGTGTGTCTAATAAGCATCTCAAACTTAGTATGTCTAATACCAAACTGCTGATCTTTCCTGCACCTGTTTTTCCTGTAGTCTCCTGCACCTAAGTTAATGACAACACCACCTTTTACTTTCTCATGCCAAAAAACCCTGGGGTTCTTTTCTCTGTCTGTCATACCCCACATCCAATCCAACAGCAAATATTTGCCTCCTTTCTCACTGGATTACTACAATAATCTCCTTACTGGTCTCATTGCCTTTCAGCCTATTTCTCAGTACAATAGTCAGAATGGTCCTATTAAAACATAAATCAGATTATGCGACCTCCCTGCTCAACCCCAGCAAAGGCTTCTATTTCACTTAGAGTAAAAGACAAAGTCTTTATAACGCCCAGACCACAATCCGCCTCCTCCTGCCTCCTCACTCATCTTACTTTATGCCTTACTGTTTTCTCCTTTGTTCTCTCTGCTGCAGCCACACCGGCCTTCTTGCTGTTCTCGGAACATGCCCAGCACTTTCCTTCCTCAGGGTCACTGTACTTCCTACGCCTTCTACCTTCCTCCCAGATTTCTCCTTTAGGTCTTCCTACACGACATTTCCTGACTATAATGCCAACTCCTGCCCCAACACTCCATAGCTCCTTTCCTACCTTATTTTTCTCCATCACCAATAGACCATGTTTATTGGGTTTATTGTCTGTCTTTCGCCACAAACAGAGAAAACTTTTGTCTGTTTTGTTCATTTCTATGTTCTCAGCACCTCTATTAGTGACTGACATAGCTGGCGCTTCAAAACTACTTGCTGAATAAAGTAAAAGTAAACCATGAAAAAGCATAGGTAAGGAGTTCTGGGTCAGCAGCATGAGAATGTGGGAGGCACCAACATGTCTCCACTGGACATTCTGACTCTTATTCTAGAATCCGGGCCAAAAATACATAAAAGAATCAGAATTACTTCAGGTCAAGCAAACGAGACCAAGTGTCTTCTAGATATTCTTAGGTATTTTTGTAAATTGTATATTTTATGCAAAGTTCTAAACCTCTGTATGCTAAAGCAAACCAGAAGGTTTTAGTAAAGATTATACTGGATTTCTCAGCTTTTCTGTTTGGTCACAGAATGTGGCAAGGGTTTCTGAAATGGACCCAGTATCAAAAGCAGGAAGGAATGAAAACAAAGGAACCGAGTGGCTTCCAAATTGCTGGGCATTTTACGGTATCTCGTTTAAACCTTCAACAGCTCTGGGAGTGGAAGAGTAGGATTTCCATTATAAATACATTAAAACTGAGGTTCAGAGAGAATAAGTTCACCAGAGTCACACAGGTTGTAAATGGCAGGCCGAGAATTTCTTCTCACTAGCTCCCCGACTAATTTAGGACTTAGAATCTATAGCTATTATCATGACTACTTTGATGACTTAGGAGAAATCACTTAAGATTCTCCGATGATCTGTAAAACAATGTACATTTACTTTAGACACATACCTTAGAGTGAACAGGGTGATGATTTCAGGTCTATCTGGCTCTTGTTCATTTCTCAGCTCTCTAAGAAGAAAGAAAATGTTCTAAATGTTCGGGTCCACTGTGGCTCTTGTGCTTCCTAGTTCAAATCTTTAAGCCCTCAAGTTAAACCATAACAACCACCACTATACAAAGCCTTCTGGAACATTCCCCCAAGTGAAACAAATCCTCTAGCTGTGTGAGGGTGTCAGGCAAACCTAGAAGTAGAACTCCTTGCCGGCTATCCATGTGAAGGACTTTGTTTGAGGGAATCCTATGTTGCCAGCCCAGTCACTTGTCAAGGACAATGGCTGTTGGCACAACATAATATGTGAAGATTGGGAGAGCTGCCAGTGAAAGCAAACTCTTTTGTGGTTTGTGCAATATTATGCTGGGGCATCAGCTGAAGTCCACCATTGATGACCATCTGAACACTGCCTTTCACTGACAGCATATCCAAATGGGCAGCTCAGCAAATTGGAGGATGAAGGTCTAAGGAGATGCAACATACCGTAATGGGAAATAGAATAGGCGTGAGGAAACTCTAACTTTAATTCCAGGGTTGTGACCCTGATACCTCCTGTCACCTCTCTGGGCCTCAGTGTCCTTATTCACTCACTCACCCAGTTACCCATCCAGACATCCAGCAAGTGCTTATTAAATGCCAACTTGTTTTTAAGGCATTGGGTCAGATGATGTGAGCATGTCAGGTGTATTAGGCATAATGATAGTCTCATCTACCTCAAAGTGATGCAGTAGTGAAGAGGAGAATCCAGTGGTAAAAATGGAACTAATTATGTTTGTCTTGCTTACTTCATGGATCTATTGTGAGAATCATATGAGTTAATTATGTGGGTATGCTTTACGAACTTAAGGCATTGCAAAACTATGTGGAAAATAGATACTTTGACTAAGATGAAACTTACACCATTGCTGGGTATTAATGAGAGAGATCTAGAAAATAATGAGATCTGGTGCCATCTTCCTTCTTTTTCTTTTTCTTTCTTTCTTTTGTTCTTTTTTTTTTTTTCAAAAGCAGGACTTTCAAAACTAAAAATAGAAGTTAGTTTAAGTAATTATCTCTATGGTTTTTCTAAGAAAGCACACAGATAGCAACCTTTTGTGGTTGTTTGTGGTTCAAACTGTACTCTTGTATTCTCAGTAGTTTTAGGTGAAGCTCTAAACTTCAATATTAGTACTAGGGGCAGGGATTTTTTTCTCGCAAGTTGATCAGTTAGGATTGGGTTTTGCTGCACAGAAAAAGAAAAGGGCACTCCCAGTGCCTAAAGCAAGCCTGAAGGAGAAAGACCATCTAGTTATGGCCTTGCAGGCTGTCATGTTGGTTTTCTCCACTAAGTGGCTTTTATTATTCAGGCCATCTCAGGGCTTTAACAACTGTTAAAGCTCCAGTTATCACATCTCCATTGTAGGCCAAAAGAAGACAGAAAAACAGGAAAACCCCTTTCAGCTGAGCTGAATCCCTTTAAGCAGCCTTTCTGGACTTTCCAGCTAGGAATTATGCTTTCGTACCTTCCGCAGAAAATAGTCATGTGGCCAGACTTAGCCACAAGGGAGGATGGGAAATGTAATTTCTCACAGAGGGACTCTGCGCCCAGCTAAAAATTGGGGTTCTGTTAAAGAGGAAGGGAAATTGGATGTGAGAGTGGCAACCAGCAGTCTCTTCCGTGCAAAATATTAAGAAAAAATGGTAAGGGAATGGATACAATTTCCTCAGTTTTATCTTTCCTCCATAAATGTTTCATATTCCTTTGGTTTTAATAATATTATCTTTCTCTTATAACAGGACACAATATATCTTATTCAATCCAAGATTATATGTTTGTTTTTCTTATATAACTTAAGTATTTGTATTTCATGTTAAAAAGCAACATGATTTTCAGGTGTTTTATCACATGATTATATTTGAGCCCCATTGATCCAAATCAAAGAAAATCTTAGAAGCCTCATCTAGGCACACACCCTATGTGGAACTAAGCTGCCAGTTCCCGTTCCTTTAACCGCCTTAGCTCAGAGCATTTACTAAAAAGCACATTGACTTGAACATCAGCATAAAACAAGATACCTCTGAATTGTTTTCAGCACAGAAGCCTGTCCTCGCACTGTGGCTGCATCATGTGCATCTTTCTACATCTGTCCCCAAATTCCCAGCCACGTGATTTTACCCCGAGTGAAATCCCCTTGGTGTTTTGTGTTGACCTTATCCATATGTGTATTTTTGGACCTTTCTGTTTATTTATAATTTGCCTTCTTAAGACCTTAAATAACTGAGCAACTGTGCCTGAGGGGCCCATTTCCTAACCCAAGGAGCATGGCAAACCAGCTGGGTTCTGAAAGAGCAGTGGAGCATCCAACACGGTCCTGATCGTTTGAGGAAGTGTCCTCTGTGTACCACAGACTGGGATGGCCGCCAAATGGGAAACATAAGTTCTGGATTCTGAAGCAAATTTTTCATTTCTTTAAAAGCAATTATCACTATGTGACATAAACTTAAATTCAATCCAATTTGAGCCTTGCTGGCAATCGTATAATTCCTGAATGAAATAAGGTTCAGAGAAATTTGAAAAATCTAGCATGGTATGTGACCTTGGAGAAATCACTTAACCACACCAAACTGTTGTTATTTTACAAATAACAATAATAGTTGTATTTGATCATTAACACAGTAATTGCCCCCAAATATTGTGATACTATTTTTTTTAAGATTTTACTTTATTTATTCGAGAGAGAGAGTGTGTGCTCACAAGGGCGGGGTGGGTAGAGGGAGAGGAAGAAGCAGACTCCCCGCTGAGCAGGGAGCCCAACAGGGGCTCAGTGCCAGGACCCCAAGATCATGACCTGAGCTGAAAGCAGATGCTCAACCAACTGAGCCACCCGGACACCCCATGATAATATTAAATAAATATAAGAAACATAACTACTGGTCATCCCCTGTCCGGTGAAAAGATTTTGTCACTGACTTGTTAAGATGGTTTTAGCAAGACTCTGAAATAGAGGTCAGTAAGTTACTCACCCTAGTGAGAGAATTGAACTCTGTAATCTATATTTTCCTAGCTGGCTTTAGCGTTCTAACATTCTAGACCTTATTATCTCTAGACTCCTTTTTCCTTCCTTTGTTTGTTCATATGTCTTGAGACTATTCTGGACTGGCCCCTCGACCTTTAGCAAATCATACAACCTCAAAGACTTCATCTTTGAAGGTGGTCATAGCATAAATAGCACAAACTGAGGGTAGTAACAGTGCATACTTTCTATGATTTGTGAGTAATAATATTACCCATATTGTGGGCAATATACAAAATGTTATCTATTACTATTAACCGACAGCAATATGCGATGTCCTGGATACCAACAACAAGGGAGTTCGCCTAAATTTGCAGGTCCATTTATTTCAAGCGATATTCGATCCGATGCAAATCGAATACAATAGAACATCCCCAAATAACTTATAATAGGACTAAGCCTATTTCAAGGTCTTCTTGATGGGAAAATCGAGACTTCTTTATCTGTTTGTAAATGTGTTTTTTAATCCACTGTTGACTCTGAGTCCTCCACTACTTTTATTTTGTCCTTTTCCGGTGTCTTTAACAGCTCTGTGGCTTGGAGACCTTGCTCTTTTCCCGATTTACAGTTGGGTTTCGTCAGCACTCCTGTTTCCTGTTTTGTCCCTGTCTGAGCTGCTTGTTTTGCACCTCTAAATCCTTCCCCTTTCCTCTTCAGAGGATATCATCATTTCCAGCAGGGATGGGCAATGCCACCAGCTTCTCTTGCTGCAGCTTTGCCTCTTCTTTCTTTTTCTTTTTTTAACCTCCTTTGAACCTTCCTGAGCTTCCTGTAAGACTACGTCTCTGTTCCTGCTATTTCAGTATTTCTGTGGCTTCAGATTTTGATCTGGATTTGCGTCTTCTAGCCGAAACCATCTCAAACAAGTATTTTGAGGTTTCTGCTGGAAGGTAATTTGAATTTGTTTGCCTGGCCACCAACTCCCAGTTTAGATGTCATGAGATTTCTGGAGGGGAGGAGTGACTGACCATCCCAGATTGCCTTTCTCTTATTATCACTGAGCCGCATTATTAGTGGGGATGGGCTGTTTCGTTAATGAGTCAACCTTGTTTCTCATAATTCTAAATAACTACTGCTAAATCAGGAGAATTAAGGATGTCTTTCATTTCAGGAGGATTGATGAAGGGTTAACTAGATTCAAGCACAGATATGGCTATATTTACATGATTTGACATACCTACATCAATATGCATGATCAAATACATGTACACTGGTGCACACAACAAAAACACATGATTATTCCTCTGTCATCTTATGGCATCTTTTCTGCAAGGAAGCCACTAATATAAACTGAATACGAACAAAATAACTCCATTACCTTGGCAAATGACCGATGACCTCTTCCGCTTCTTTTCTTTTTCTTTTACTTTTGGTCACCATTGTTTAGGTGAAGAGCAAAGAAGCCCCAAATATTTCTCAGGCTATTCTCAAATTTCTGGGCTCTGGGTTCATTCATTCAACAAGTATTCAGTGAGCACCTGCTATGCTCCAGGTGCTCACAATATATGGCTAGGTACAGAACAGACCAGACCCCTGCCATCCAGAACCTTGTATTTGGGTGGATAATCATCTTTCAGGATCAGACAATCTGTTCATTAGATGAAAACGCAAGGTGGTTCAAGATTCCAAAAGGAGAGCGTCAAGGCAAGAGCAGAGATGGAGTTTATTACATGCCCCATCATGTTGTTTCCTAACAGGCCGAATGCAATACAGACTGGGGTCTTGCTCACTCTTCCTTCCTGTTTCTGTCGCTCAGAACTCACAGCCACATTTCAGGACTGAGCTATTTCATTTCTTACCAAGCTAAGACTGGCTGTGTTTGCTATCATCCTCATCAAGTGAGAGGGCCATTCGCTTACCTAACAATATTTCTGCCCTGCACCCTGACAACCCCAAACAGAACTGTTATCTTGCCTTGATTTTCTCTAGGAGGCAAGATAGTTCCTCAGAGGGACCCTCCCTTGTTCTGTAGTATTACTCTTTAGACTGACTGAGATACTTACTGGAAGATACCATCCATTAAAAGTCACCACTAAATTCTTAATTGAATCCCCACTTTAGCATTTTTAATTTTTTGGATTTATATGGTAAAGGGAAAAAGTAAGCCAAGTATGAGTTCTTTGCGTCGTTCATTCGTGTGACTATGTTTTTGTAGCGTACCTATAGATATAAAGCACTTTCCAAGTATTTTCTGGTTGGTGTGGAGTAAGGACGTAGGAGTGTGTTTGGCTTTTGTTAATAGGTAGTTGTATTTCTGAAAATCCACTATTTTCTAAGATCTCTTACCGTTCTTGTTTTCAACTAACAGAAATTGGAAAATAAAGATTGTGGGAATATAAAATGAATGCTTTCAATGTTTGTCATTTTTAGACTCTATTTCTGTGGCTCTTGACTTTTCCTAAGATGACTTCACCTAAAAGCTAAGGCCAAAAACGAATATAATATTATATGTCAACCATACATCAATAAAAAATAAAAATTAAGGAAAAAAAAAAGCTAAGGTCAAGCCAGAGCCCTTGTTGTAAACAAATGACAAAGGACATGGCAGCTCATAATGAATGCAATCTGAGTTACCTGTGGCATATTGTGTGAATAAAACTAATTTTGAATACAAAGGAAATGAATAAATCCTCTTGCCACCAAGAATTAAAAGAAGACTATTGGGAGGACAGAATCATTCTCTGCAGCTGGGACCTATGCCTCCCCCAGACCGGTGGCAACACCATGTGGTTAGGAAGCCTGAGTCTTACCTAAGTGGCTGGTAGTTCATTCTCCATTTGGGCAAACGGTGGGAAGAGGTAGAGAATAGCAGTTAAGAAACGGCCCGGGTTTAAGACCTGCTTCTGCCACCTATCTGTTACCTGCTTCTTAATAACCTCAGCACTGTATAGGAGTCCTTGCCTCATAGGGTGGTTTTAAGGTTGAAAAGAAATAGCCCACAGGGGCGCCTGGGTGGCTCAGTCGTTAAGTGTCTGCCTTCGGCTCAGGTCATGATCTCAGGGTCCTGGGATCGAGCCCCGCACCGGGCTCCCTGCTCAGCAGGAAGCCTGCTTCTCCCTCTCCCATTCCCCCTGCTTGTGTTCCTGCTCTCGCTGTGTCTCTCTCTGTCAAATAAATAAATAAAATCCTAAAAAAAAAAAAAAAAGAAAGAACCCACAGAAAGCAGACTCCTTCGGGGGCATATGGTAATAAACGTGAGATATTATTGTGATGATGATGATGATGGGTGTTCAGGGAGACACCAGGCTGAACTCAACCAGAATGACTCAGTAGGTTACTAGAAGTGAGGGGTCAGAGATGTGAACCAGGTAATAAGCTTTAGGAGGTAGGTAGAGAACTACTGGGCTAAGTCAGCAGGGTTATTAAGGAGGATACAAGCCAACACCTGTAAAACCAAAAGGAGTAAAGGTACCCTTCTACCTCCTGTGGAACAAAGTACATCGCCTAGCCTGGATCCAATGACACAAGGGCCTAGACCTCAGGAGAGAAGATGCTGAACCCAGCTAGCATGGTTAAGGTCAAACGGGGCAAAGCTCTTGGTTTTCTCTTTGTTTGTCTGGTTTGGAAAATTCCTGAAGAAGAATTTTATGGTTTTTACCCTTTTAATATCTGACTTCTGTGTAGTGGAAGAAAAAAATAGCACTCTAGTAATCCTCTATAAAGCCAGACACATACTTAAGCAAGCAGATCCTATGTAAGATGATAGGAATTACAGGTCTCATTGTACGAAAGCAAGAAGGTAATAAATTCCCGTCTATACATGTTACAATTATATAAGCTATAAAATATATTGCTATAAAATGAGCCATCTATTTGAAAATCCCACTACATGCAATTTGCATAATTACCAAACTGGTAATTGAAAAATGTACAGTGGCTGAGAATCAAGAAGTAGTTGTTGACAATCTATTTTGTGCAAGGTAGCATTACATAATGACAGAATCATGCTATTCTGTTGCTTGATGCACAGATTTGCATTGCATAGTCAATATCTAACTAATTTCTTCCAACTTCATGAAAAATAATAAACTAGAATCTCCTACTGGGAATACAGTAGCACATATTCATAAATTCATAGCATTTTAAAGCTGAAGGACTGTTAAAAGAGAATGGAAACCGGCACCTTAGGCGTTCTTCAGAATGCTGGTTAATATCCTAAGGAGCTTTTGAAATTTTAAACTATTATTTTAAGAACATCCTATAAAAGAAATTATTTAGTTAAATATATCAACTGGCTCACTGAATCCCCATCTATTATAAGAATTTATTCATCCTAGCAATGTCAATTTTAGGAGGCACAGAATAGAAATTCAGATAACCTAAGTGACTGATTCAAAGTGAATAGCATGAATCATTCATTAGAGAGAGAGGACAATCAGTTGGGCATCTGAAGAAATACGGCCTAGCATTTGACCTGGTTGATTATTTCTTTTCCCAGCTGGAAAACATTTTTTGAATTCGGCCCAGTTCCTCTTGAGGTAGACAAATGTTAAACAGAAAGAAGTGGTGATGTGCTTTTGTTCGGTATGGTCTCATGGGGGAAGTCCTATAATATTTTCAGCTAGTTGCTATGGAGGCAGCCAGCAGCAACCTCAGCTAATAAATTCGGGCTGACAGTGTTGTGGGATGATCCTACGGTAGCAATTCATAGACACCTGAGTGCCGGAATCGTGCAGTAGAGAAAGGTAAGGCAGGAGGACGATAGCAAAGTTTACCAAATAGAAAACCACAAAATGCACACAAGGAAGGCATACTTTTCAAACTTCACGAGGCATTTACAAATACCAGTGAATGAGACCCGCACCTTCCCTTCCCATATGCCCCACCACAAGTAGGTATCCCAGGGAGAGCCACGTACCTGCGCACTGGAGGCAGGGCTCTGGGTGGGGGGGTGGGGAAGTCAGTTAAACTCTCTGGGTGGTTAGCTGTGCTTTGAAGTAACTCTGAAAAACCATGTTCCAGGCTCATTGGATTTCTAGAGTTGTCAGGTCTCCACTGTAGAATTTCTGGAAGTAACCAGAAATTCACTTGGAAAGAGTTAAAGAACTAGCCGCCTTCGTTTTGTTTAAATGAGCAAAGAAGTAACAATGACCATCATCGTTAGCCATTCTCTTCTATGGCTCTGGACAGAACTTTTTTTTTTTTCTCCTGTTCAGAGCTTCCTGCTTGGTGTTTGTCTAAGCGGGGAGGAAAGCCATCGTTCAAACTCTGCCACAACGGATTGCAAGCTAAGGCTTTTCTACACTTTGTTTAATTTTCCTGAAATGTTCTTTTCTCCAGAAATGATTTATTGGTGACCTAGCATGCTTTTCTTTTTACTCAACACTCCCCTGGGGACGTAGTTAAAACGCCACTGAGCTGTAATTCTCCTGGGTGGGGAAGTGGCGGGTGGTGGCAATGAAACCAAAGCCCAGATTTGAGCAACTGTGGGCTGTTGACTTTCTGCTAGTCTTTAATAAAGGGAACCCTCAAAACACCGTGGCCGTGCAGCAAATAGTGTGCATTTCATCTAAGCCTCGCAGGCTTTGTGCTTGCCTTTCTTCGGGCTAGAATGATCCTAACCAGCAATGTCTTTGTGTCATGATGCAGAAAGTTGGCAAGTACACATGAGGATAATGCTGAAGTATAACTTCTGTGTGGGGGAGGGAACCAGAGAGAGAAGTAAAGCTCTGTACAATGACTGGTGGTTCTCTCTCATGATGTTTGTTCCAACAGAGGTCAATCATTGTGCATTGTCCCTGTGGGAGTGAATACAGCATATTATTTTTGGGTAAAAATTGAGATTTCTTTTGGTGGTAAAGCATATGGAAGATAGAAGCTCTCTGTACTTGATTTCTTTGTTTTTATTTAAATGCCTCCAAAGCATTCTTCTATAAGACGGAAAATGACATAAGTCTCTAAAGATGAAACTGTTTTAATGACAGAAATGTTCAATACCAAATCTACTAGAACTACTATGAAATGTTACCAGAGTTTTTAAAAACTCTTGTATGTAGCGAACTTTGTTGCCTATTCAGCAAAATGTCTTCCCTTTCTTCCTAAAGGAAACTCAGATTCTTGTTTTTCTCTCATTTATCACATGCCGTGAAGAGGTTGGTCCCAGCTCCAGGGATATGTGTGATTGGTCTGGGTAATGCCAGCCCTCTGTCAGTCAACCATTCAGGAATAGGCATGTGATTCAATTCTAGTCAATAGGATGTAAGCAGAGGTTTCCTGAAGGATTTGGGGAAATTATCCCCTGCCATTCGGAGAACCACGGGAATACAGCCTTTTCCTCCAACTTGGAAGAGAACCAAGAAGCACATAGTCCCAGTTGCTCTTGCAGTCATCCTGTATCCACAAAGGGGACAAAATTGAGGCAAAAGCTGTGGATGGTCCTTGTGATGTTACCAAGCCGGTGGATGAGTCAATAAATGTCATCGTTGTTTAAGCCATTCAAGTCAAGCTCCCTGTTACAGCTGAAGGCACCTTTTCAACATAGAATGATTCCTCCTGCCAAGCTTCATCCTGTAGTCTTAGTTTTTTGCTCTCCCGTCTTCTTTCCCTCTTGTTTACATGTGAACCCCAACCTTTGCTCTGACTCTGATTATCTCACTCTGATACTCCCCCTCTTGCTCTCCTTCCCTCTTCTCTCTGTTCCTGTCCCTTTTATTCTTCTTTTCTCCAGTGGTATCTTACTCTCATTAGTCATAGCCAGGATCAAAGAGTAGGACCATCACTAGATGAACTCTGGATTGGGTGGAGTTTTGCTCCTGTGTCCTTCTTGTACTTTGGCTATCCACACCCCTCTGCTCCCAGCAATCCCCTCCACTGCTCCATCACATAAAAGAATAAGTCTGTGTGCTCTGAGACATCCATCCAAAAGCTATATTTTCAGTGAAATGCCTTTTGGAGAAAGTGTCTTAACCCAGTGGCTTTCAAATCTTTTTCTTTTTTAATTGAATTGTAATTGACATACCATATTATATTAATTTCAGGTATACAGCATAGTGATTCAATATTTTTAGACATTATAAAATGATCACCTTGATGGGTCTAGTTATCATCTGTCACTATACAAAACTATTAAAATATTATTGACTATATTCCCTATGTGGTAATTTATATCCCTGTGACTCATTTATTTTACTCAAATCTTTTTTTTTTTACTACAACTCACATTAAGTATCAACACTTAGTATACACATAAAACACTGAAACAAAATTTCCCTAAAACAAACTTGCATTAACTACCTGTGAGACATTCTGGTATTTTTTATTATGTGCTGTTTCATTTTAAACAATTGTTTGTCTCTACTCACTACACTGATTCCGTAGATGGGTTGTGACCACCAAAAACACTGCCTTAGTCCACAGCAGAAACCCTGATGCGCATTGTGACAATTCTGTAAGGAAGTCTTTGAAGGTATTTAAGGTCTTACTTAAACTTGAGTAAAATGATAGCCAACACAAACTGGAAGGGATTCTCTCTGTGTGAGTGTATGTACTTTTTTTCCCAAAAAAAGCAAAGAATAAATGAGACTTAGTGTATGAATACTGACAACTGTTGTGGTCCTAGTAATTTTGGGAGATATTTTTGAAATGACAAATGTATTTAACAAACACCATCATAGTTATTTCTGAAAGGTAAAGATGTTTTCTTCAAAAGCTGTTGGTGTCCCAGAGTCAACTTTTTTTTTAGATTTTATTTATTTACTTATTTATTTGTCAGAGAGAGAGAGAGAGGGCACAAGCAGGGGGAGTGACAGGCAGAGGGAGAAGCAGGCTCCCCACTGAGCAAGGAGCCCCTTGCGGGACTTGATCACAGGACCCTGGGATCATGACCTGAGCCGAAGGCAGATGCTTAAACCCACTGAGCCACCCAGGTTTCCCTCAGAGTCAACTTATTGATTGCATTTTTATATTTAGCTTTTTAGGGCCTATTAAATATATCTGCCTCCGCATTCATTTGGCAGCTTTGCTACTTCTTTAAGAGCTGGGGATTTCATAAGGGCAAATTATCTGTAAGCACCATTTTTATACTGTTGGACTGTGGCCAAAATATGTTGGCTTTCCCATTGATAACTAGTCATTATCAGCTGTAACCACTCTTACAGCCTGTACCATAAGAAGGCCACACATATCGAGTCCATAGAATGTGTGAGGATCACATGATATCTAGGAAAGTCCTGTATAAGCTGTAAAGTACTGTGTAAATATAAAATTATGAATCTTTGAAAGTAAGAAACTCTCTTTGCCTCAGAGTCACTCATGAATTTTGGTATTTCTATTAATGCTATGGAGTCCTATGAATTTTTTTCCACAACTTTAATTAACACACACACACAACACACACACACGCAACACACACACACGGTTCTTAAGCCTATATTCAATACACTGCAGGTTGGTTGATTGTGCAAAAGCCTTGAGCTCTCCCTTAAAGGATATAGGTTTTCTTCTACACATAATTGTTTGTAATGTGATACATCCAGAATTGTTAAATGATGTAATACAGTCAGTCATAGTAGTTAAGAGACGCTTTTGGCGACAAAGGCTCCAAATGCAGTTTTACCTCTTACTAATTCTGTGAACTTGGGTGAGTTAACCTCCTAAGTTCTGATATTCCTCATCTATAAAATGGGGATAATACAATTCACTTCACAAGGATGTTATAGGACTGAGTTTATCTCTACCTATTAAATTAATTTCATGATTCACTAATGGATCATGATCATCAAAAACACAGTCTTAACCCACAGCATGAACTCTGATATGGGCACATGACAAGTTTGCAGTATGTGAGTGTATGTGTGTATGTGTAAAGCACTTAACACAAAGATGGTACCTTGAGCAAAAGCTCAATAAATGTTAACTATTAATAATAATAACTAATGATAATCATGAAATTGTTATCTTTAAGCTCCTGCACTGTGCAAAAAGGCAGAAATCTAGGATATGGTACTTCTCACTTTCTCTTTAGTATCCTCTCCACTGCTTCCCAAACCAACTAGAGATGGACGTCATGGGCCCTGGTGTTTAAATTGTGGAATAATACTGCAATATAAATTTCTAAATCTTTGACGGGAGTGTGTGTGTGGGGGGGGGGGGTCTCAGGAGGGACAGGGTGCTAGTCTCCCTCTTCTTGCTAAAGGAACTTCCTTAAAAATAAATATACTGAAAAGTAATGACAGGAAACTTCACAAAATCAAAAGAGGATGTCAGGAAGTAGAGGATGTGAGGTTGTTTTCATTTCCTTCAGTGTTTTTCTTATTAATCATATGTATTTATAACTTTAAAAAGCAGAACATTTCACCATTCCTTCTCCTGAAGACCCAGATTATAAAGTTAAAAAAAAAAAGTGACTAAGAAAGAACTAGTTTAATACTTTCTGTATTATAAATTGCATTTAAGTCCCTGAACCTATTGAATATCTGAATAGGGCTAGTCACATTCATTCTCATTCATTTAGAAATCTGTTGCATTATGAGGTACTTCATGCCAATTCAGAAAGGGGATAAAAGCAAAGTACCTTGAAGTAGAAACTGAGAAGGAACATTGATTTTTTTTAAAAATTTTGATCATATTTCTTTCCCAGAAGACTGTCTTCAAACAAAGGGGCCTGGGCAAATCAACAAATGCTTAACACTGAAAGTCCACCTCTCAAGAATCAAAGCTACAGGAAAATCAGTATTTAGCAGTCGTATGAACGATGAGCATTCCCTGTTTTACCCCATGCATGGGAACGTGAGCATGCTGCCTGCAGAATTTTGTGCATGAAATGGAGATCTGCATCCTGTGGTCGTTACTGAGCTGCACATTTCCTCTTGGACATGGAAACGCAATTTATCTACAAACAAATTTCTAGAGTTCCTATTTGGCTAAAAGCCAAAATAAACAACTAAAAAAGTTGTTTTGCAGTTCTCTGCTTTGCTGAACAGATAGCTATGAAGGTTATGGGTGGGATTGTCTTTATTACTACACTTGACTTAGTAACACTTTGGGACTCAAAAAATAAAGTGTGGTCCACCTTTTAAAAATTTATGATCTAAGTCAAACAGTTCAAAAGGTCATAATTCAGGTCCATCCAGAGAGTTTATATTCGAGAGGCAGGAAGTTGCTTGATATTAAACACAGTTTCTCCTTCACTTCTTAATGAAGTTCCCTATGAAAGCATATAAAAGACATATGTTGTTTTCATCTGCACAGCATCCCTTGCTCTGGGAAAACACCATTCCCCTCTTCCACATGTTTTTTTTTTTTTTTTTTAAGATTTTATTTATTTACTAGAGAGAGAGAGAAGGAGAGACAGTGAGAGAGTATAAGCAGGGAGGAGAGGGAGAAGCAGACTCCCCACTGAGCAAGGGGCCCGATGTAGGGTTCGATCCCAGGACCCCAGGATCATGACCCGAGCCGAAGGCAGACGCTCAACCACTGAGCGCCCCAGGCGCCCTCCCCTCTTCCACATGGTTTTAGAGGAGCTGCAGATCACTGTGCCCCACCCCCACATAGGACACAGGTCTGGCCAATCCTAAAATTCACCTTTCCTGAAATTGAGATACTGATGTTGAGATAGATATGCTTTTCCCCCGCGGGGTGCCAAACTAGGGCAGAGACCCCCAAGCTCCCAGCTGCTCTTCACCCTGCACAGAGGAGGTGGAGGAGGCCCAGCTGCAGAAGGAAAGCATGAGGGAGACAGAGGAGTGAGAGGAGAAGGAGGAGCAAGAAAATGGGAAGGTGGGGGAGGGGAAGAGGGGGAAGATATTTAATCTAACCTCAGCAGAGCTATGATTGAAGCCAGATGATTCCTGAACTTCCTAAACACTCAGGTCCACAAATTTCCTTTTCTGTTCAAGCTAGTTTAAATGAGGGCTCTGCTGGCTCAGTCGGTAGAGCGTGCGACTCTTGATCTTGGGGTTGTGAGTTCGAGTCTCATGTCAGGTGTAGAGATTACTTAAAAATAAATTCTTTTAAGATAAAATAAAATGGCGCCTGGGTGACTCAGTCAGTTAGGCGTCTGCCTTCAGCTCGGGTCATGATCCCGGGGTCCTGGGATCGAGTCCCGTGTCGGGCTCCCTGCTCAGCCGGGAGTCTGCTTCTCTCTCCCTCTGCTGGCCACTCTGCCTACTTGTGCTCTCTCTCTATCTGTCAAATAAATAAATAAAATCTTAAAAAAAAGAAAAATAGAACAGAATAAAATAAAATAAAATAAAATAAATGAAGGGTCTGCAACTGAGAGAGTCCTACCTAGTGCAGTAGCTGATGTTCCTTCATTCATTCAACAAATGTTTATTGTGTGCTTACTATATGCCAGGCCCTAAATAGGAACAGGTAGGAGGGTTGGGAGATACATGGTTCTTGCCCTCGTGGAAGTTATACCCTGGTTGAGAAAATAAACATAACACACACACACATATCCAATTTGAATATATATATTTAATTTTTCATCTTACGAAGGAAAAGAACAGGGTACAGAGAGATAGCAGGAAAGGAGAATGTCATAGAGAGAACTACAGTGTCGTTAGAATAGTATTTAAAGAAAGAAGTGCATGGATTGTGGTATGGGAGTGCAGATGAGGTGGCATGGTGGAAACAGAGAAAACTTTATACTTAGTCAGGAGGCCAGAAGCTTCATCCAAGCTCCATCAAAAAATAAGGGCTATAGCGAAAATCAGATGAGAGGGGGAGCCTGGG
>NC_138370.1:121152806-121340419 GCF_054177405.1 Leptonychotes weddellii | reverse complement strand
TCTGCGGGGAGCCTGCTTCTCCCTCTTCCTCTGCCTGCCGCTCCCCCTGCCGCCCCCCCGCTTGTGTGCTCTCTCTCTCTGTCAAATAAATACATAAAATCTTTTTTTTTTTAAAGATTTTATGTATTTATTTGACAGAGAGATAGAGAGACAGCACAAGTAGGCAGAGTGGCAGGCAGAGGGAGAGGGAGAAGCAGGCTCCCCGCTGAGCAGGGAGCCCGATGCGGGGCTCGATCCCAGGACCCTGGGATCAAGACCTGAGCCGAAGGCAGCTGCTTAGCTGACTGAGCCACCCAGGCGCCCCTAAATACATAAAATCTTAAAAAAAAGAAGATCAAATGCGAAAATATGGCTGCTGCACATTTGAAAAAGAGAGGGTGGTAAAAAAAAACCAGTGTGCCCACGACAGGAAAAATAACAGGACAACCTGGTGTACCTGTTCGGAGCCTGGACTTTGTCCCATGAGGGGGAGGCATCCAAGAGGCTAAAGCAGAAAAGACATGTGAAAGTTGACTGGCCCACCAGTGGTCACTGAGAGGGTTATTTGTATATACAAGGGACAGGGAACACAATATTTACTGATTTATTCTATCCTTTGATGTGTTGATGAGTACATTGTAGTTAATAATTTCCAACATTCATTATTCAGCAATATTCTGAGGAAACAGCTCTCAATAATGTTTAACACAATAATATTTCATAAAACCGCTTCAGGTATTTTTTACTTTTCATTTCCCACATGGCTTCTGTGCCTTCTTTTACAAGACACATTAGGTCATTTTTAAAAGAATGCAAAAAACAAAATAGCAAAGAAGGAGGCACAACCATGTCTCTAATACTTGAGTTGACTTTAAGAAATCCAATTATTTAAATAATACACTGCTATTGTGAAAAATTCAAGTAGTACAGAAGGGCATAAAATGAAAAGTTCCACTCCTACCCACCTCTCCTTGCCCAGAAGTAATCCATCTTGATAGTTTACTCTGAATCCTTCCACAACTTTGTTTATCTGCATAGTCAGCTGAGTCTTGAAAGCTTGAGTGGTAGTCTCTTGGCAGTCGAAAAAAGGAACGTTACGTCTTCAAGTGGAGGAACAGCATGCGTGTGCACTGTCACGGGCATGACTGATGTCCAGTCCGTATGTATATTGTCCACTTCTAATTTAAGTATCAACTGGCCTGTAATCACACTGGCATTCAGGCAGAATATTCCATTGTTTTCACTTGGGTGACTTTCTGAACTCCCTTTCCGTGGATCAAAACAAGCATCTTGGGATTATGTCAGGCCAGAAAAAAATGGAGTAGAGGTGTGAATTTGCTTCTCTGGCTACTGACTGCTCTTTGACATTGGTTCCCACCCTCCACCACTTGGGTACTGTGCTCCAGGCAGGCTCAGTGGTTCTCTCCACTGACCACGGACTGGCTGTGGCTTGAGCCACAGCAGTGAGCCACTGGGGTTCTCTTCGTTTGGTCTCCCAGCCTCAGCCCGAACATAGGAAGGTCCCTGCCTTAATCCCCTTCTTGTCTGGAAGTCCCCAACGCTGGCCTTTTTGAAGAAAATGCTAGTATGCTAGTCTTCTGTTTTTTAATTCCTTCAGAGTTGCCCTTTTCATAAAAGGGAAGGCAACAAGGCATTAAACAGTATGCCTTGCTGGGAAAACTAGTCTGGGAAACCCAGAAGAGAATGGCTATTGGGGCAGACGAGGACCTGATTAGAAGGGTTTGCATGGGATTCAAATGTGTTTATATTACCTTGGCATTGTGGGGAGGGGATCGTTGGAGGCTTGAAACAGAGCAGTGGCAGAAATCAGATTTTCCTTTGAAAAAAAATTCTGGTGCCAGCAGGATAGGAGGTTGGAGGGGAACAGGCTAGAGGCAGTTGAGAGCAGTTAGGAGGCTGGGGCGATAGTCAAGAAAGAGCTGTTGTGGGTCCAGCATCTTAATCCTCTCTTGTATCGGAGGCAGTTTCCATTCTGTTGGCCTGTGAATTGGATCATAAGCTAATCTGCTACCATAAAAGACAAAAAAGCCTGGTGTGTACATGTCTAGCCTTGCCCGCAGCTAGAGCTGCGACTCAGTGAGGCAGTAGTTCAGGCAGGTGCTGGTAGGAGCAGTGGCAACAGCGATCCCCCCACGGCCCTGACTCAGGGTCACAGGGGTGGTGGCCGCAGGGAAGGCATCCAGAGGCTGCAGGCGGCAGCCGCAGTGTCTTTGGGACTGTGGTTTGACGTGATGACATTTGGCTGTAGTTCTGGCTACCGGAACTCCCTTTGTTCCTGCCCATTTTCTAAGCCCGAGTTTTCAGCTCTCTGAACAATTTTCATTCAACTTTAAAAATAATCCTCTGAGGAGGTAAGGCAGGTGTTACCATGCTCATGAAGGTGAGGAAACTGAAACTCTGAAAGGATGTGTCATTTGCTTAAGATCAAGAGCTGGTAAGTGGCATAAGCAGTGTTGGACCCATGTCTTGATGTAATAAGGCTCAGTACTTTTTCCACCACCCCCTTGCTTCTCAAACTTGGTAGCTCTTAGTATATGTGGCAAAGTGAAGGCAAGTGCTAGAAACTATGGCTTCCTCATGGCACAGCTTTCTAGAGTTATGTAGATGTCTATTAAGTTAAAAATTAGAAGTTAAGTTATTTAAAACAATACATAATGGAGCAAAATGCAAATGCTAGGTAAAATCAGCAAATTCAAATAAATTTTACCTTTGAAGGAAATAAGCATCTAGATTCCTGAGGGATACAAGAGCGTTCATCTCTGTAGTGTGTACTTTGGTGGAAATGTATAGGAAGTCCTGAAATGAAACCTTAGCCAATCCCCAGGCTAGTGTTTCAATTAGCTACATGTCCCCATTTAATTTAGTAAACACCATATTTGACCTTATATATCTGATCTATGTGTAAGTATATAATAACGTCATTCACATATGTTGTTAAAGCCCCGAAGTCCAGAACGTTTTAATAAATGTGCAATAAAATTTATTTGACCAAAGATTGGTAGAGATGCAGATGCTAACTAATGCTACAAGTACACATGAAACAAAACTCTGCTGAAAAAAAGAGATAAAATGTAAGATGCCTTTTCCATATCTTCATATGCTGCAATGACTACTTGTCATCTGGAAATAATTATGTGTGATGATTTCATAGTGAGGAAACAAAATCATGTTTCAATGAAAGAGTAAGGTAGATATAAATCATAATCATTCTAAATTACAGTTATTAAAATTCTATAAATTCAAAACATTTCAACTCTATAGCTTGGGCAATGAGTCTATTCCGAGTGGCATTGACCAAATAGTATTATTTTCAGATGTTCTAAGTATACCAGGTTACATCTGACCACAAAATGTTTCCCTAGATTACTATTGCACATGCCCATTTATTGTTCTACTATTCATTCAGGCACTACTAGGTGTTGAGGCAAAGATAAATACCACAGTAACGTGCAAATAAGGAATTATAATATGGTGCAATATATAATAATAGAAGTACACGCGAGGCACAGTGTAAGCATCAAAAAATAAATTCTGCCTATAGGCTTCACTGATAGGTTAATCTTTACACTCAGGGTTGGCTCTTAGAGGATGACTACAAGAGCAGCTGCGGACAACATACTCAGACATGGGAAAGGTGAGCAGAGGAGAGTATTTTAGGCAGAGGGGAGCTGCATGTACAGGGACACGGGGACATGCCGTAGTTTCATGACTTCAAAGAATTGCATTGAAAAGCTATAGTGGGATGGAAGGACAAACAGGGGACAGATCACATGAAGGACCTTAAATAATCATGCTATCTGGGCTTTAATGGACATGAGGAAGACAGTAAGAGTTTTAGGCAAGAGCATAGCAAAAGAATGTTTACCCTTTGGAAAAATGGCTCTGAAGATAGTGTGGGGAATAGCTTGGAGAGGAAAGAGACAAAGGAAAGAGTCCAGGTGAAAAGTAACAAAGACATGTGAAAATAGAGATGAAGAGATGAGGAAAATATGCAGGAAATATCTGAGTAATGGGACCACAGAAAATGATAATAAATGGAATGTGAAGGGTGAAGAATGGTGAGGACTTAGACAAATGGGTGATTATCAAGTAAAAAAAAAAAACAAAATAGGAATATAGAAATAACGGATTTGGTGGAAATAAAAATGAGCTCACTTTTGGCAAGAATGTGAGCTGTCTGTGCATTATGCAGGTAGAGCGACAGTGTGGGCAATGGTATGCATGGAAGAGATCAGGGCCACAACAGTAACCGAAGTCACCCATTACACAGGAAGCAAGGACAACTATGGGGCTGAGTGAGATTGCCCAACAGGAAGAAATATTCTGAAGAAATATTGTGTATGTGCCTCAGTATCATTAGTAGTCATCACGTCTTTGTCAATAATAATTGCTGGAATGCGTTTTCTCCTTCATGCCTAGGAATGTGTGCCATGATGTGGTGGAAGGAAGGCTGGCCTGGGGAGCAGGAGACTTGGCTCTCAATCCTGGCTCTCTCAGGAGCTCATTGCATGATGTTGAGCAAGTCATTAAACCATTCCCTCCCTTGGTTTCTTTATCTGTGAAGTGAGGGGGCTGGATTAGATGAGTTTGAGCAGTCTGTAATTCTTCAACCAGTTCTCTAAATTGCATGACTTCTTCTGACGGGCTCAGATGAAGCTGCCAGTGAAACCTGAAGGAACCGAAAATAGAGATGAAAAGAAATTTGGCCTAGTAAGAGACACAAACTTCAGAATTTCCTCATAAATAATGGAAAGCTGACTTAGAAAAATATTTCTGCTGTACTTTGGGAGCAGTTATTGTAGACTATTATGAAATTGTGGGGCCTTTTATTGAAAGAGAATGATACCTGATCACAAATATCTGGGTTTTGATTGAATGACTTCTGGTCCAAGTTTTTTATTTATTTATTACTTTTTAAAAAGATTTTATTTTTATTTATTTATTTGAGAGAGAGAGAAGGAGAGACAGTGAGAGAGTATAAGCGGGGAGGAGAGGGAGAAGCAGACTCCCCACTGAGCAAGGAGCCCGATGTAGGGTTCGATCCCAGGACCCCGGGATCATGACCTGAGCTGAAGGCAGACACTTAAGTGACTGAACCACCCAGGGGCCCTTGGTCCAAGTTTTTAGAAAATAACCATACAAGGTTGTTTCACTTAAAAGCCACCAACTTAGAGCTTCATTGCAGTAGGGATTATGTAATAGGTCTGATAACATTTGCCCCTTCTGGCCAATTATGACTGTCTCTAAGTAACACAGGAATAGAGAACCTTTATTGTAATTATACCACATTTGAATTGTATGTCCTTATGATGGCAGGCCATTCAGATGATTGCAGAGAGAGACCTTACTAATAGATGGACTTATGACACTGAGCTGGCACCCAAACAAAATATGTGAGAAGTTTTCCCTTTGTGTTCCCCAAAGTGCCAGATAAGGTGGGCTAGAAGCACCAAAGAAGCACAGACCGTAGCTCAACTAACAAACCAAAACATCTGTGAAGATATTCACTACCTGTATTGTAGTATCTGGCTAACAAAATTATTTTGTAGTTTTGATTGAGCGGCAGTCTGGCAGCCCCTTTCTACTAAGCCCCTGGATAATAATTAATCTCTGAATGTCAGAAGATGATCTTATTTGTGAGGAGCCCTGAGCTCACTGTGACTTACAGCAATCGGGCACCAAAAGCATCAGAACGTAGCGCTTTGCATTGTGAATAGAAACCTGTGCCAAAAGAGTAGGATTTGTTTAACTTAATCATAGTTTGTAAAAATGTTTAAAAATTAAAGGCAGAGTAGAAAGGTAAAGAGTTAATGCACAAAAATTAATACATATAAACGGACAACAACCAATCGAGAGACTGGAACAGAATGCAAAAGCAAGCCTAGGAATGACAAAAAGGCAAAGATAAAAAGACAAAATCCTGGGAATAAACACAATAAAAAATGTGTAAGACCGATATGAAGAAAACTTTAAAATGCTACTGCACGATGTGCAAGAAGACTTTGGACAAGTGAAAGACTTCTATTTTGGAAAGAGATCCAAGATACATTATTAGGTGAAACGAACAAGGGACAGAACAGTATGTGAAGTATCTTACTTTTCATATAAAAAAAGAAAATAAGAATCTACATTTCTATTCACTTGTGTACAGAGAAACTCTGAAAAGATTCCTAAGACATTTCCTATGGAGGGTGTGGAAATGGAGCAGATAAGAGACATGAAAGGGAGACAGGATTTTTCATACCCATTAGAGAGCACCTTCTCAGTCAGTTTTACAGTTATATAGCATTGCATTCTGTGTCTGTACTACAATTTGTTTTAATCAGACTCCTGCTGGTATATAGATTGTTTCCAGTGATTTATTATTACAATCAATTCTACAATTAATCATATAAATGATGACCTTTTCAAAAAGCCAAATTTTAAACCATAAATAAAACTCCCAACCAAAAAAATTCCAGAAGTAAAAAGCAAACACTTTCAAACGAAAGCTCTGAGTTCTTAGATATCAATAGTGAAGTTCAAAACAGCAAGTCTTGGAAGGGATGGAGTGTAGGATGAATAGTTAAGCATCTCTCCTTTCCCCCTCCCCCACCGATTCCCATACCAGCCATCCAAAGTACACCAGCTCTCTTGCTTATGAATGAAGAAGCATCCCCACGCCTTCAGTGCAGATGAAAAACAAGTCAAATTATTTCCTCCATGCAAGTTAGCACAGGGCTCAAAAGTTGTCCTAATTACTCAGCTGTCATCATTCTCACCCTGTCTCCGGCCACTGAGGCTACTTGGCTAGACTGGTGGGTGTGGCAAGGTATTTATTAAAATAGTAACTTTTATTGGTTCTCTCTTTAGTTTTCTCCCCTACATTTGGAGCAGAGAGCTCCGTTTTTGCTCCCTTGTCTCAGAGATGGTTTGTAGCTGACTAGAACGCAGGAGCTTCCTGAGGAAAGGCACTCCGTTTATTTATAAAAACCTTAACTCACAGAAGAGATTGTACTAGATATCCTGAGTGAAGAAAGGAGAAAGGGGAGTGCTTTTGAAAGTGGCAAGAGAAGAAAAGGGCTAACTTTTCCATCCAGGGCAGAGATAGCAGTCTACAGGTTTTTAAAGTTGCAGGGGCCTACTCCTGGCTCTCTACCTGGGCCTTAGAGGGAATGGCTGCATGGCTTTTGAACCCTGGGTACCAGGGTCCCAGCCCTGGTTGTTTTCTTTGTCCCGTGAGTGGCTCAGGAGCAACTTCTCACTGGATTTCAGGAATCGTTGACACAGTGAGCATATCAGCAGCAACCAGGATGAACTGGAGAATAGTTTTCTCTGTGACTCGGTTAGAAATCCTTTAAGTTGCAAATATTGAGAAACTCAATATACGGTGGCTTAAACAAAGAGAGTGTTTCTTTTTCCTCTTAAAACAAGAAGTTCTAGCAGGAAGTGACTCCTGGAATGGGTTCAGTGGCTCAATGATGTTGGGGCCACCAAGTGTGTAGTTCTCCCAGTCTGAGCTTTATGATTGCAAGATGGCTGCTGCAATTCCAGATACCATGTCCCTATTAAGTCAGGAGAATGAGAGGAAGAGGGAGCATGAGGGTCTTCATTTTTTGTCGGGGAAGAGCAAATCGTTTCCTAACCCCCAGCAGAAGGAAGTTCTTTTACCTCTCATTGGCCAGGACCATCATTTGACCACTTGTCCACCCCTCACGTCAAGGAAGGTGGCAAAGCAAAAGGGACTTGGTAATTCCTGTTGGGTTAGCCAAAACCACAGTGACTGCCACACCCAATTTGGGGGGCACTGCATAAGCATCCTGAATCTATATGATCAGTGGGAGATGAAACCCCCAAAATGACAAAGAATCTATTTTCCACCACCCAGTGAGGTACCATGGGATTAGGATGAATTTTAAAGAAACCAACTAGGATGAACTAAACACATTCTTTTTAATCAACAACAACGACAACAACAACAACAAAAATAAGAGGTAAAAGGTGACGTTTCTTGCATGTCAGAGTTTGTGGTTATAAATTCATTACCTTTTACACAGGCATCAATGATCTTAAAAAAGAAAAAGATCTTCGCCTTTAATGAGTCATCCTGAAACAAAGTAAAAAAAAAAAGAAAGAAAGAAAGAAAGAAAAGAAAGAAAGAAACAGCAGTAGTAAAAGCTTCCTAGCATGCAGTTACCAAATCTGTTCACCATGGGCCTGAGAACTCAACTGTGGACATTTAAACACAGGCAATGAACATAAACCCAGTTTATGAGGCATGTTTGACTAAAGGTCAACATTATTTAAACATAGTCATAGAACCTCTAAGATTTGCCATGCAGGTGGCTGCATATGGGCTCTTTCCAAATCTCACTTAATTGGACAATGCCTGTATTTTAAATATCAGATGTGAGTCTCTCTCTGCTAAATGTAGTCAGTTCCACCAAACCCTAATCTTGCCTGGCAGGTGGCCCATATTTCTGAATTTCTGTTCTGTGCTTTATGTTCTTTCAGACTTGATTTCCACTTTGTTTTTAACTGCCATTAGACTAGTTAATTCTGTTGTCTCTTAGCCCTGGTTCTAGATCCCTCTCTTCTTTCTTCTCTGCTCTGCTTGTGTTTTCTCTTCTACTGTTCTTCCAAAGAATGTGTTTGTCTCCTCATCAGCTGGCTGTCTTCTCTCCTCAGAGGGGGCATAATGTGAGTAGTCTAAGGAATGGCAGCAGAACATGGGATCAGGCAAACAAGCTGCTGCTTGTTACAGAGATAGATCATTAACTTCAGATCATTAAGTGCAATTTGTCAGCTTATCTCTTTCAAACTTAGTATAAGGAAGTCATTTCCCAGGGGTAACCACTTGCCAGCTAGAACTTTTATGCATCTGACCAGTATAGATGAAATTGATGGGGGGCCCTTTGAAATCCTTCCGGTATTATCTCTATAATGTGACATTTCATATCATGGGATTATTGTTAATATTAACAAGAAGTACCTATAAGGTGTTTGGAGTTTCTAAGATGAAATATGTCACATAACTGGGACAAATCCTTTTGGGAAGATAGAATGTGAATATAGGGAATATTGCCTATATCATGGAGCCAAAATCTCTAAGGCCTGTGGATTTATTCTCACTGATATGCAGCTAAGGATAGTGGTCAACACTTTTTGAACATGGCTTCTCCCAGTTGAAAAGGAAGGGTAATTTGTCTTCATCTGTATGTGTGCACGCATGTCCCGTATAGAGCAGATTTGCCACAAAGCCAATGAACACTCCGGAGCCCCTTTCTTGCTTGAGCCCCTTCCAAAGTTCCTGCTGCCCATTTTGTAATTTCACATTATTTTTCGTAAAGAAGACCCCCTAAATTGCATAAGCTCCAGGCTTCGCAAAATCTGCATCTGTACCTTATCCGATATATGACACAACTTTCCATTTCCAATTTTTAGTTATACCCTGTATTTTATTGGAAATGAGCAGTAAATTAGTGGCATCATTTAAAACAAAAAACTCATTTTATTTGCTTCTGGTTTTATGATTAGTTTTGTAGTTAAATTTAACCATTTGGAGGCACTTTCATATAACCTCCATTGAGGGCAATTCAGCAATAGTTTTAAAAATTATAAATATCCTTGCAGAGTTCTAAGTTGCCATATCTACAAAACTATTCAGTAGCCAACGATTGAAAACACCCTAAAAGTCATCAATAAAAGACTAGTTAAATAAATTATGGTACATCCGTATAAACACTGTACAGCTATAAAAAAAAAAAGTGAGAAAGATCTCTATGTGTTGGTATGGAAAGGTTTCCAAGATATATTGTTAATAAAGTATAAAATGATGACTATAGTATGCTAGATAGTGCAGTAAAAGGGTGGGGGATAAGAATTTATATTTACAATGGCTTGTGTTTGCATAAAGTAATTTTGAAAGGACATATAAAAAACTAATAAAAGAAACTACCTATGGTAGTGTGAGTATGGGAATTAGATGGGTGAGAAGACAGGAGTGGAAGTGAGATATTTCACAGTTTTACGCATTGTGTACACAAAACCATTGGAATGTATTACTCACAAAGTAAAATCAGAAAGAAACAAGAAACTGCCTGCATGCTCTTCTCCTGTCTCAGTGTGTCTATATCCTGTTAGCCCTCCAAGCATAAGTGTCATTGTAATGACTTCACGAAGCTTCTCCTGGAGGAAGAAACTTAACCATTGCACCAGCACTGGAACCAATTTCTGTTAGGACAAATCAATCCCCATCCTGTGTGATCCTTATTTAGAAATGTCATTTTCGAGGCTGTTCTCTATTTACCTCCTGCCATTCTTGCCCTCACTTCTCCATGACCTTCACACTGTACTTCTCTCAGTTTCTTGAACAGTACATCCCCTCCCACAGAGATGCTTTCCCTGACCCCCTTGACTTCGTTGGGTTACCTTGTTTTTCTTTTCCATCCCTGCATATTGCTTTTCCAAAATACTTACCTCACTTGTTATTCTTTACAATATGGGTCTTCCCTACTCAAGATTCTAGACCAAAGGCTCCATGCTGGTCTGAGTTGTATTTGAACTGTTTACTTCTGTGTTCCTAGTGCTTAATACAGTTCCTAGCAAGAGTTAGCAAATAATTATTGACTGATAATGAAAGTGTTTCCTCCTTACCGGAGAGTGATTTCCTTACAGGTAAGATATGTCTCTCTCTGTAGCACACGTAACAAATGACAATAGCGTTAACATAAGAGACAGGGGTTCAAATAATAGCTGCCATTACCAGCTCCGGGATCTTACCTTTTAGCCTCCCTGGGCTTCAGAGATCTCATTTACATTAAGAATTTCATTCATTCTGTCAGTCAGCAAATATTTACTGAGAGCCAGCCATCTGCCAGGCACTATTCTAGTACCTGTGGAAACAGAGAAGTGCTCACTTTCTGCAACACAGATTTTAACTGGGATGGGGTGAGGTTGGGTAGAGAGAAGCACAATAAATACTTCATCCAAGTAAACAAAAATGTCAAGTGATGAGAGAGGCTACAATAGGCAATGGAGGGTAGCTAATTCCGAGCAGCCAGGGAAGGCCTCTCGGAAGAGATAATGTTTGAAGTGAGTTTTGCAGTAGATTAAATGAGACAGTGTCTGCCAACACTTTAAAATCGTACCTGGCGTATGATGAACTCCGATAAATGATAACGATCAGTATAACTGAACGTTTGTCAAAAGAATGAACTAAAAGTATATGAAAGTATTGTTTAATATATAAAATGCTGTAATCACAAGATGTATTCATATAGGGTGTTATTTGAGGAAGCGAGCTCTTTTCTGACTGAGAGAATTTCCTTTTCTTTACTGAAATAGTTAATGCTCCTCCAAAGCAGTACAATTACTACCCTGGGAGTGAAGTCATTACTCATTGTGTCTAACTATGTACTCAGAAATCACAGAAATATATGTAACATTGCTGTTCATAAATGGATACAGTGTTCTTTAAGGTCCAGAGAACCTATGAGTTTTTACGTGTTTGTTAAATCTGAGCTGAAGGAAAACATGGTTGGGGTACAGATCTCAAAGAGGGCGACCACAGATGTGTCAACACAGACCCACTCCTAAACTATAAAAAGTCCCTGACAATTCACATCTTCCTGATGAGGTAGCAAAATCACTGGAATGTGTTGGCTGGTATGTATTATGGGGTAGGGTTAAGAACCTCCCTTATGCCAGGCATTTTTCATTTAATCTCCAAAAAATATATAAGGAAGGTAGCTGTCTTAGGTTGGGTTCCCAGAGCTGAACCTTAGATGAGGATATGACTTCCAGGTGAATCTCTACTTAGGCTTGGGAACCCCTGGAATTTGGGGGTGTATCCCCAAATTTGTCCCCATTTGAGGCAGGGGGTGGGTGTGTATACACACACACAAGTAATAAACAGGACCCCAAGAATCTAGGCAGAACACTGACCGTGTCCTCTATGGTACCCATATCCCTGATTTACATAAGAGGAAATCTGGGTGTTCATGCACTCAGAGAGGTTAAATACTTTGCTCAAGGTCACCTATTTATTAAGTGGCAGAACTCAGATACAAACCCAGACAAGCCTGACTCCACAGTTCACGTTCATTCTCTTCTACCAAATGTGCCTCCCTTTCCTGACCAGCAGCCATATATACTGAAACATATTCTGCATTTATATAAATAAATATTCTTACCTAGCTTTCTGAGGCAGAAGACTATCAGGAATTGCCCCAAACACTGTATTTGGGATTCTTTAGAAAAGCAACTGTCCAACAGAAATAGAGTGCGAGCCACGTATGTAATTTAAAATTTGCCAGTGACCACAATAAAAGAATAAAAGAAACAAGTGAAATTAAATTTAATAGTGCACTTACCAAAATATGATCTTGAAATGTAGTCAAGATAGATATTTAAAAAGATCTTTACATTCTTTTTTCACATAAAGTCTTTTTGTGTATTTTACACTATTGCACAACTCAATATGGTTGTAAAATATTTATCAGAAATACTTGTGAATTTAGATTTCATAAATTTTATAGTTGAAAAAGGGTTAGATTTACATAGCCAAGTTGGTCCAAACATGCTTAGAAGTTTTCATAATAAAATTGAATATCATTTTTTAATTTAAATCCATTAAAATTAAATATTAAAAGTATTCAGTCCCTCAGTCACACCAACCACATTTCAAACGCTCGATAGTTTCGCGAGGCTACTAGGTACTATATAGAACAGTACAGAAAATTATCCTATGAGAAAGTACAAGGATGTGATTCTGTACACCATCAGGGACTGAACCAGTCAGTCTTTCAACAAATAAATATTGAGTATCTATCATGTGTTGCACATAGTAAATATGATGATGAAACAAAACACCCTTGGCTAGAAACAGTTAACTTACAAGGGCTTTGCAATTGAAGTGGCTCAGAAGGAATGAGAATTAGCCATGTTAATAGTTTTGGACCAGAGCCACTCAGGAAGGAGATAGAATTGTCTTGTGCTTGATCTTGGCTACGTGCGATATTTTATTGCCTACGTGTAATACTTTATTTTCATCTCTGGAGACCTGGTTACCTGGTTTCAGTGCATCTTGTAATCTGGTGAGAAGCTCTGCCTCAAACCAAGAGCATTGGTAAGTGGCCATTTTGACCCCCTAACCCCATCAGTACATGCCTGGTGGTGCTAGAAGCACAGTCAGGTGCTAGGACATGGCAATACTAGAAAGAAGCTGGCATACTTTTAAATATATGTGCAAGTTTATGCTCAAAAGAAACGAGCACATTTTCAAAAGGCATGTGCAAAGATGTTCATGGCAACACTATTCTTAATTGCCAAAAACTGGGAATTATTCAAACACACATCAACAGTAGAATGATTTTCTTAAAGATTTTATTTTATTATTTATTTGAGAGAGAGAATGAGTAGGGGGGTGGGGAGGGGAAGGGGCAGAGGAAAAGGGAGAAGCAGACTCCCCACTGAGCGGGGAGCCGGATGCTGGGCTCCATCCTAGGACCCCAGGATCATGACCTGCGCTGAAGGCAGACGCTCAACTGACTAAGCCACCCAGGCGCCCCAGTGGTAGAATGATTTAATAAATAGTGGAGTTTTCTGGAATATTCATGCAGTAAAATACCATATAGCAAGGAGAATGAAAAACCTACAATTATATTCAACATTATGAACGAATCTTCCAAACAAACTGTGTAAAAGGAGCCAAAGAAGCCAGATACAAAAAAGAACAAACTATAGGATTCCCTTTATACCAAATTCAAAAATAGGCAAAACTAATTTATAATTTTAGCAGTCATGATAGTCACTCAGTTTGAATGGGAATGGGTATAGGGGATTGTGATTAAAAAGTAGCATGAAGGGGAATCCTGCAATGCTGGCAAAATTCTATTTCTTAATTGTAAGTTGTTATACAGGTATGTTTAATGAATATACTTATAACTGGTACAATTTCTGTATGTCTGTTATGCTTTTAAATATATATATATATTTGTTAATTAAAATATATTTTTTCTTATTTTTCTTCTGAAGACCAACAGAGTTCTGATGTCCATTCTGGAACTCTAGAGACAAGCTGGGCATGTGTAAAAAAGTTAAAATTATTCTACTGGGCGGTTCTACTTTCCTAAAATCACAAAGAACTTTCTAGGAAGCAAAGGAAAGGCATAGACTTGGAGTCAATGAGGTTAGCAGGTGACAAAAAAGAGAACTTAGTTCTCTTTGAGGTTTCCCTGCCTGGCATGTCCTTCCCTCACCTCTGCCTAATGAAATCCTAAACTCCTTCAAGTTCCATTTAGTAACATTTCTTCCAGGAAGGCTTCCCAGATTGCCTAAACAAAAGTTATCTCTCCTTCCAAATTTGTAGGGCACTTGTCAGTACTATTCATCACATACTACCATGCTTTACAGCAATTCCTAGAGACAGTGCGGTGTAGCACTTAGAAGCTTGGGCAGGGAGTCATCAGGGCTAAAGACGTGCCTCTACCACTTCTGTATGGCCCGAAGAAATTGTTTAGTCACTGTGCGTTTATTTTCTCAGTTGTGAAATGGAGATGATAACAATAGGACCTCCCCAATAAGTTGTTGTGAAGATAAAATAAAACAATGGATGTACGTCGGCTGGAAATCAGTGAGATCTCAGGAAATATTAACTGTTATTGCTATGGTTATTATTATTATTATTATCATCTACTCCAGCAGATAATAGGTTCCCAAAGAATATGGAACATGACTTAAATGCTCCATTACACACATCCCATGTTGGCTTGCTTTATAATAGTCATGTTTTTTTCTATCTTTCCGACTAGCCTAAACTCCTCAAGAACAGGGAAAACAACCTCACGTTGACCCTTCACATTGTATAATGGTGGGATTCAGGCTATGTAGATGCTTAGTAATGGGTCATATCTATTTGCCCGTCCTCATTTGGCCACACTCCAAACAATCAAAAGAGAACTTCCATAAACTCACACCACAAAGTTTCCTACCTCTAAGGTGACCGACCAAACATTCCTGTTGGCCCTTGGCTCTGTGCGTTTGGGCCCTGAAAGTCTCATGATCCCCAAAAGCCTTCAGTCCGAGACACACCAGGATGGTTGATCCCCCACCTGCATCTGTGCCCATCCACTCGGCTAGCCTGCTGTTTTTATGGATGAACAATGCTTCTTACTCCTGTCCAAAGCCAAGCCCTCATTCTGGTTGGCATTTCTTCTGCCTACTCAAGGACTGGGGGCTCTTGAAACCCCTTCTCTCCTTCCTGAGTCTTCCTCTCTGAACCATTCCCATCAGCATGCAAACATGTTGTCATTTCTCCTACTTAAAAAAAGCCCTAAAACATTAAAACAAAAAACACAATAGCAATAACAACAAAAAGTCTGGAACCTACATCTCCCTCAAGCCAGCCCCCCCCCCCCATTTCTTGGCTCCTCTTCATAACAAAACTCCTTAAATGAATTGTTTATTCACAGTCTCCAATTTCAATGGCCCCTTTTTCCTTTCTTGTTGAACCACTTTAATCAGGCTTTTGTCCCCAGGTCCCCATAGATGTAGGTCTATAGATGTCTCAGTTTGCCAATGGTCTAGAACTTTCCCAGACTGTTGCATTATGAGAAATAAAATTCTATTGTTTTGAACCATTGTATTTTCTCGTTTTCTTTAATCACAGAAGTTTATCCTAGTTTAAGTAATAGAGCAAAGAACTTCCACATTTACATATTCAGTGCATACCCCTCCTCTGCACTTCATACTTATGTATCCAACGGTCTACTCTGCAACCATTTAAATACATAGTAAGCATCTCATACTTAACATGCCAAAGCTAAACAGTTAATTTCCATCCCTAAGCTATCTCCCCTTTCAGAAAATCGTTCTCCATTCTTCTTGCTCAGGTCCCAAGCCATGAAGTCATCCCCGACACCATTCCTTCTCTCATCCGGTCCACCAAGAAAGGCCACCAGCATCTCTTGCCAGATATGGCAAAAGCTTCCCCACTGCTTCCACGCTGGCCTGCCCAGTCTGTTCTCAACACAGGAGCCAGAATAATCCTCTAACATCAGAGGTCAGTGTAAGTCACTCTTCTGCTCAAATCTTCCTCCCATGGCTTCCTGTCTCATTCAGAATAAAATCCAGAGCACTTACCTTGACCTACAAAGCCAAATGATCCTGTCCCATTACCTGTCTGACCTCATCTCCTACTTTCTCTGCCTTCCTTATTCTGCCTGGGCCTCATGGGCCTCCTCGCTTGCCTCAAACACACATAGCCACTTAAGCATCTGGCTGTGAACATGCAGATCCTCCTGCCCAGACGGCTCTGCCCTAGATCACGACATGATTACTTCCACATTTCTTCAGTCTCTCCTCGAATTTTAAATTCTTTCCCTTGGCTTTTAAATCACTCATTTATTGATATAAGAAATAGTTTCCATGCAATAGACACTGTGGGAACTTGAAGATGAATATGACATGGACTCCGCCCTCCAAAAACTCCTAAATTGGACTGGAGACTGGGCTTTTCAGAAGGTTTCCCAGGGGAGATGACCCCTAGGATGAATCTAGGAGTTAGTTAGTGGGGGAAGAGAGAGAGAGTGTAGTGACCATGTGTGGGTATGAGAGCGTATACCATATTCAGAGGCTACAAGATCAGCCTTTCCCGCCCCAGAGTCTGGTCATGTGCTGTAAGGCGAGCACTATAGATAGCTCAGTTAACTGCAGGAGGATGGGAAGGAGAGGAAAGAGCCACTGCTGGCCCCGAGGGTGGTGCAGGAAAGGAAGCCAAGAGCAGTGACGAGACAGAGATTGCAGGGTCCTGCCAGTGACAAGTGAGGACAGCAGACAAGCAGTTAGAATGAGCAGCCCATTAGAAAGAGGGAGACATGGCCGAACATCATGGGCAGAATTCAGGAACGGGGATTCCTGCAGCTAGTAACGTTTGGAGATTATAATAGCAATGGGAGTCTGCACACTGATGGCCCCAAATGAACCAGGTTCCCTGGTGCTCGTACCTTCTTCAGTTTCCCTCCTTAAATATCGGCTGGACCTGTGACTTGCTTTAACCAAATTGTTCTCAACCAGGGGAGACTTTGCCCTCCCAGGGTACTCCTGACAATGTTTGGAGGCAATTTTGTCAAAAGTTAGGGGAAGGGGAGTGCAACTGGCATCTAGTGGGTAGAGGCCAGAAAGGTGTCAGACATGGAACAGTGGACAGTACAGTCCCCCACCTCAAAGAATTACCCAGCCCCAAATGTCAAAAGTGCTAAGATTGAAAATCCAATAGAATGCAACCTAAGCCTTGAGACCTTATGCCTCAAGAATCTAGAAGCTTCCACTTTTGCACCCGTGGAAGCAGATCAGCCAAACTTCTTACATGGGCAGCTCTCCACGGAGAGACCACATGAGAAGCAGCAGTACTACGGCTACACGGAAGAGAACGGAGAACCCAGCTCACAGCAAGAACCGAGGTCCCAGATATATGATCCCAGGTAAACTCTTTCTGCCGGCTCCCAACCATTTGAGCTATCTTTGCTGAAGTGTCAGATAAGTGAGCTGAGGTGCTATCATGGATATTCCAGCACCAGCAGATACTACAGGGAGCAGAGACGAGTTGTCCCTTCTGAGCCCTGTCCAAATTACAGAATCAGAAGCAAATACATAAAATGTCCATCTAAGTCTCTAAGTTCGGGGATAGTTTGTACACTGCAATAGATAGAGGAAACCACAGCCAACATAATAGACACTGTTCTAAATCCATTCTAACTACAACCCTATGAAATGGAATGTGTTCTTGTCAATGTCACTTCAGCTATGAGGAAGCCTACGCACATAAGCACAAAGGAGTTCAGTACCCACCAAGGTTAACACACTGAGGAAGGAAGAGAATTGGGTTTTGAACTCAGGCAGCCTGACTCCAGAGGCTAGGTCTTAACCATCATGACATACAGCCTCTCTCTGGGCATTCATTCATTCATTCATTCATTTAATGTATATTTATGATCTACCATGTGCCAGGAACTCTTCTATGCGCGTGGGACACAACAGAGCCCAAAACAGACAAAAATCCTGGTCTCATGGAACTTACTTCCAGTGAAGTCTGAGAAACCATAGAAGTGTACTATCAGGTCACAAGACACTGATTGTCTATTTTGGCTGCCAGGCATCTATTCTAGCACCCCCATTTCCACGGGGGGGATTACCCTTCCTTTTGGATACAATCTATTAAGACTGTTACTGAAGGTGGGCAGCCCACCCCTCACCCAGCTGGGCCAAATGTTCCTCTCCCAGGATTTGAGTCCTCAGAAAAGTAGCAGAAAGATTGAAAATAGGTGGAATTCATTCACTCCAGGAGTGGCTCCCAGAAAAAAACTATCAAGGAGCTCCTGCTACTCAGACCCCAAAATCTGCCCTGCCTCCTCTCCACTTTTGAGCCTTGTTCTCTAGTCTTCTTGTTACTCTGTGAGTCGTCTGATATCTTCCTAATAAATGCCTACACTGAGTTGGGCAGAGACTCGTTCTACTGCTTGTGGTTAAAAGGCTCCAACTGCAAGTCTGGAGTTCAGGAGAAGGTCTCTGGGCCCAGGGAGAGGGACTGGCAGGAAACAAGCAAATAGTAATGATATCCCCCAATAATCTCCATTATTCATCTCTGGTTTCTTGATATGGGCAATTGATGTTTCCTCGGCCTTATCTAAAATGTTCGGCAAAAAGAGTTTCAAGGGTCCTTCTTCAAATCAGATTGCTGTGTTAAGACATTTCTGCATAGGGCGCCTGAGTGGCTCAGTTGGTTAAGCGACTGCCTTCAGCTCAGGTCATGATCCTGGAGTCCCGGAATCGAGTCCCGCATCGGGCTCCCTGCTTGGCAGAGAGTCTGCTTCTCCCTCTGACCCTCCTCCCTCTCATGCTCTCTGTCTCTCATTCTCTCTCTCTCAGATAAATAAATAAAATCTTTAAAAAAAAAAAGACATTTCTGCATAGAAATTCTGAAGCCACAATTGAAAATAATCTTTAAAGCAGAGACTGAGATACAGGACACCAGTGAATAGAAATGGAATAAAGATCCCAGACTGTATAGAAGCCCAAGAGTTGGGATGGAACCTGAGCTCAGAAGCACACGCCCAAGCAAAGAGGGATTCTATGCCCTATCCCAGACTCCCTGATTCAAATCTGGGGTGGGGACCACGAATGTTCATTTTTGGATGAATGATGCTGACAGTGATTCGGAGGCTCACTAAAGTTTGATAACCTTCTGTTCATTGCTAAGCTAGAGCCCCTTTGAATAGTGCTTATCAAACTTTAACATGCAGACGAGTGATCTCGCTAAGAGGCAGCTACTGATTCAGGAGGTTTGGGGTGGAGCCTGAGACTCTGCATTTCTAACAGGTGGGCAGATGATGCACTTGTTGCTCAGATCATATTTTGAGTAGCAAAGCCCTGGAACACTCTGGCCTCCACACTAGATGGGTCACAGAGTCTGGGTGGGGCTAAGCCTGAGGCTGGGAGGCAGAAGGCACAGACCCAGGAGGGAAGCTGAGACATAGAAAGAGCCTGACAGCTCATTCCTTGGCAAACTGACGGAATGAAATCACAGAGCCTGCAAAACTGACAATCAGATTCTTTTTTTTTTTTTAAAGATTTTATTTATTTATTTGAGAGAGAGAGAATGAGAGACAGAGAGCATGAGAGGGAGGAGGGTCAGAGGGAGAAGCAGACCCCCCCGCTGAGCAGGGAGCCCGATGCGGGACTCGATCCAGGGACTCCAGGATCATGACCTGAGCTGAAGGCAGTCGCTTAACCAACTGAGCCACCCAGGCGCCCTGACAATCAGATTCTTAACCGCCACAATGCTACCACCCTTCGGGCTGAACCTGAGCAGTCCCTAAAGGAGCTATGAGACTTAATCCATTAATTAAATCCTCAAATAGCTACTTTTCCTGATCCTTTCCCTCTGAGTCCTGGCTCAGTGTTACAAGATGAAACAAAAACAAAGACGTGATTCCAAAGTTCAATCTGATGTAATTGGGTGCTTTGTTCTTAATTAGAGTGCAAAGTATTTATTTATTTATTTTTGTAGGCCATTGAGTCTGTGTAGATAGTAGTTTCGTGTTTACTGTTCTAATAAAAACTGCTTCTCATTATGAGAATAAAAGTGTTGAAAAAGCTGACATAGACAGCTTTCAAATGATGGATGAGACAGAACCAAATTATTCTGAAGAGCTTGTGAATATTTATTTACAAGACATGGCCCTTCTCTCCCTATTCATTCACATGTTGACTAGCAATCATGGTCCAGGTATCATGCTAAGCACTGGCGTTTGTTATAGAGGTTATGTGGTACCAAGGGTCTGGCCAAAAAACTCAGAAATTCAGCCTCTGTATATTGTTTAATGAAGCTCACAGGATCCACTCCATTGTTGGATTTATTTATTAATTGGAAGACTAGGTGCAAATCCTTATCTATTCCCTGTCCTCTGGAGGAAACCCAAAAACTGAAGGTAGAGTTCCAAAGAGTAGGGAATAAATAACAGGTGGTCTGGGCTTCGTTCAAAATGTGAGTCACACTAAAAATGAGTGTGGGGTTTTTTTTTAAGAGTCATTTCCACTCCAGATTTCAATGTATGCTACTCATATCAAGTGGGTTTTTAATAGCTACCCCCATGGCTGTATAGGAAGGCAAAACACTATTGAACTGACATTTTTATAAGGTGGGCAGCATTTGCAGGGCTGAGCAGAAGAAGCTGGAAAAGGAACCTCTCTTAAAGCTTTTATCCCCTACATACAATGGTACATCAAACCAGAAGTTTTAAAACCTCTGGTTTGTATACTAGAATTATTTCTCAAATAGCAATTTCCAAGGCATCTGAATGATATTAAAATCACTTAAAAGTATGTGTTAAGCACCCACATGCAAATTCTTAGTGACAGAACTATGGCTGTTGAAGGAAACTCCTGGAAATGATTAGTGAGGGAACATGAGACAGTCAGGAAGGAGAAGTCCAAAGTGAGGGCAAGCAGAGGAAAGTAGGACAGTCAAGGAAAGGGCTGAAGCAAAGGGTGTGCTGACATAAGGTCTAGGGAAGAAGGTTGAAGTAGAATGAGAAGTACAGAAACCATCACCAAGACCTTGAAAGACTTGAGAAAAAAGTAAAGGCATCAAAAGGAATATCACCTTCTTGGAAAGGCCTTACCTTACCGATGTAGCTAAAATAAGTACCCTGCTCTCAACATATCATTCTCTATACATTACCTGGTCTTATTCACTGCTGTAACCCTAAACCTAGGGTAGTGCCTGACAATAGCTAAGTGCTCGACAAAGTGTGAGTTGAATAAATTAATAAATGAAACCAATAAAGGGATTTGATAAGTGGAAAAGGCAGAATGCTAGTGTAAGTGTTTAGGGAAGAGATGCAATGAATAAAGATGGGGGGGAAGAGAGCAAATAAAAGTAAAACCTTTTATCACATCTTAAAATTCAAGATAAAAAGATATGTGAGTCTTGTACCCACCCCAAATTTCATCTAAACAGCCCAGAAACATTCAAAAATATTTGTGAGCTTTAGAAAAGAAACGTCAAATAATTTTCAAAGAGAAAAACTGGACCCTTGATTCTGGGTAAAAGGGCCTGAAGACTCCAGAAACTCTCCAGCCCCTCCCACCCTCAGCTGCAGAAAAGGGCCTCAAGCAAGTTGCATTGCCCTAAGGGGCTCATGGGACCCCCACGGAAAGTCACGCTAGAGGGAACATCAAATGTCACTTGGGAGCAGTTCAAGAAAAGAGGAAAACAGAATTAGTAAGGGGAAAAGCTTTATAAATCTAGTAAGTAGTCAGAATAGAGAATTTGACTAACCACCCCTCCCACCATCCCTTGGTCTCCACAGACAATGTCTCATTGTTGGGATTATGTTTATTTGAGAAAAGACAAAGCCTCAGCTGTGAGTCTGTGGTTGTGCATGCCTAGTACTTATTTTACCAAATGTCTTGGTGCTGGCAGGAGTGATGCTGAAGGGGCTGGTTTAGGCAAAGGACAAAGGAGCGACTTGACTCCACGAGCATGAGGATATATTACAAGGCACCTTCTCCATCAGAGACCTGCATTACTCAGTTCTTGCCTTGTGTGTCCTGATCGCTTATATTAATCATCCTCAGACCAATATATACAGAACAGAATGTTTCTTTCCTGAACACAGAATCCAAACACCGGTTGACCTGATGACGTTGGTTGCCCCTGAAGAGTGAAGTGGAAAAGTGAAGGACATTTACCTGTTATTTTATGAAATCTTAACAGAGTGGTGAAATTTGTTTTGTTCACTTGCTTTTTTTGTTTCCATTTGCTATTTTTGAAACTGTAATATTTATTAAATAAAAGAGTAATAGATTATGGTTATTTTTCACTTTTTTTCCATTTGACATTCCATATATATATATTTGTAGATATATATATTTATTTCCATGTATATATATATATATATAAAATCAGGTTGTAGGAGACAATCATGTTTTTTTTAAAAAGTTGGCAGCCATTAGATTAAAAACGGTTTGAAAATATAACTACCAGCCAGGTATGTTTTAGAGTACTGTGTCAATTTTAGCACAGATGTGCCATGATAATAACTAATTCTTATCGCTTACTATGTCCCAAGCACTGTCCTGAGTTCTTTGTTCTGTGTTTATTTATTTAATTTCTACAACAACTGGGTGAGGAAATTACTGTTTAATCACTATTTATGGATGAGGAACTGGCCCCGGTTGGGGAGGAGTGGAAGATGTGAGTTAACAAAGTCTTGTGGCTGTGTCATCTGTAACTCTTGCAGTCTGTAATAGAGATGTAATGTAAACTGTCCTGGGTTCTTTTCTTAACCTTTTTTTAAGATTTCTTTTTTATTTTTCAGAAACAGCGAGCACAAGCAGGGGGGAGCAGCAGGCAGAAGGAGAAGCAGGCTCCCTGCTGAGCAAGGAGCCCTATGTGGGACTCCATCCCAGGACCCTGGGATCATGACCTGAGTCGAAGGCAGACGCCTAACCGACTGAGCCACCCAGGCATCCCTCTTTTCTTAACTTTTTAATTGAAATTTAATGCATGTATAAATGCATGAAGTACACCAATGTTAAGTGTACAGCTTGATGAAATTTTACATGTATATCCTCCAGAAAATCATCACCCGATCAAAATACAAAATATTTCCAGCATCCCAAAAAAGGGCTTCTTTTGATCCTTCCTAGTCGATACCTTCCCAAAAGGTAGACTTTATTCTGATTTTCATCATCATAGATTAGTTTTATCTGTTCTTGAACTTCCCATAAATGAAATCATGCAGTTTGTACTCATTTCTGGCTCCTTTCACTCAATATGGAAAGCCATCCGTGTGTTTGTGTGAAGTCCTAACTCATTCTTTTTTGTTGCCATATAGTAATATTCTATTCTATGATCATTCCACAATGACTTTTCCATTCCCCTGTTGATGAACTTTGGGGTTGTTTCCAGTTTGAGGTTATTATGAATAAAGCTTCTATGAATATTCTTTCTCATGTCTTTTAAAGAACAAATGCCCTGGGGTGTATCCTTAAGAGCGGATTGCTGCGTTATAAAGTGGATGTGTATTTAGCGTCCGTAGAGATTGCCAGTTTTCTAAAATGATTGTGCCAATTTACACTCCCACGAGCAATGCGTGAGAGTTCCAGTCTCTCCACATCCTTGCCAACTCCGTGTCATTCCAGTAGGTGTGTGTAGTGTTATCTCATTGTGGTTTTATCTGCATTTCCCTGATAACTAAGAATGTCAAGTGCTTTTTAATATCCCTGTTAGCCATTTGGATATCCTTTTTTGTGAAGTGTTTATTAAATCTTTCTCTTCTGTTTTTAATTAGGCAATTTGCCTTTTTCTTATTGAATTATAGCAGCTCTTAACACATTCTTGTTGGGAGTCTTTTGTCAAATACTGTAATTGGGAATAAATTCTCACAGTCTGGCTTCTCTTTTTGCTCTCTTAATGGTGTCTTTTAACACCAAATCCCTTTCAGGAATTAGGTAATAAATATATTTTACATAACACATAAAAGGACAGAGCTTATCTAATTAAGTTATCAACATGCACAACATGTAATAAAATTTATGTCAATAGCTTCAAATTTTAGACAGCCATTTTATTCACTCAAGCGTTCATTTCAATATTCACCCCAAGTTAATTATGTGCAAGGCATTGTGCCATGGGTACAAACATGGCAGAGTCTCTTCTCGCCCTCACGGAACTCCATGAGGCTGGCAGGTGATAAACTGAGAGAAGTGATAATAGGTATGGACGTTACCATGAGATGAGGCTAGAGTGAGTGGAC
Source organism: Leptonychotes weddellii (assembly GCF_054177405.1). Taxonomy (NCBI): domain Eukaryota; kingdom Metazoa; phylum Chordata; class Mammalia; order Carnivora; family Phocidae; genus Leptonychotes; species Leptonychotes weddellii. Next base: position 121,316,117 of record NC_138370.1, on the reverse strand, counting down.
TATGAGGAAGCCCAGTAGGAAGAACATTAAAGCAGTTTTGCCAAGGGACATTTGCCCAGCCCCTTGAATGAAAAGAAAGGAGTTCCCCAAGCAAACTTGCAGGAAGGGGCATGAAAAGCACGGAGGGGTCAAAGGCAAATATTTTGCTGTCGCTGAACCAGTGATTTCCTGTATGTGGTTTTCCAGACCACCTGTACCAGGTCAACTTGGAGGACTTATGAAAATTGCACATTACTGCCTTTCATCCCAGAATTTCTTTTTTTTTTCTTTTAAAGATTTTATTTATTTATTTGACAGAGAAAGACACAGCGAGAGAGGGAACACAAACGGGGAGTGGGAGAGGGAGAAGCAGACTCCCTGCCGAGCAGGGAGCCCGATGCGGGACTCGATCCAGGGATTCCAGGATCATGACCTGAGCCGAAGGCAGTCGCTTAACCAACTGAGCCACCCAGGCGCCCCCCAGAATTTCTTAATTCACATCTTTGGAGGGAAGACTTGATAATCTGAATTTTAACCTTGCCACGTGAGTGGTTGTGTATTTTTTAATGCCCTTACATTTGAGAACCATTGAATGGGAATGTAGGGAAACCAATATGACACAGAGAATGGTGCCTAGAGTCAGGTTATAAAGAGCCTTTCCTTGAATTTCATGCTGAAGACTTTGAGTTAAATCCAAGTTGGGCCACGTAAGGCTGTTAAAAGAATTTTCAAAGGGGAGAAGTTTAAAACTCAAAATTAATGGCCTTGATGAATGTAGTTTCTTTCTACTTCCCAACTGATACATTAAAATCATCAAGAGGACCTGCACAATCTATTTGATAGCGTTTGAACCATGTCCTGACTAAAAGTCAAAGGCGAAAGTAATATTTGCATTTCCTGTTCTAGATCTGAGATTGGCAAACTTACTCTGGAAAGGGCCAAATAGTAAACATCTCAGGCTTTGTGGGCTGTGTAGTCTCTCTTACCCCTACTCACTCTGCCTTCTTAGCAGGAAAGGGCCAAGCAGCCATAGAAAATATAGAAATGAATGGGCATGGCTGAATTCCAACAACATATTATTTACAAGATCAGGCAGGTCAGATTTGGCCCATGGGAAGTAGTAATTTGCCCTCATTGATTCTAGATCATTTCACTTAGTCTAGTCAAAGACTTATATGCAAGTTTTAACTTCAAGAAGTTTGGGAGCTGTCTTCTCCCCCCAGATCATGTTTGACGACTGTAGTTTTAAATAAATATAAATCTGAAACAAATTACGAAGAAAAAAATTAGTGAAATCCAGATTGTGATAGATTCTATAAGAAAATGCCCTAGATGCTGAAAATGTGATGAGAAAAGAAGGGGGGAAAGAAGGAGATTATTTTAGTCTAGATTAAAAGGAATTTAAGAGAGTTTACAACCAAATATAATGCACGAAGATTGGACTCTGGATCAAAAAAGGAAAAAAAAACTGCTATGAAGAATACATGTGGGACAGTTGGGTAAGTTTGAATATGTGCTACAAGGTAGATGCTATTAAATCAATGTTATATTTCTTGGATATGATAATACTGTAACTATACGGAGAATGCCTTTGTTTCCTAGAGATATATGGTTCTATTTAGGGATTAGAGTGTTGCAAATATGGTTCAATGAAAGAGAATATGACAAAATCATACCAATTGTTATATCTAGCTAAAGGCTACACATGTTTCATTGTACTATTATTTCAACTTTTCTGTGGCTTTGAAATTTCTTAAAATTAAAATGAGGGGAAATAAATATTGCAGAGTTCAAAATACAGTATGCTGGTTTTTTTTTTTTTCCTTTTGTAATGCAGAAGAGGACAGGTCTACTTCAAAAAAGTGAAACCAGTATTAGAATTTCATCATAAATCAATGAAAGGTCTCAGGGAAATCTTCATGTTAGGCCTGGAGTTGTCATTTAAAACTTCCAGCTCCAATTTGTCACATTCTCACCCCAACCCCATCTACCTTTTTTTTTTTAAGATTTTATTTATTCATTTGAGACACAGAGATACAGAGAGAGAGAACATGAGCAGGGGGAGAGGCAGAGGGAGAGGGAGAAGCAGGCTCCCCGCCAAGCCAGGAGACAGATGTGGGGCTCGATCCCAGGACACTGGGGTCATGACCTGAGCCAAAGGCAGACGCTTAACCATCTGAGCCACCCAGGCGCCCCCACCCCCGTCTACCTTTTTAAAAAATCTTTTACGCCCCAAGTTGCAGGAGGGAGGGGCGTGGAAAAATTCACATTTCACAAGCATATACGATATGTCATAAACCCGTGGACTGTGGCCCTGCTCAGAGCACTTCCCCCCAACCTTTCTGGTGAGGGTGTCCCGTGTTGTGGCACTGACATCATCCCTGCTGACATTTTGAGTCCCTTCTGTGTGAAGTGTGGGAAGTGGATCAGGATGAGGGGACAAAGGCAGAACTGGCAAGAAAGACAGAATCATGTGTTCACACAGTTCTCCTCTGTCTCCAGCTTGGAGTCCTCAGCTTTTTTCTCTCCCTTCTCTTTCTGGCATAGCTTAGACTCCTCTGGGGGGTCATTTCCGGAGTGCAAGCCTTGCTCTGTCACTCCGCCTTTCGGTTTCCTTCCCCTTCCCCTTGGCAGTTACAGAACCTTGTGTTGAAAATTGCTCGAAGGGGGACCAGGTGGTTGGCAGTTGCAAATAACTAAATTTAAGCCTTATGAAACATAGGACTAATTTAAGCTGTTGTATAAATTTATCCTGAAAATATATATATATATAATATGAAGGGAAAGACAAGTAGAGTGCTGTTTAAAAAGAACACAGCTAATAATAACAACCACAAGAGCATCATGCATAGGAAAAAGCTTGAGCTCTGGTGTTAGGTAGGCGTGGGCTTGGATCTCGGCTGTGCCACTTAGTGGCAGGATGACTGTGGACAGATTACTTAACTTCTCTGAGCCCCCGTTTCCTTATCTATAAAACAAAACAAGTAATACTTACTTCTTGTTAGGCTGAAATGTCACAATATAATCTTTCCTGTTTGGCCGAGACGCTTCTAAACATCTGAACATTGATCAGGTATAATTGCTGGTTCAGCTTAAAGTGATCCTTTCTTTTCCACAAGACTGATTGAGTACACAGCCAAAATGGGGGGAAAGGGGCAGCTGTAAAGTTCCTCCAGGGCAAGATGGATAGCCCTTCTTTGAAGTCTTTTACCATTCAAATGCATCCACATATTATCAATGCTTCTAAAAACTTTAATTTGAAGACAGATCACCTGGGGCTCTTGTTAAAATGCAGATTTTTAGTCCATAAATCTGGAGTGAGGCCGGAGTTCTTAACATCTGTCAAGCTCCTTGGGATGCGGGTGCTGCTCCTCCCGGAACCCACTTTGATTAGAGGGCCGCAGGGCATATAGGGAAGAACCGGGGATCTCTCAGATTGGGAGCACACAGGATTTCCAGGCTCTTTGCATCCCATCCTCGTGCTTATCCTGGGGCAGCGACTCACTTAACATGTCCGTTATTAGTTTTCTTTCTATTAAATGGGATGTTCCTTTCACTGTGTTTTAATGAAGTGAAACTCCCTTTTCAAAACGAACTAACAACATTGTCAGTTGCCAGTTGAAACCTCAAGAATTAAAACCAGGAGCTGCTCTGCGAGGAGGAAAGAATGAGCTTTGCTGTGGAAAGTCGGCACAGAGAGAAGCAGCTCGGCAATCACGCGCCCTGTGTGCAGCACTGACCCCCAGCCCTCGACAGTGGGCAGGAGACCTGCGCTCTCCTGTCATTGTGAAAGTGAGAAAAGGGGAAAGCAAACTGCGGAGAGGGAAGCCTTGAACGTGAGCCTTTGGGCTTTTCTCTCCGGCGCTGGCCCCCCTCCCTCGGAGAGTGTAAATGCTCGCGCAGCAGGTTCTCACCTCCCTTCGTGAGTCCGGCTAGAGCGGGCCCAGAGATTTTGAAAGGCTTGATTTAGCATATGTTTAATGTCAGGTGTTAATGTGAAAGAGTTGGCTAGATTTCTGATCTACGATCTCCAAAAACAGTTTGGAGGTTAAAATGAAAATCGACCAAAGCAACAAACACTTACTGAGAGTCCATTAAAAGCCAAGAATTAGGTTAAGGACTGTGGAAAATGAAGTCTAATGAGACACTCCCCTGCTTTCAAGGAGTTTCAATATTATTAAAGGAGATACACAAAACAAATGTTAAAAGCCACACGACATGAATAAACTAACTGTGGAAGGAGAAAAAGCTGCGACCAATCAGCAATTGGAATGATGGAGCCCATTAAAGTATAGGGTCTGTCTGTGCCCAGTGAGTACCACGGAGCCTGTCAGTATACATCCGTGCATATTGCTGAATAAATGAACTGATGAATGAGTGAGTGAATGCGAACGAACCTTTAATTTCTTGAAAAATGAAACCCATTCTCCCGTTTTATTTTTTCCTTTTTCCGAACCATCGTCCACTAGCCCCACATCTGACATAGCCAGCACAGCAACTAAGCCCTCAGAGCGCAAATCACCCCTTACTCTGCCTTTGATGAGCTTTTTTTTTTTTTTTTTTTTGTAAACTGGGGTTGGGTAATCCTTGTATGCTGGGAAGTTCCCTCCGGAGGCCTATAGCCTTAGAAAGAACTGTTGGCGATTTCCTCATTGAAGAAAATAAGGTAGGGAGGAGGGGAGAAGAGTGACAAAGGAGATGGTGCAGGGAGGGTACAATGACAGCAAAGGACTGGCCCTTTCTGGAACAATGCAGTTACCCAACAAGCTGTGGTTGGCTGCTGGGGCACCAGAGCGTTGTGGGACCGAATGAGGGCAAGAGCCTGTGTGCTGCTCAAGGGAGAGAGGGCTTGACTGCAGGTCACATCAGTTGTACTTCTCTTTAGTAGTATATTCAGCGAACAGAGTAATATTCTGGATACTAAAAACTGGGAAATAAATAAAAGCTATTCAAATCTATATAACTCTATTCCAGAGATTAAACCTTGCTCTATTCCTTTAGCACCTACAGAGTGCCTATCAAGTGCCCATTCACAAAACCTGTTGTTTTCTTTATTGTAACTGTGTGTGCGTGTGTGTGTGTGTGCGTGTGTGATCAATAACATTCTTTAAGGAAAACTTGTGAAAAACTTTGAAATGAACAAATTAAAAATATTAGATTTTCAGGTGTCTTCTTCATGAAATGCGAGGTGTTGTCTAGCACACCTTTCAATCGCACTCTATAGGGTCCATGTCTTTCATTGTGTCTGAAGGATTTTACAGCTCTGTAAGTTGTAGACAATTGGTGGTGATGCCAAAATTCCTGTTCATAGAAATGTAAATGAACTTTGTCAAAGTGAGTGTGGTTGTTTCCACCAAAGGGATGAGGCCAATTGTGTCTCTGAGCAAATTCACTCCAGTACTCCTGATTGCCCGTATACATATCTGTTCTTTGAATTAGTTTTCACATCTTACTGGTTTCCTTATTAATTAATGAGTTAAAGAAAACATTTGGGACATATCCACTTTATATTTATATGAAAGCCATGAATTTATTTCTTTTAAGAATTATCCTTTACACATGGGGAAAACAAGTGATCAGATGTTCAGACCTTATTGGCAATGGAAAAAACAGAGCAAATATAAGTTTGTAATTTCAAAACAGGGTGTTTTGTGTACAAAATGAGTATTAAAATTTTACCCCCTGGAGCTAGTAAGTTTATTTATTTATTTATTTATTTTAAGTTTTTTTTTTTTTTTTGTCAGACAGAGAGAGCACAAGCGGGAGAGCGGCAGGCAGAGGAAGAAGCAGGCTCCCTGCTGAGCAGGGAGCCCGATGCGGGGCTTGATCCCAGGACCCTGGGATCATGACCTGAGCCGAAGGCAGCCACTTAACCGACCGAGGCACTCAGGCATCCCTGGAGCTAGTAAGTTTAAATACAGCATGTCATCATCAGTGTTCCTTCAAGCAGGGTAGTTCTAAGTCAGAAAATAATTTGGCATCTTTACATCTTTTTTTTTTCTTCAATGGGAACTCTTTGTGATATCCTTGTTGTAGGGGAGGAAGAATTTCCCTCTATCCTCTTATGGTAAGTGAGTGAGGTTAAATTGACAAAAGATAGATTAACAAGAGAAGGGTTTATTTTGTATGCAGTCATGAATTTCTCTCTCTCACACACACACACCCAAAGAAGTGCTCAGGCCTACAAGCTTATATACCATTTTAACACAGGGTGATAAATTATGGAGAAGTATCGACATAAAAAAGGGATTTGGGCTTCTAGGGGTGGTAAATTGTGGGAAGCTAAATATATGGAAGAAACTAAGAGAAGATAAGGATTATTTTAGTAAGGTTTGTTCATTCATCTCGGTGCTGACTTTTTGTCTCCTGTGATAAGGGTTGTGCTCCTCCCGGTGCTGGAGAGGGGAGGGGGCACAGCTTCATAAAGGGAATTTTATGTGACCTTTACAAAGGGAAATGTATGCCTCTGTGAGAAAGGGGGCGGGCAGAGACTTTGTGTCTGCTATTTATTAACTGCCTTCAGCTCAAAATAATCCTTATGCCAAAGTGGCATATTTTGGGGTGGCAAATTCTGATCCACTTTATTGACATCACTTAGACCACTTTATGTATGCCTGCTCCCTGATCCTGTACAATAATTAAATTATTTCTTGTGATATAATCGCTGAAGATGCCCTTAAAAGCTTTTGCTGCCAGGTCTGGATTTCTGCATAGCTGAGCTGCCCTCCTTTATTTCCTTATCACATCTGGCTCATGACTTCTTACCATTAGGAATCCACAAAAGAGAACCTAGATTGGATCAGAAGTGTTGCTTCAGCCAAAATAATTGAGGTTATAACTCGTTCACTCTCCAGAGGATTTGGAGGATGATGTAAGAAACAACCCTATTTTATTTTTGACATTCTGACATGTATGTGCTTAACCACTATTCTATACTGAACCTCCATGTACTAATAAGGAATGATGAGTTACCTGAAAAAAAGCAATGTGCAGAACAGGGTCTACAATATGCTAAATATACATTTTTTTATGTATAAAAAAGGGAGGGAGATCAGAATCTGTATTAGAATTTGCTTGTATATCATATAAATGAATTTGAAAGGATATATTTTAACCCAAGAGAAGATTGGAACAAAATTGGGCAACTGGGAGACAAGGAAACATAGAAGGGAGATTTTTAGACTATATACTATATTATGCTTTCTGCTTTTTGAATCTCACGACTATATTATTTATTTCTAAAAATTAAACATTTTTCAAAAAACTAAAAAATGTTTTTAAGGTACACTATAGCCCATTAGGCTTAAGTTCCAACATTAACAACATGTAACAAAAATAAAATAAACATTAAAGTAAGATGTGAACTATAAAATTATTTAAGTGTGCTGTGCTGTCTGTACCGGATGGTGCATCAGGACAGAAGCCCGAGGAAGCTGTATGCTCCAGACCGATGCCCCCAGCACACTGACGACACAGTCACTACTGGGCAATAACAGTATTATGTACAGCCTTTAATTTGTGATCAAAACAAGTTTAAAGAATTAGGGAATTTGTGCTTGAGCAAAAAGGAAAGAAAAATTGCAAACAATACTAACACTTGATCCTATCCCCTCCTAAAACTCCAAAAGAAGGAGTTCAGTTTCCAGGGGACCTCTGATAATACCTACATAGATGTTTTAGAGTCCACAAGCACTTTAGTTACAATTGGAGCTATAATTAACTATATTTTAAGATACTGGGGAGATTATCAAGTTTTAATCTTTATTGGAACTGCATGGTGCATAGGTCAAAATATTGTTACATGAGGTTACATTAAAAGTCTTACCAAAAAAAAAGATACCTTCCACTTTGTAATAGTACTGAAATCTTTAACTCACACAGGGCTGGGTGAACACCTGTCAAGGAAGCCCCAGGGCATGGAGCTTCTACTAACTTTAGGGCCCATCCGCACCCTCATATTAATCCAAATAAAAGCAACACTAAAAACAGAAAATAATATCAGAAAGGCTGGCAAAATTTTGATTTTCCTTAAGATGACAACTCTAATGTGTTAAGGTATTAAAATTATAGAATGAGGGACGCCTGGGTGGCTCAGTCGGTTAAACATCTGCCTTCGGCTCAGGTCATGGTCCCAGGGTCCCAGGGTTGAGTCCTGCATCAGGCTTCTTGCTCAGCTAGGAGCCTGCTTTTCCCTCTCCCTCTGCTGCTCCCCCTGCTCTTTCTCTCTGTCTGTCTCTCTCTCTCTGGCAAATAAATAATAAGTAAAATTTAAAAAAATTATAGAATGAAAATGCATAGAAGTGGAAAGCACAGACATGGGAATAAGATGAGTCTAAATCCTAGCTCCACTATTTACTAATTACATAACCCTGGGCAAATTTGTTAGCTTTGCTGAGTCTTAAGTTCTTCACCTATAAAATATTCAAAATAATACCCACCACTCACAAGTATCTGCGAGGAGTAAAAATAGTTAACACCAAATGGTTGCTATACACCAACCCTGCTCTGAGCACTTACTGTGTAAGTCTGTTAATCATCAAAATGACTTTATGAGTTCAGTACTCAAGTAAAACCCAAGAGGGCTGAGGGACACTGAATAACTTCCCCCAAGCCACACAGCAAGTAAGTGGCTGAGCTAAGATTTATACCTTAGCAGTGTAGGTCCAGAATGCATACTCTTTACCACCACAGAATACTGATAATGCTTAAGATGTTAAAATATCACTTATTGTAGAGCTTTGATGTTCTAACAGAACCTGAATAATAGGGGATTGCATAGACAGATTTTTTTTTTCTTTCTCATCCAACGATCTGTGCATGAGCATTCCAGTCAGGGACCCAAGCTCCTTCTATATTTTTTTTCATCTGATCAGCCGGAATTGCCTCCATCCACCTGGTCCAGGATGGCTCATCATTACATACACATTCCAGGCTACAAGAGGGCTGGAAGGGGACAGGTGGCCACGTGTTCTCTCTTCAACAGCATCTCATGTTAGTTCACTTTCCATTGGCTAGCGTGTGGTCATATGCATCCATCCAACTGCCTCTTTAGAGACTGCAAATGTACTTTTTATTCTGAGAAAGAGAGAGAGGGAGAATGGAGAAGAGAGCGAACGAGGCAAAATCTAAACCTAGAGAATCTGGGTAAAGTATATATGGATATTATCTATACTATTCCTGCAAGTTTTCTGTAAGTTTAGGTTTGTTTTGTTTTGTTTCATTTTTTGTTGCTGGAATGCAAAACTTTATTATTAACTGGTTTGAACAAAAAAAGGAGTGGATACACCTAGAAACATGGACAGCATCTCCCCCAGCAGCAGGCGGGGTTGGGAAGGCAGACGGGAGGGGTAGGCCTAGGGTAACCCTCTCTGCCCGGGCAGAAGTGGAATCCCATGAAAAGCATCAGCTTCCCTCCATCTCACTGTGGGCGCCGAGACCACGTCACCCAGGGAAGCCCAGGGCCGCAGCTGAGGGCAGAAGGCCGAGCAGCCAGGGGCCAGGCCTGGGGGAAAGGTGGATAGAGTGGTCCTAGGATGACATCACCAGGGGGGCATGATGGACTGAGGGTTCTGCAGATATGACATCACCACGGCAGAGATGGACAGTGCGAGGCTACTCATCATGTGCTTAGTGTCCTCAGAGCTCTGGGAGTTGGTCAGGCTGAGGAAGGAGCAGTAGACAGCGACCCAGGCACACCACTTGAGCTTGAGCAGGAGGCTGCACATGCCGAAGACCGAGCCGAAGCAGGTTCATGTGGTCCAGTGTCGGGTGGTCTGAGGCCGAGTGGCAGGGGCTTGTACTTCAGCACTTTGTTCAGCCTCCCTGGGTCCGACATAACGTTAGTGGACATGGCGGGTCAGAAGGCGTGACTCTTCCCTCTGTAAGGATAGTTTTGAAGTAAAAATGTTTTAGGGGCGCCTGGGTGGCTCATTCGGTTAAGCGTCTGCCTTCCGCTCAGGTCATGATCTCAGGGTCCTGGGATCACATGGGGCCCCTGCTCAGCGGGGAGACTGCTTCTCCCTCTGCCCCTCCCCCCACTGGTGTGTGCGCGCTTTTTCTCTGTCAAATAAATAAATAAAATCTTAAAAAAAATAAAGTACATAAAAGTTTACTTATGACTGAAGAAAAAGCAGTATCTACTACTTAGAACATAAATGCCAGGCGCTATGCAAAGTACTTGTGGCAAAACTACTGTTCTCCCAGTATCTGTTCTTATTTTCTTCCAAAATTAGTATAACCTTGATGGGGGGCAGGGGAGCAAATCCCGCCTCCTGTCTCTCTCTTTCTCTCTCTCTCTGTTTTTTTAAATTGAAGTATAGTTGACATACAATGTTACCTTAGTTTTAGGTGTACAACATGGTGATTCAACATTTATATACATTACAAAATGTTCACCACAAGGGTAGTTCTCAGCCACCGCTTTTTAAAATAAAGTTTATTAGAGAACACCCATTCATTTGTGTATTTTTTTATGGCTGCTTTTGTGCCTCAACAACAGTTAAGTAGTTGCCACCAAGACCATCGAGTCCACAAAGCAGAAAATATTGACTGTTAGGCCCTTTTCAGAAGCAGTTTGCTAACCCCTGCTCTAAACCAGTAGGTCCCAAATGTTAGTGAGAATTAGAAACACACACACGCACACGTGCACACACACGCACACACACAAACACACACATACACACACGCACGTCTTTTCTGAGCCATTTGTATCATACTCTTTTACCCCTTAATACTTAAGAGTATATTTTCTAAGAACAAAGATATTTTTTAATAACCACGGTACAGTAATCAAATTCAGGAAATTTTAAATAAATAAATACTTTTATCCAATTTATAGTCCACATTCCAGTTTTGTCAATTGCCCCAATAATGTCCTTTACAGCGTTTCTTCCCTCCTCTCATACAGAATCTGGCCCAGGATCACATCTTGCATTTTTGTATCTTTTTGGTGAGTTGTTTCTCATGTCATTTCCCTGTTTTCAATAGGATTTTTAATGCTTTTTCAATTTTTAGAAATTCTGTATTAGAAGTGTTAGCGCTTTACCTCTGATACATGCTGTAAAAGTTTTCTTGTAATTTGTCATTTGACTCGTGACTTTGCTGATGGTATGTTTCTGCCCATGCACCCATGCAAAAAGGTTTTTTAATGTGAAACTTATTTTTGCATCTGAATTTTGAGTCATAGTTAGAAGCTCCTTCTACACTGACATTAAAGTTGAATTCGCCCATATTTTCATCCAGTGCTTATATAGTTTCATGCTTTACATTTTGATCTCTGATTCATTTGGGGTTTATTTTTATGTGAGGCATGAAGAGTGAGTCTAATTTCATCTTTTTCCAAACGGCTGCTCAGTTGTCTCAGTGGCATTTATTAATCTTTGCCCCAGGGATTTGTGATTCCATCATTATCATGTATGAGATTTCCATATGCATTTGGGTCTATTTCTGGACTTTTAATTCTATTTCATTGGTCTGTTTGGTGATCCATGAGCTGGCATCATATGGTTCTAATTACAGAGGTCTTGCAGAGTATTTTAATAGCTGACATAGCTATTCCCTCCCCGAGTAGCTCTTACTGTGCTATGCTTTCCTAGATACTCCAGGATGTTTATTTTTCCCGATGAACTTTATTTCCTATCAACTTGTCTAGCTCCAGAAAAAACGTGTTGGTGTTTTTATAGGGATCACGTTAAAATTCTGAATTGAGTACAGAACTGATATCTTAATGATTTTGAGACAAGAAAAAGGAACATATTTCCATTTGTTTTAGTCTCTTTGTGTGTCTTTCAGGAATGTTTTATAACTTTCTTTGTATACGTCTTCAACATTTTTTGTAAAGTCTGTTCCTAAATATTTTATCTTTTTTTTTTATCTTAATGCCCTGTAAATGGGCATTAAGAAATTTGAGATTTAAGAGATTTGAATGTTGCAGTTAATTTTATATCCTGTTCCCTTACTGAGTTACTTTATGGTTATCTAAATTTCATAAGTAATTTTCGAGGGTAGCACTGTCCAATTGAAATATAATGTAGTCAGATGAGTGATTTTAAATTTCCTAGTGGCTAAAGTAAAAAGAGTTAAAGAAACAGATGAAAAAGTGAATAGTATATTTTATTTAATTCAGTATATCAAAATATCACTTTAGCATAAAATCAATAGTAAAATTATTAATAAGAGATTGTAAATTCTTTTTTTATATAAAGTCTTGAAAATCGAGTGTGTATTTTACATTTATAGCATATTTCAATCTGGATCTTAAATTTTTATCAGAAACATTTTGTGCATTTAGATTTCATAAATTTTACAGCTGAAAAAGTATATTCACATATCCAAATTCTTCCAAACATACTTAAAAGTTTTCTTACCACTGAAGCAAGTACGAAAACAAGCATTTCCCTTTAATATTCACATCCAGCTTGACAAAATTGGTTCTTCTTTTTTAGACAAACTGATTGGACTTTGTAGCAAAAGCATCTATCTGTTAAGAAAATTCACAAATTCTTGTGTCAACTCAGTATTACTAACATCAAATCCAAAAGGGGATTTCATGAGTGAAAATTCAGCCTTGAAATGAGGAAAGCAAGCCTCCCAGGGGTAACTCTCAACCGATGGGGAATAACAACCTGGATAAATACGCCTGCGTGCTATCACTCATGTGGATAGTTCCGAGAGACCCTCCTATATGCTTCTCAGGAGGTCCCATGGGACCTATCCTCAATGGTGACCTTGATAATGCACACTTTTATTGTCAGCTCTCCCTCCCTCTCTGTCTCATTCCCTCCTGGGCTTCACTCTGGCCCCATGGAATCACCTTGTTCAAGAACCACTGGCATTTACAGGTCCTTCTCTCAGGCTCTTTTTTCAAAGGAAATTCAAACAAAGACAGAGATCTACAAAGTTTGGAGCATGGGGCATGTGTAAAAGCTGGAGTGCTTGTAGAAAAACAAACTAGAAATAACTGCTAAGTCCTTCAAATATTGTTCTGGAGCTTGAGTGAAAAATGAGAATTAGGAACATGGATTTAAACTTATTTCTTATTAAATTAAGGAGAGAGACAATGTTAAAATCTTGGTCTGTACTGTGGCTGTGTAAGAGAATATTCTTCTCTCTTTAGGCATATACAACTTACTCTTGAAAGTTCAGAAAGAGTATATGTACGTATGTATATGTCAGTATATATTTGTGGGGGGAGGAGAGGGAGAGTTTCTGGATAAAGAGTATATGGATGTTCTTGTACTATTCATGGAACTTTTCTGTAATGAAATTATTTCCAAATAAAAAGCTTAAAAAAACCTATTATAAAGTTCTTTTCAAAAACAGCAAATTTCAGTCATATAACTTCAGGGTCAGCGAACTTTTACCTTTTTACCACCTCCCTATAAAAAAATTTCCTGATGATACTGACAAGTTAATATTCTTAAAACTTCCACATTTGGGCTCACTTAAAAAAAAAAAAAAAAGCAGAGGAAACATTCACTCGGAAGCAATTATTAAGTCACACTTTCCCCCACTTGAAAACAAAAGGTAATGTTGGCTCTTGCCTTTAAAATCCTGGCAGCCCCTTCCCTTATCTTGATGACCTGGTTTGCAGAGGCACTGTGAAGATTCATTAGAAAATGGTAGAAACAGCTGAGATGTGGGGTTCAAAGGTCATGCACTGCTGTAATTTCTTTTCTGGGTTTCTGGGAAACTTTGGTCAGGAAATCTCTTGCTGAGTTAGTGAGCAAAAACAATACAGTTATGGTGGGGAGAAGGTGTATTAATGAACAAAAGGTACACTTTCCAGCAACTTGAGCAGATGTATGTGGGGCAGGTCTAACTTGTCAAGGCTGGAAGAACTTTTACAACTGATAATATACAATTCTTTCACTCGCCAGAGTTCTACTGGGGCAACTCACAACTGTCATCTGCTCTCACTGCTCATTTGCAGCTTCCATTGTTTTTAAATGATACCTGCCAAGTCATCAACAATCAATGCTTAAATATATTCAGCACCAGGCAGCTCATTACACCTGAAACAGCACTATTAAAGTCCGGGTCCTTGTATGCACATTGATATTCTTTGAGTTATTATTTTTAATAGTAATAAAAAATTAGGAAGAATTTAAATGACAATCAATAGGAAAACTTAATTTGCTGAAATCCTAAGTATTATTAAAAAGAGTAAGTTGGATCTATATATATCTATTTGAAAAAAGTCTACAATATATTGTTACGCAAAAAATAAGAGGTTATAAAATAGTTTACATAATGTTCTGATTTTTGTACAAAAAACTGTAGTTTATATCCATCTGAAAAAAAAAAAAGGTAATCTAGAAGGATAAATTCCAACCAATTTCACATTGTTAACAGTGGTTTCCTATGGGGAGGATGGTAGAAACAACTTACTCCCACTTCCCCCCAACCCCCAACTGAGGGAAGAGTTTCCCTTACACTTCTGACCTCTTGGCCCTTATTCCTATTCCACTCCTTGGAGGTGTCTGGGTCATATGATGGAGCAAGCTTATTCTCTCCAACTCTTATTTCTAGGTAAGGAGCAGGCATCAGAGAAATACCACTCCTGTAGATGGGTGGAGGGGTAAGTTTGCAGAAGTGAACAGGTTTAACTCAGTCATGTCGTATCTTTCCAAACTCTGCTGGGAATCAGAACTCAACAGAACCCACTCCTCTGCCCTCCCATTCCATGCTGTAAATTTTATGGAGGTGGACCTTCTTAGGTTGTATAGTATTCTTGATGACTGGGACAGCTGAGTGCTACCCTGGGGCTTGGTATTAGCAAGGCCCCCTGCTGTCTCCCACCTAGGCCACATTCTGTAGTAGTTCTAACAGTAACAAAGCTGACCTTTTGATGTCTATCTGCTCGACTCTTTATCTCCTTGGTTCTGATCTTGGATGAGTAATAAGTATCATTCATTGGAAGCCCTCAAGTGTGAAAATAATATTCTTTGTATTTTTTATGCTTACATATTGTTTGAATTTTTTGTAATAATGAGCATGTATTACATTTAGAGATATAGATACTTCTAGATGTAGAGATGTAAGGTCATAAAACCTATATCCTCACAGTTTTTACCTAGTATTAGGATTCCTGCCTCCTCTTTGATTCATATTGTTCTATATTCTTCAATTTTGCTTAAAGCAACTACAGTGCCTTCCAAGCTTGGAAGGGGTGCTTTGCCTTGACCCACTCTCTACTCCCTTGGTCATTGGTCACTAATTCTCTTGTTCTATATGTGATTTTTCCCTTATGATTTATTTTATTTTTAAAGGGTTTATTTATTTATTTGAGAGAGTATGAGAAAGAGAGAGAGCACGAGAAGGGGGAGGGTCAGAGGGAGAAGCAAACTCCCTGCTGAGCAGGGACACCCCATGCGGGACTCCATCCTAGAACTCCAGGATCATGACCTGAGCCAAAGGCAGTTGCTTAACCAACTGAGCCACCCAGGTGCTACTTCCCTTATAATTTAACACATCGAATTTCCCTGCTCTCATAGAGGCCACTGACTTTCTATTCCATTAAGTCATATCTACTCTGGGGAAAAGCCATCCCTATTTTTCTAGGCCCCAGGATAATTTTGCTTTGGTGACAGCCAGAATACTGTCTCCCAAGATTTAGGGAACACCTCCTTCATTTTCCATATCATGGCCTTTAAATACATAAAACGTTATTTCTGCTCAAATCTTTTTTTTTTTTCCTCCAGGTAAAGTATCCCCAGTTTTCTTAACTATTTGTCATATGACATGGTTTTGATTCCCTCTAATACTTTGGTTACTCTCCTTGGAATGGCCCCCAGTTTGTTGATAAACCTCCTAAAAGGTGTTAAAAAATGACAACCAAAGCGGAATACAGTTCTCTGGGTGTGATCCGACCAAAGCTGAATAGAAAACCGACTTGTTCTAAGGACGGTATACTCTTAACTCAGTGGCAAGAGTGGGGGTGCAATCTCATAGGATATGTTATATTGGTGATCATGTCAGGGAACCCACTCATATCGGGCTTACCGTGATAGAAAACATATAAATCACTTTCATCCATGCTCTTGGTGACAGAGACTCATTGCTCTCAACATATAAATATCTCAGGTAACTTCCATGCTAGATTATAAAAGCCCCCCTATTTTCTACAGCGATCATCCCTTCACAACCAAACACCTACCCTTTTTACCTTCTATTCACCACCCAACCCAGGTGAATCTCAGTCTTTCTTCTCTGCGTAATTTGAAGTTACTCCTATAAATGATGCTAATAAGAAAAATCCAGTAGTCTCTTTTCTGGCCCAGTCCTGACCTCTGTAATGACTTTGACATTGATGGCCATTCCCTTTTTCTTGAGTTCCAGGTACTATTGCCTTCCAACTCTCACACCACTCCTCAAACTTCCCTCCCGTTCTAGACAGTTTCTCCTTAGGCATTGCTCCCAAATCTGACGGTCATTATCTTGCTAGAATTATTCAATGTCTCTTTAGATCAGTGGTTCATAAGCCAGTTGTATATTGGAATCACCCGGGGAGCTTTGAAAACCTATCTAAGCCCAGGCCCCATCCCAGACGAATTGAATCAGGATTAGTATGGATTGGCCAGATTTAAAAGCCACCTGAGATGACCCTTGCCTTTTTGTTTGACTTAATCTCTTTTCCCTTACTTGGTGATCTAGCTAAATGAAATGGAGTTCTTCAACACTTGCTTTTCTCTCTTTTTAGATTGTACTTGTTGGGTTAAGTGTCACCTCCTCTGTGAAGCCTTCTCTAGGTCTACATCTCCAATCTCATCCTTTTTTTTTTCCCCCTTACTGTCTAATTCCTTTGACTTGATAGAGAGACAGGGTTTAGGTTGGCTCAGGCTGGTAAAACTGCAGGCATGCCCAGATCAAGGGGCCAAGCAGGGTGGGGTGGGGTGAAAGGCAGGGCGTGCAGAGGGGTGGTACTCATATCCCTTCCAAAACCTTCACATCCATGTACACACACACACACACACACACACACACACACCTTGCAAACAAAAGCTGATTCTTCTTCAAATACCTCAGATTGTACAGAAGGGGGAAAAAAGCATTTGCGGAAGAGATAAACGATATAGGAGAATTGTTTTATAATTAAAGAATCAGGAGAAAGAAGGATGGAGTAGATTGGGGATAATAGAGGAAGAACTTGTTTTTTAGCAAGGCATCTGGGATGACTGAAATGAGGAGTTTGGGGTAGACAGGGAAGGTGTGTGGTCTGATCAGCTGTCTGCAGCTTCTTTTTTTTGTTTGTTTTTTTACTAAATTTTACTTATTTATATTTTAAGTTTATTTTTTTTAGTAATCTCTAAACCTAATGTGGGGCTCAAACTTATAACCCTCAGATCAAGAGTCACATGCTCTTCCGACTGAGTCAGCCAAGCACCCCTGTCTGCAGCTTTTCATAACCAGTTCTTGATTTTGAACTAGGATTGATATTAATGTCTTTGGTCTGTTGTTTGTGGTCAACTTCTTTCTAGCTTTTTTTTTTATTCACTAAATCCATTTTTACTTTGAGAAATACAAATTACCATTTTTTCTCAGATAAAAAGTTTATAAGATTTGACAATATAGAAAGTACCTTGTCTACATGGAAAATTAAATCCAGTTCACAGACATTTTCAAAACACTTGTCTAATGTTTCCACAAATACTTGAATTAGATCTAAAATGCCAAGTTCACTTACTGAAGAATTCACACAGAAGACAAAATATAATGTTGCATAATGTCTATAAATCAGTTTGTTGTCAGATCCTCCAATTAACAATCTTCCTTCTAGGAAATTACATTTTCATCTCTCTTAGAGACCAAATGGAATGTCTCCCTGATGATTCGCTGTTGTGTATCTTCACTGTAGGGCTGGTAGAACTTGGAGAGCCGCGGCTTCCCGCGGTTGTTGAAGATGAGGACCGCCTTGATCTTGGCTGAGCCGGGCCGACTGGGTGGGCGCTGGGGGCCAGGGCGGGGGCGGGGGCGGCGGCCTCGCCTTGGTCTCTCGCCGGCGATCCTTCCCCACCGATCCTTCCCCACCTGCTTCCTCCCGCACGCGTGCGCGCCAACTTCTTTCTAGTTTTAAGTATTTCTTGTTCTTCTGATTGTTTCGAAGAAGCTGCCATGTGATCTTGCTTGCTGTCTTATGATATCACGGCAAACTCTTTTAGTATCTTGAAACAGAGAATTATAATAGTTGCCTACCAAACACCTATTTCCATTTAGTCCATAAATAACATCTTTCTCACACAGGTATGCACTTTTAAGAAACCAGATTCCCATCCTCACCTCCTGATCCTGATTAGAAACTGTGTATGGCATTCCCCAGGGATTATTATTGGTCTGGGGTGTACCTAACCCCAAATCGGACTGGTTAGGGTACACGGTTTCTCTTCTCCTGGGCGTATAGAAGAACATTCGTCGTAGCCCGATGACTACTGACAGCCATCTTGGAGCAAAGAGAAAAATAAAGGGTTAAAGCCATTCCCGAGGACAGCAAAGCAGAGGGATGCGAAGACTCCAAATCTTTGACGACGTCACTGAGTCATTAAATCAGCCAAATTTGGATCTTGCCCTACCTCTGGACACTTTGTTATATGGGAAAATAAATGTTGTTATCATTGAGGCCATTTCAAGTGAAGATTTTATCATTGAGGCCATCTCAAGTGAAGATTTCTGTAATTGTAGCCAAAAGCATCTTAACATTCATCTGGATGTAACTTTAAAAGATTAAATGCCTTAAACTCACTTAAATTAGATGATTAACTCCTCATAATTTCTTCAGCCTTCTTGAATCTTGGCCTTACCTCCTTCTTTCCAGTACTAGTTCTAGAGCTCTATATTCAAATATCACAGAGATGTACAAACTAATGCTACTATTCAGCTTGTAAACCTTCCAGGAGAGAGAGGGAGAATTCATGTAAGAACTTCTTCCCATTCTCAAGAGTTGGAAGGGAATCAAGACTGATTTTAACTTGTATCCAATACAGCAAGCGAGTCAGGTTGTTGTCCTTGCTGTTATTATTAAAATAACATACATATCTGAGATAGCTTTAGGATGGAATCCCCAAATGGTAGGACTATACAAATTGGATGAAGGAAAAAAAAGTTAATTTGTCATCTAGTGTGTGAATGTTTTACTGTGGTTAGGAAAAAAAAAAAGTCTTATACTACCACTACCCTATATTCTTTTCTTGTTCTTCAAAGGAAAATAGAGAATCGTTTTTGTAGCTACAACAGCATTGTATCTGCTAGTTCCTAAAAGTGTTATAGAACAGCAACAGGAAAAGAGTCATTTCCAAATGATCTCGCAACTGGAAGAAAATTATCACTTTATCTCTTTTCCAGAGGTGGTTTTTCAGATATTGAAATTAGAAGGCTTTTTAAAAAAGATAATATAAAAGGGACAAATTGACACTCTGTTGATGATTTATTGTCTTTCCTGAATTTTTGCCAACACAGTCACTGTTATGGTGGTTTTCAAAGCTATCAGAAAAAAAAAACAACAAAAAACTAAAGAACAACTGTAAAATGACAAACTGATCAAATGAATTAAAACTTAGGAAAGAGAAAGTTCAAATGATTCTTCTGGGTAAGGCATATAAACTGAAAGTATTTCATGTGGACAAATTTAGTACACAATCAAGGAAACACATATTTTGAATTATTTGTACATGTTGGCATTAAAAGATTAAAATATCTTACAGTCTTCTTTCAGTTGAAATGATAAAAATGCATTCAGAAACTGGCTTGCAGAACCACTCTTTCTCCGTCTTCATAGCAAGAGGACAACACAGTAAGCTTAGGCTCTTCCCCACCTCCCTGTGTCAGTTAAACTTCCTCTAGTTTCTCTCTATCCAATCAACATTTTATTTCCTTTAGAGTAACACACATCACTCTGAAATGTTCTGATCTGTTTGTTGTCTAATTCTGCTAGAATGTAAACTGGACAAGAACAGTCATCTATCTTAGCTGGGTGATTTGCTCCCGGATCCCTAGCAAGACACCTAGAATGTCTGATCCCCTTTAGGGGCTCAGTAAATATCTATTGACTACATACATGGATGAGCAACTCAATAAATCTCAGTTAAAATATATTTTCATTTACAGAGGAAAAGACAAGACTCTATATAGTAGATCCTAATTCAACTAATTAGGAACTTTTTCACTGAGACGTATTAATGATGTGACATTGTTAACAGATAGGCATGTATGTACTTAGGAGCTCGTTATAAAAAGGGAATGCTAAATGTATACAGTCTCCTTAAATTTGAGAATTTTTACAGTGTGATTTGGATTATTTTAAACCTTTCTAAACTTGAGGTGTTTCCTTACTAAGACGGACAAATGCCATCTCCAGAATGCTTCTGATCAGAGATTTTTGTCCCAGCTTGAGACCCAAGATCTCAATCACCAAAAGCAATTCTTCTCATTGCCCTAACTACTCTTCCACATGTAGCCACTCAAAATCTCTAAATATTGTGAAACCTTGCTAAAGTCAGACTGTCTCAGTTTGTTCAGCCTGCTAAAACAAAATACCATAAACTGGCTAGCTTACAAACAACAAACATTTATTTCTCATAGTTTTGGGGGCTGGAAAGTCCAAGAGTAAGAAGCTGGCAAATTCAGTGTCTGGTGAGAGCCCCCTTCTAGGTGGCTGCCTTTCACTTGTAAGCTCACATGGTGGAAGGTTCTGGGGATCTCTCTGGGACCTCTTTTATAAGGGCACTGATCCCATTAGTGAGGGCTCTGCCTGCATGACCTAGTCACCTCCCAAAGACCCCATGTCCCAATACCGTCCTTTTGGGGGTAGGATTTCAACATACGAATTTTGCGGGGAGACAAACATTCAGACCCTAGTTCATACAGACAAAAAGGGGCAGAGACAAGAATTGAAACCTAAGGTATCTAACTGCAAAGCCTGTATTTTTTTTTTTCAGTATAAGATGTTTTCCAGGAGATCAGGTTTTGATAACATGTCAGACATGAAAAGTAAGACAGAAGAAGGAAGAGTTTAGAATCTTTTGGAAAGAAGGAACCTGGGATTTACAAAATCACCCGCTTTTTGTAGGTCTTAAAATTTTTGTGCTTAATTGAAAAGTGAAGGTCACATTAATAAGGGGCTGGGTGCTGTCAAGCAAAAGTCAGTATCAGGTGATGCCTACAAATGGCATACATGACACTCCATCCTGGGAAGGCACCATCTCCATCCTCATCACCATCAAACAATTCTTACTGAAGAACCTACTGAGTGGCACATGAGGTGTTATACTAAGAAATCAACCCAAGGATTTGAAGTGATAAATTTGATACTCAAAAGATCTTATTTCTTGAATTAATCACAATTAACTGGAAAGCTCAAATGTGTTGAACAGTATGTTAGCATGAAACCATCCTGATATGGATCTTCGTCAAGGAAATTTCTTTCTCCCTGTTTCCATTCACTGGAGACCAAATATATGATTACTA
This sequence comes from Leptonychotes weddellii, assembly GCF_054177405.1. Taxonomy (NCBI): domain Eukaryota; kingdom Metazoa; phylum Chordata; class Mammalia; order Carnivora; family Phocidae; genus Leptonychotes; species Leptonychotes weddellii. The sequence goes on along the minus strand of NC_138370.1, from coordinate 121,294,682 downwards.
AGAATTTGTTCGAGGTGTCCCAAGTGGCAAAATGCTGAACTGGCAACTATATATGTTGAAATTAAATGACCAATATTTGTTCTCTCACCTTGTACATTTACTACTGTATTTTGTTTCCTTTGTGAGATTCTTACTGCATGTAATATAAATGAAAATAAAAATGTCTTGAAATATAGGAGACTCTATAAGGTCGTTTGGAACATTTGTGATAAGCTTTGAAATGTGGCATCAAAAAACATGTAGGTTTTTTTAAAAATTTAGTCTATCAACATTTGTTTCAAACCTTTTCCAGCACAGACCAATACCTGATGTAGTTACTGCTTTATTTTTCTCGATGCAAATATAAAAAAGGGCTTCAGTTAAAACAAGACACACAGCCCAAAATTTAATATTCTCAAAATTTTTGGCCAGTTCTCTTATAAAGTCTAAAACTTTTGCTTGGACTTCTAGCAGGCCTGGGAGTGCAGACAACTTTGCATTTATGCACAATGTTTCCAGGTACCTTTTGGGCCAAAGCTAAGACTAATTCTCTCCTAATGAATGCTAATACTTTCTGTAATACAATCTGTTTTACCACCTGTTGTTTAAATATTCTATTTTCTGTCACAGTTGCTAGAAAATCACTCTGTTTACGTTTCAAGTTCACACAGCTTCTGTGAGTCTTTCCTGAGAAGGAAATCAATTCTATAGCTAGATTAATAGAAAATATGTGCTTAAGTTCTAAATAATCTGATTAGTATTTGTTGGAGGGAGAGCTAGGTGATGCAGAAGAGGGAAATAGGATATGAAGTATCTGAGCTACCACTGGCCAAAAGCCATCCACACACCAGAGCTGTTCAGTGGCTTGCAGGACATAAATTGATCCTGGTGATAGTCAGAGGGAGCAGGCAGGCGTTTTGGGCCTCAAACAATTGCATTTCTTGACCTCTTCTGTTCTACAGCCTTAGCTATAAGGCCAGAGAGCGAAGGAGCCTGTAGGACAAAAGTCTACTGAAAGTGACTTGATTCATCTGGTAAAGGGAAGCTGGTCCTGTCCTGGATTTAAGCAAGCAACTGTTGGGGCACCATCTTTTATAAACATAACACTTGAGAAAAACACATATTTAAGTTTTGAAAGGCTGTTCTTGGGTCTTTCATCTTCCTACTTTTCTTTGAAAATCATGCTTCCTGTAAATATAATTGAACATCCTGAAAAGTTACATAATATAAATACTAAATTATATGTTCTTATTGGGAAATGAAATGCTCTGGCTAACTTTTTAGTTCTGGCAAAACACTTTCTATTTTAGATGAAAAAAAAATGTGTGCATTTAGGAAAGAGATTTAGAGAAGACTCCATCTCAAAAATAGGTATCAATATTCAGGAGACACAGAGAAATTAAAACCCATGGCTATGCCTACATAGTTACAAATACTCAATTACATGAATTCAGCCAACAAACTAAATTCCATGGAAATCAATAAAAGCTTCTTTATTTTTCTTTTTCAGTCCCATAGGCGAGATAAACAGTTGATAAGTTGGGGATATTTAAAAGTTATTAATATGATCTTTTAAATAAATATTTGTTGTTATTTTATTTAATCACAAAAGAAATGCATGCCTATCATGGTAGGAAAATTTGGAAAATATGAAAAAAAAATCCAAAAACCAAATCAAAGTATCCATAAATCCATCTTTGAAGTATCATCACCATTACTTTTGTAGTGTATGTCTTCTGAACTTTGCTATGCATAAATTACATATATGTTTAAACAAAACTGTATGCACTGTTTTGTCACTCATTTTTCCCCTTCAATATTATGCGGTTTTCCTTTATTCTGCTACATTTAATCTTTTCATGATTGATGTAAAAACTGTTCCCAACGTTTTGTTATTATAAATACAGTTGCAATAAATGTCTTTGTAAATAAATTTGTGTATCTACTTTCCATTATTTCATTAGGGAAATATTAGCACTGGATTCTAAGATCAACAGCTAGCCTTTTAGAGACCTCGAAATAAATTATACTCTCACAGATAGTGATAAGAAGGCTAGTTTGCCAATGCCCCAGCTAACACGGGGTATTATCAACCACCTGTTTTCTTTCATATGTAGACACAGCATAATCTAACAAGTGCAAGAGGTGAATAAGTATATATATTTCCTTCTAAATGGTCCAGAGATTTCCCTGGAGTTTCCTTTATGTTTGAATATGATTTCAGTCTAAACCAAGTCTTCAAAAACAGGACAGAGGGATTACATTAACATAATTTGGGCCACCATGTCCGTAAGTTTCCTTGTCTGACTCATTTGTTCCTTGTACACTCATGAGTCTTAGCTCTGAGGCTGCCTTTGTTTCAAGTTACTCAGTAAATTACAAAAGTCAGATCGACAGCAGCAGAAGTGAGTTGGAACACGGTACTGAGGAGGGATTTTTGATCTCTACAAAATTCAATGTTTTATTAAAGTATATCTGTCTATTTATCCATGAGACTAAACAGCTATGATTTGTTCAATCTTTTATTGCCCACAACAAAATAAGTATGTTTAAAACAAAAACGTGGGGCGCCTGGGTGGCTCAGTTGGTTAAGCGACTGCCTTCGGCTCAGGTCATGATCCTGGAGTCCCTGGATCGAGTCCCACATCGGGCTCCCTGCTCGGCAGGGAGTCTGCTTCTCCCTCTGACCCTCCCCCCTCTCATGCTCTCTCTCTCTGTCTCATTCTCTCTCTCAAATAAATAAATAAAATCTTTAAAAAAAATAAATAAATAAAACAAAAACAAATTAGTTTCCTTAAAAAATTCCAAAGGAATTATACTATCACAGGTACCAAAAAATCTTTTCTGAAAGAACCAGAGAGTAAATATTTTTGGCTGGCCTTGCAGGCCATGTGGTATCTGGCACAATTATACAACTCTGCTCTTATAGCATGAAAACAGTAATGGACAATATGTAAGCAAATGAGTGTGGCTCTGTTCCAATAAAACTTTATTTACAAAAATAGGCAACTGGGTGGATTTGACCTTCAGGCTGTTGTTTGCCAACCCCTGTTCTATCTTACTGTTTGATTATAAAGAAAAAATACACTGAGGAATGTTTGTATAATTATCTTCCTGAAATGAAATCATTGTTTACATGACATGAAATAATTCTTTACATTAAGATATAATTTTTGTTAAACATCTGTTAAGTGAGAAGGCTCACATGAAGCCACTGACCTTCTAAGAAAGGGCCATTGCTTTGGCAGAAGGGACATAGAAGGAAGAGTCAAAGAAAAAGGCTAAAGTTGAAAGAATCTCCACAGGGCTTCCTTTGCCTCACTTAAATAAAACTTAATACTGAAACTCTTCTGAAGTACTTTAGAGCTTATAAATCTTCATGGATAAGAACAAAGACTTCAAAGCAAAAACAAAGCCCTGCTTGGTACACAGGCAGAACTCTGCCATTACCAGACAGTGAAGAATAGTTATTATCATCTTGATCATTGTGTTATTAGTATTGACAAGTTTGTTTTACCTTATTATTTGCTTTGGTACTTGTTTCAGAGATATTTTCCAAATATTAGCCATCATAACTAGCTAGTAAGGGCAAAATAGCAAAGGAGTGATGAACTGCTTGAAAGTGCCTGCAGGGGATACATAAGGACACAGGAAATGTTCAAGTGACAAGTCAGAACCAACAGGCAGTTCTTTAATAAAACAACTTGATTTAGATGTGTCCCATTGTGTACATTTTTATAGTGTCACTGGCTTTATGAATAAAAGGACTTCCGTATCAACGGGCTAACCTGTTTAAAAGTTCGGAAGGGAGTTTGTATTATTTTCCTCCATGACACAAGCCCTTCTGCCCATTTAAGCCTATGTTGCAGATTAACGGTGGCTGCAATTCCTTTGGTACTGTTATTGAGAAATGGGCTGTGTACCCTCTCCTATTCTCTGACTAATAGAGTACAGTGGAAGCGACATCGTGCCTGTTTCCAGGACCAGGGCTTAAAAGCCCAACCATTTTCATTTTCTGTCTCTTGTAACACTTGCTCTTGGAGCTCTGAGCTGCTGAGTAAGAAGTCCAGCTACCCTGCTGAAGAGTAAAAAGTCCAACTATCTTGAAACAGAGAGGCCTGATACTACATGAAGAAAGAGAGGGGCCCAGCCCTCCGGCCATCCCATCAAAGCACTAGACATGTGGGCAAAGGCATCTTGGACCCTTCAGACCAGCTCAGTTACCAGTATATTGAGCAGAAGAACCGCCCAGCTAACCCCTCTCCAAATTTCATGACTCATGAAATTGTGAGATATAAGAAAAGGTTTGTTATTTTAATCCACTAAATTTTGGTATAGTTTGTAACATAGCCATGGGTAACTAGAATAGCATATGTGAATGACAAACGTCAAGAGATATTTGTGTGGATTCTGTAGCAATAGCTTACTTGGTGCTTCTCCCTTTTGTTTTCTGGTTACGTTCAGTAAAATACACATCCCTGGTTTTTGCCACTCTATGGCTATAGTCATCTGAAAGTTATATTTCACTTCCTAAACAATGAACTTCATCAAGAAATTCCTAAGATTGTTGTGGACTCGTGATTACCAACTAAAATAATTACTTTTGAAAATTTGTAAAGCCTGCCACAGAACCAGTGTGAATTGGCAGGCAGATCTTAAAACTAAGCAATAGACCAAAGCGCTGAATTTAATATTAATTTCATAGCCAAATCCAAGTTAATTACCTTATTCAATGATCTCCAATCCCAGTTTTAAAATACTTCAGCATCATTAATGCATTCAAGCAATCACAAAGTTCTCCATAATATCTCAAAAAAATACACTTTTCTTTCATTCAAATTAGAATAAAAATGCAAAACATGTCGAACAGCAGAAATTTGGAGAAGAAGCAAATGGTATTTTCCATGCATAAGTAAAATCCTTCAGAACATAGAATATGTATATATTTGTTTATATGCTTTCTTGGTATTTCCACCTGGCATTCTCATGTATATAATTCCACGGCAACATGCTACACTCTCAGGTAATAGCAAGGAAGTTTGTTGAGTGGCTGTAATTACCTGGCTCCTGATCTCAAGACATCCACCGGTTAACTCATGAAAAAAAAATATATTTTTTTAACATGAAGAAAAAGTTAGTTTATAATGACAGTTTTTTTCTGTAGAAATTACTAACATAGTGTGGCATGGTGTAGTATTTCTCAGAAAGAGTGAAATAGGATTTCATTCCTCAGAATAGTAACATGTGTTAATTGGATTTAAAAATGCCTTTGTAAATAAGTTTAGGGAAAAGTTAAGAAGGAAATTGTTAAACACGTTTCCTTTCCAGAATTTTCTGGGAACCTTGAATGTGCTAAGTTCTGGTAATCTCTGAGGGATCCCACAGTATGCTTCATTTTTTGGAAAAGCATTTTGGAGAATGAGTGTGGACTGAAACACTCTGTGAAATGCTGGCAGAGTGGAAAGAGTCTGGAACTTGGAGACCATAGGCCTTGGTTAATATCCTGATCTTCCACTTACTGGCTGAACAAGTAATTTATCCACTTTTAGTGTCAAGTCATCTTATGTAAAATGAGGGGAATTATACATGCACTAACTGGTACTCCTCAGGGTTCTTATGAGTAATAAATGAGAAAGTTTAAGTAAAAGCGACTAATTCAATGCCTGGCATACAGAAGGCCCCAGTGACAGAATGTTGGAGGATGACCTCCTTTGCACAATAATGTCTTTAGTTTTTTTAAGGCCCTGGTAAGAGCTCACATGCTTATGAATTCTGGTGCTGATTTTTCATCAACCGCCAAATCCTTACCCTAGTTGAATGAGCCTAGACCCAATTTTCCTACTTCACAACATCTTGTGGCAATGACCACAGGACATGATTTATTGTCTGTTGAGTTGAAGGTCAACTTGGTTTTGCATTTAACCCATTTTACAGTTGGACAACTAAGCCCAGGGATATTAAAGTTGATTTCTCAAGAAAATAAAACCCAGGGGCATCTGGGTGGCTCAGTTGGATAGGTGTCTGCCTTCAGCTCAGGTCATGATACCAGGACCTGGGATCAAGTCCCAGGCCAGGCTCTCTGCTCAGTGGGGAGCCTGCTTCTCCCTCTCTCTCTGCCCCTCCCCTCTGCCCGTGCTCGCTCGTGTGTGGGCTCTCTCTCTCTCTCCCCCAAATAAGTAAAATCTTTAAAAAGAAGAGAAGAGAGGAGAAGGGAAGAGAAGAGAAGAGGAGAAAAGGAAAAAAGAAAAGAAAAGAAAACCTGGAGGCGAAGCCTATCTCAGAGCAGAGAGCTGGTACCAGAAACTCAGGACATGGTTTACTTAATCTCTTTGACCCTTTGTTTCCTCACTTACAAATAAAAATAATTGCCCCATAGGGATATTATTGAGGATTAAATTTGATAATATGTATGGAAGTTACATTTATAGTATAGGATATAGTAATGTAGCTAATAAACCATTCTATACTGTATCAAAAGAGATTTTTTTCATAGAATTATATAATATTAAAATTAAAGGATCTATTTTCAATTACTTAGTCCAATAGTCCAATTCCCTCCTTTTCTAGAATTAAAAAAAAAAAAAAAGCAGCTCAGAGGGATGAAAGAATTTAGCCAAGGACATACAGCTCTTTGTGGCCATGTCAGGCAGGTTATAATAGCTTTCTCCAAATATTCAAAAAAAAGGAGAATAGATTTGTCCTGGGCAACCCCAAGGGATAAAATCAGTGGTAAAACTAGAGGAGACTAGGTAAAGAAGAAATGTCTAACAAACACTGTGTTCCACTGTTGAAATAGGCTATCTCAGGCTTCCATTTCCCCTCTATTTATATATTGAAACTAGCTTTAGGAAAATGAGGCAGGCCAGTTGTATAGTTACCACACTCTGGGTTGAGTGCACTGGAGATTAATCATATGCATCATGGCTTGAACACACAGTTAACACATTGCCTGAGATAGGCCCAGGCCTATGACAGAGCCAGCTCTGGAATTTGTATTTAACAGGAATATAGGAGCTCCAGTCTCATTGGAAGAAAAGACTCGAAGCTGTAATTTCTTAGCCCTTTACATAAGATTGAGAAAATGCCAAGTATCTATATCAAAGAATAGGGTTTCTAGGAGATTATAGGGAGGTTAAATTCCTTTAACCCAGTTGGCATTACCACTGGGTATATATTAGAAGTGTGGCTCAACTCTGCTCGATGGTTAACCACAATTTTAGAATCTGCAATTTTCTGTTATCTGTACTGACAGCCCTTTTTATTTATGTGGATAATTGAAAATTGACTATAATTATGAAAAATGACAACCTCAAGACAACTCATTGAGCACTACTCTTTAGAAACAATGTGAATTGAGATGTTCCACCCACTAGACAACCCAAGTTATGTTTGCTCATGGTTAAAGAATGTGCCATCAATCATGATACGCCAAACCAAAAACAACAACAACAAAGAAAGTTCTCTCTTAAACACAGTCTGAGTGAGACAGGACTGACATTAGCAACAAACGAGAAGTGAGAGGTGATTTGAGGAAGTAAAATAAAGTTAAGGCTGGGATATTTCTGTGAAACCTATTAAAAGGGGAACTCCAAGATATGCCTTCCATTTGTTCAGATCTGGACCTGAGTTTGCATATTTTGTGATTTCAGAGTATGTTCTGACTAAAACAGCAAATATACTTAGTATAAATGGTTAATGAAGCTAGCAGTCAAGTGGGCACATCCTGTTACAATGCACATAATAATAACAAAGCTAATATTAACCTAGCGCTTACCATGGGCAGGCACTGTGCTAAAACGTTACACATGAGTTAACTTGTTTAATTCTCCTAACGAGCCTGTGATGTAGTGCTTTTCTTAAGCCCATTTTCAGAAAACTGAAATTGAGAGAGGTTGACTGTTTTCCACAGCTGATAAGTGTCTCACTTCAGGTTTGAATCATGGTTTTCCAACCCCAGACTTATACTCTTCACGATTGTATTATAGAGTGCTGTATGCTATGCTGTCCATTCACCCTGGCAACATCTGAAATGGAGTCTAATCTTGTTATGTTAGCACTGTTGCCATCGTCCGCGAAGAAGCCCATTATTTACCACCTCGAGGGGCCAGCTCTATGCAGCCAGCCTTTGGGGTATGATGTGCCTCTTTCATGTTAATCCTTGAAAGAAACTTACTCAAAAATAAGTTATTTTTTGGGGCGCCTGGGTGGCTCAGCCATTGAGCATCTGCCTTCGGCTCAGGTCAGGATCCCAGAGTCCTGGGCTCAAGCCCTGCATCGGGCTCCCTACTCGGCTGGAAGTCTGCTTCTCCCTCTCCCACTCCCCCTGCTTGTGTTCCCTCTCTCGCTGTCTCTCTCACTGTCAAATAAATAAATAAAATCTTTAAAAAAAATAAGTTATTTTTCTATCAGGGTCATGACAGGTCATAGGTCTAAGGATGATAGGTTTTAACTCAGAGACATGATGTAAATTGAAACACAGGCGGGAAAACCTTCTAACCATTATTTCATTTACAATGATGCTTAAAGTTAAGTCTGTCTCACAGGTGCTGCTAAGGAAACCATTCAAAGCCCCAGCCTATCTGTTGCAGTTCTAACTTTCTTTTTTTTTCTTAAAGATTTATTTATGTATTTTTGAGAGAGAGAGAGAGAGCACATGAGCAGGAGGAGGAAGAGGGAGAGAGAATCTGAAGCAGACTCCACAATAAGCACAGAGTCCGACATGGCGCTCGATCCCACGATTGCAAGATCATGACCTGAGCAGAAATCAAGAGTTAGACACTTAACCAACTGAGTGCCCAGGTGCCCTTCCGTTCTAACTTTCTTAGCTAAGGAAAGTTGGGTACAGGGCCAGTCACATACATGTATAAGGCAGGTGGACATTCAAGGTGCTGAAAAGGGCCACCTGTACCTAAATCTTTTATCCCCAGAATTGCCAGCTGGTGTGAAATTCTCACCACTATGGTTACTTACTTGGATAAAGCCTCCTATATTAGAATATAAACATATTTTTGAAAAGATGAATACATTTATCTTTTAGCATTCACTATAGACCAATGAGTTGTAATGTTAGAAAAGAGAACTGAGCACTGAATGGGGCACTGGGTGTTATACGCAAACAATGAATCATGGAACACTACATCAAAAACTAATGATGTAATGTATGGTGATTAACATAACATAATAAAATATAAAAAAAGGTAAAAAAAAAAGAAAAGAGAACTGGGCTTCAAGGGAATGAGACGATGGTAGGTAAATTTTGATGGAAAAAGAGAATTAGAAAGGTCACTGGTGGTTTCTAAACACAAGTCTTCAGTTTAAAGTTGATCCAAGTTGAAGTTTTCATTAATGTATGGTGGAAATCTAAGCAACAAGGATAATGTAGTACATTTTTAAATTAAAATTACAAATTCTGATAATTATGTCTTCTTTTTCAAATGGTACTCTGTCGTTTCTTTTACGAAAGGATTGTGATAGTAGATGGAGATTGTTTTTTTCTTTCATGTCTTGACTTGGTAAAATAAAAACTTAGCAATTTTTATTAATCTTTAATGTGTACATGTGCATGTGCTAAGTGATTCACATTCAGTGTTTTATTTAATCTTCACAATGACTACATGAAGAATGTTCTGTGATAATCCCTATATTATAGATGAAGGCTTTTAGGCCTAGAAGATTAATAACTTACCCAAGGTTACATGGTTAATGAGTGGCAGAACTGATTTATCCTCCTTATTCCTCCCATTTAGGGCAGGGATACTGGGGCCTTTGTGGGAGTGATGGGAGCTAAAAACAGAAATGAAGTACAGAACATAAATTTCACCTACTTAGCTTTGCTCAAGGCTCCCTAGAACTTTGCTTGCAAAAGTATTTTCCCTTATAGTCAGCATTTATAAACTAAACATCATAAAATCCTAGAAGGTTTAGGGCAAAACAAGTCTTAAAGTTTATCTTCTTCTTTTCAACAAATAAGAAAACTTAGGGGTAGTGTATGACTTAAAATTCTAAATACTTGCAAATCACTAGCACTCAGAAATGTTTACTTAAAGGAAAAGACATAACATAGCCATTATTGCTAATGTAGGAAAAGAAAATAGACAAAGGAGAATAAAGCCTGATCAAACCAGCAAAGTATAAACTCCATTCCAGCCAAATCTATCATGCATGACAAATGAAGAACAGTAAATAGGAAAAAAGACTCTAGAATACAGTTAATTTCAGCTCAGTGTTTTGTACATAGTAAACACTCAACAAATAATCATTACTAAAAGAATCAATGAATCCCTTATTTTATTTTATTTTTTCAAGATTTTATTTATTTATTTGACAGAGAGAGACAAAGCGAGAGAAAGAACACAAGTGGGGCAAGTGGGAGAAGGAGAAGCAGGCTTCCTGCCAAGCAGGGAGCCTGATGTGGGGCTCGATCCCAGGACCCTGAGATCATGACCTGAGCTGAAGGCAGACGCTTAATGACTGAGCCACCCAGGTGCCCCGAATCCCTAATTTTATATTGCTCATCACAACATGCATCTTTTCTTGTGCTGGAAATAAACACTGAAGACCTATGAAGATGCTTAACCATGAAATAACCTAGAAGACTACACTTTGAGTGAGTGAGTGTGCTTGCCATTAAACAGAGATGTGAAATGAAAATATGCAATTATGCTAACTTGGATATAATACATGTAGTAAGTCTTCAGAATTAGTATCATTCATGTGACATTTTTCCAATCTCCCAACGTTAGGAAACATTTTACATTACTGAACCCCCTTGCCACCACAAAGCCCAACTAAGTCTGGAATAATGCTTTCTTCAGGGAGTTCTCATCAACCTCAGCAGATAGCTCTCTTGTGCTCCCTCTGGAACACACCCTCAAGGATTAGAATAAAGACTAAAGCGTATGCTCAGCATTTCCAAGTCCTTATGTATTCCTAAGTGGCATCTTCTGTTGGTTAGAAGGAAAATGGGTAAACAGTCAATTAAATTACCTTTTTTAGTGTTGACGGGGACAGAAACAGAACAGTGTTCTGTGGCTTCAGCTCTAAGCTTCAGGAAATCCCTTATAACTTTATATCTCTAAGCCAAAGAGCTAAGGAAGACCATCTAATGCTTTTCAGAGGCAAGCATTGGGGTAGGGACCTCAGAGAAGCCCTTATCTACCTTGTAGACCAAGATGCAAACTGTTATAGAGGGAAATCAGGGACCACATTGAGTAGTTTCCCATCATGGCTTAGGTTTGCATAACAAACACAACCAAACTAAATTTGACTCCTGAATATGGATGGAGGGACCTAGTAATTTTCAAGAGGCTTCTTCATTAATTAGGGATCCAAGATCATACTCAGCTTCCCTCACCCATGGAGGTAAGTTGAACTTCCTGATGGCAATGCTGGAATCTATTGCTGACTTTCAGAACCCATTTTACCTACAAAGGTGAGGCCCCCAAGGCTGAAAGGAAATAGAATTGAGGTTCAAACTTTCCCTTTATTTTCATTCTTTATAAACCTACCCATTTAAAATGGTGGCTAGACTTTTGTCAAGCAGCTAAATTATCTGCAGAAGTTCTAGTGACTATCAAGCTCTAATTTCTGCTTCTGGCCTTATTCTAAAATGGGGGCTTCCTGGTGCTCCTGCTGGCTCAGTCAGGAGCTCATACAACTCTTGATCTCTGGGTTGTGGGTTTGACCCCGTGTTGGGTGTAGAGATTATTAAAAAAAATAAAATGGGAGTTTCCTGGAGCTCTGTGCAGAAGTAATATACCATGGAGGGCCAAGAGCCTGAACCTGTGGCTCCCATGGTTGTCTGTGCAGGGCCAGTGAGACCCCAGAGGTGAACACATCAGGTCAATTTTGAACTTGGGTTACAGGGTCTTAGGAATCACCTTTCAGCTGGGATGCTGGACTCACTGCCTCATTTGTTCAGCGACAATGTATTAAGCACCTATTTTGTGAAACCAGGAAGGATGGGATCATTGACCATTTGAGAAGCCACAAAGTGAAACTGGAATTTGATGAGCAGCATAGCACAGGCCCCACTGAGTACGGGGCCAAGGGATTCCTCGCCTACACCACTGCCCCATGCTTTCCTCATCCTCTCAAATGGAAATGACCAATTTAGCATCATTATTAATTTTACCAGATTTTTTCCTCCTGAAAATTTCTAAGCTAAAATCTAATCACATGGATTCCTGAAAGACTTACTGTCTTTCAGTAGTCCCCACTCCTCCAGACTGTCCCCAAAGCTGACACCGTTGGACTATGTATTAATCAATAAAAACTAGATCTATTTTAAATCAATAAAAACCAAAGACCTTGTCTTAATTTTCTCTTTGGCCTCCAGTGCATAGCACAATGCTTGTCCTGTAGTATACACCTCACAAACACTTACTGCATTGAAAAAAATTCATATAGTGAGGAATTTTTACCTTGGGCTTTGTTTAGCTGGATGCAACTATTTGCTTGATATATTCTCATTTGAAATGGTTTTGAACCAGTGAATAGTAATACTGAGTAACAATAGAGTAACGATTGATTTATTTAACTGTTAAACCAGGAAGATCTGCCCACTCAGGCAGTAAAATTCAGTCATTCAGTCTACTGAATATTTGCTCACTTTTTTTTTTATTTTTTTATTTTTTTAGAAGATTTTATTTATTTATTTGAGAGAGAGAATGAGATAGAGCATGAAAGGGTCAGAGGGAGAAGCAGACTCCCCGCCGAGCAGGGAGCCCGATGCGGGACTCGATCCCGGGACTCCAGGATCGTGACCTGAGCCGAAGGCAGTCGCCCAACCAACTGAGCCACCCAGGCGCCCTGTTTGCTCACTTTAATGCCAAAATTTCAGTTTCTGTTGAAGTATTCATCAAGAGTGTTCACCTGAACTATTCTAAAACTATTAACTCCATAATTTTTGCTCTTTGTCTCAACTTCCCTGGTTGTAAGATCAATGTTATCATTGCCTATTTCCTAGGAATAGATAGAAGGCTTGTGAGCTACCAATTAGATATAATTATACACATGCAGTTACTATTACTTTCAATGCCAATGATTCAATATGCAAATGTGTTGAAATCAGTTGTATACTGTAGGCAATAAAGTACTGAATTTTTAAAATGATGTATTCTAAGCTCGTATTCAGATTTAAGACCATCACAGTCACGTACATTCTCACTCATTCTCATTGACATTTGAGTTAATTTTCCTGACTGAGAAAGAGCAAGGTGGAGTTAAAGGCGGATACACATATAAGCACACAAGAAGTCTCACTGGCCACTGGTCGACTTATGGGAGTGTGTGACACATGTGAGCATCATTAGTCACATGCATCACGGTGGAGAAAAAGTTGCAAATTCCTGTTCTATGGTCATAGTCTTTCACTGTGAATTACAATCACTTTTAGAAAATTTACATTTAAACAGGCTACAGTATGACCGCCCACCATTAGAAATAAGGCAAGAGTTTCCCTGAGACACTACTTAATAATGCAACTAGCCACCTACATTCCTTAGTCCCTCTTTCTGCCTTTATTTTTCTTGACAGCACTTATCCCCAAATACATACATGTTATATATTTTAATTATCTGTTTATATCTTCCTTCTAGAATATAAACTCTCCATGAGGTTGGGGATATTTATCTTGTTGCCTACTGTTTCCCCAACCTCTAGAATACTGCCTGGCACATAATAGGCACTCAGTAAATATTCATTGAATGCATAAATAAATAGGATGGAAATTTTGTTCTACTGAGCAACTCTTATGAAGAAACTGTAATACTTTTTTTTTTCTGTTTTAGACTGTCAGTTGCTTTTATTAAAATAAAATTTGGATGATGAATGAAATAAAATCACTCAACAATCTAAAACACAATAGTTAGTCCAAGAATAAAAACAGTAGTGATGGAAGAGAAATCATCTAATAAAGTGGTTCTTTTCTCTGTTTGACAAATTAGAGAAGAATACAACATTTTTCAAAGGCTCGAACATGCTATATATTCCAAGAGCTTCTGAGGAAAGGAATACTTCTCAAATAAACATTGTCTAGAGGAAAATTAATCATCAATTATCAGATTAGGCTAAACAATAGAGTAGTAATTCTTCTAAATAAGAGTAATAAAACATTCTTCTGAACTATAGTATTAAGAAGGATAAAACTAAGATGAATCCATTTTTAATTGCTAGCTAGAAGTGAAAAGATTATAGAGTTTCTTTTTATTTTACTAAATGAAATCCTAAGGTTGAATAATATTAAGGCTGAACATGAATTGGCTCATGCAATGTATTTGTTTCTTCATTTTTAATTAAACTTTTAATTTTGATATAATTGTCAATTCATATGCAGCTGTAAGAACGATACAGAGAGATCTCATGTATCCTTTACCCAATATCTTGTAAAACTGCCAGGATATTGACACTGATGCAGTCTATATATATGTGTGTATATATATACACACATATATATATACATACATACACACACACACACACTTCCATTACAACAAACCCTCATGTTGTTCTTTTATAGCCATACCTACTTCCCTTTATCCCCACTCCTCCAACTCCTAGAAACCACTATGTTCTACATGTCTATGATTTTGTTATTTCCAGAATGTTATATATATATGGAATGGTTTGTTCTAGGGTTATAGTATGTAACCTTCTGGGACTGGCTTTTTTTTCACTCAGCATAAGTCTCTGGATGTTCATAGAAGTTGTTGAGTATAAAAATAGTGCCTTCCTTTTCATTAAATAGTATTCTGTGTTACCATCACAATTAGTTTAAGCATTCACATGTAAAGAACATCAGGTTGTTTTCAGTTTGGAGCTATTATGAATAAATATTCATGCATAGGTTTTTATATGAACATAAATCTTCAGTTCTCTGGGATAAATGCTCAGGAGTGCAACTGCTAGGTTGTATAGTAGTTGCATGCTTACTTTTTAAAGAAAACTGCCAAACCGTTTTCCAGACTGGCTATACCATTTTATACTCCCACCAGCAATGTATGAGTAATCCATTTTGTATTCTTGCCAGCATTTGGTGGAGTTACTATTTTTTAATTTTAGCCATTCTGATAGGTATGCATCGATACTTCATAGTAGTTTAACTGTGCCTTTCCCTGATGGCTGATGATATTGTGTATCTTTTCACATGCATTTTTATATCCTTTTGGTGAAATGTCTGTTTATATCTTTTGCCATTTTCCAATTGGACTGTTTATATTTTCACTATTGAATTTGGAAAGTTCTTTATATATTCTAGATATAGTTCTCTGTTGCATGTGTGGTTTATAAATATTTTTTTCCAGTCTGGAGCTTCTTATCTTCTCACACTCTTAACAGGGTTTTTGACAAGCAAAAATCCAACTCATCAATTTTTCTTTGATTGATCATGTTTTTGTTGTGAAATCCATGAACTCTTTGCTTAGCCCTAATATTTTATCCTACTTTTTTCTAAAAGTTTTGTAGTTTTAAGTTTTACATTTGGGACGCCTGAGTGGCTCAGTCAGTAAAACATCTGTCTTTGGTTCAGGTTATGATCCTGGAGTCCCAGGATCGAGTGCCGTATCAGGCGCCCTGCTCAGTGGGTCTGCTTCTCCCTCTGACCCTCCCCCATCTCATGCTTTCTCTCTCACTCTCTCTCTCACATAAATAAATAAAAGCTTAAAAAAATTATGCTTGAACCCAAAATCCATTTTGAGTTAATTTTTATACATGGTGTAAGACTTAACTTCTTGTATGTCCCTTTATCCTCCTTTGTTTACAATATAAGTATCTTAAATATTTCCTATGTAGAACTCCCCAGTGTTATCATTTTTGGCTTTAATCATCAATGTTAATTTAGAAAACTCAAGAGGAGAAGGGAAACCTATTGTATTTACCTATATTTTTGCTTATCATGTTCTTCTGATGTTCTAAGTTTTCTTCTTTTATTATTCCCTTTCTGTTTTGAGAACTTCCTTTAGCTCTTCTCTCAGAATGATGACAGATTCTTTTAGTTTTCCTTTATCTGAGAATTTCTTGATTTCCCCTTAATTCCTGAAGGATATTTTTGCTGGGTATAAGATTCTGGATCAACAATTCTTTTCTTTCAGCTCTTAAAAGACTTCCCTCCTTTTTCTATGGTTTCTGATGAGAAATTTGTTGTCATTTGAATTATTTTTCCCTTAGAGGTAAAGTATCATTTTTCTCTGGCTGCCTTCAAATTTTGCTTCTAGTTTTCAGAAGTTTAATTTTAGTGTGCTGTGGTGTGGATTTGTTTGGGCTTATTTTGTTTGGGTTTGCTCACCTTCTTGAATCTGTGGGTTTTGCCTCTTCCAAGTTTTCACTAGTTATTTCTCTAGGCTCTTTTCCAGTACCCCTTCTCCCTCCTCTCCTGATGACACAAATGTTTGATCTTTTGTTTTGATCCCACTGGTCCCTGAGATTTTGTTGACTTTTTTTTTAATAAGTTTTTTCTATGTTATTCAGGTTCTAATTTCCAACTTATGGATTCTTTCCTCTGTCCTTTCCCTTCTGCTGTTGAGTTTATCCACTGAGCTTTTTATTCTAGTTATTACATTTTTTCACAATATTCTAAAATTGTAAAATTACCAATTGGTTCTTTTTTATATCTTCTATTTAATTTTCAAGGTCTTCTAATTTTTTGTTTGTTTCATGTGTGTTTATAATTGCTCAATGAAGCTTTTTATCATGGCTGCCTTAGAATCTTTTTTAGATAATTCTAACATCTCTGTCACCTTAATGTTGACATCTATTGGTTGTCTTTTTTTTTCATCTGAGTTTGGGATTCACTCATTTAATGGAGGTTCATTCATTGCTGAACCTCTGAAAAAACAATATTGGTTTGAGCTCTTCTTCTTTGTTGGTGATTTTTAAAAGGAAAGTGATTTTTAAAATGAAATCTAAATATTTTTGTATTATAAGATTCTGGATCTTACTTAAACCCTTTGTTTTAATTGGCTTTCTCTGAAATCACTCAGGCAGGAGAACGGTGGACACCATGTCCATACAGGTAGGGGGAGGTAGCAGTCAATATTCCCTATTAGCCTCTGTTGTCATCTGATGGGGGCAGGCTCCTCATTAATGCTGGCAGGAGTAGGATTTTATCATCCCATATGATCTCCACTGGCATCTCACTGACAGCCTTATTCCAGCTGAGCACTTATAAAAGTCCTGACTCCCCACTAGACTTCCTCTGACACAACCTCAGTGGTGAGAGGAAGGAGGGTCTTATGGGTGGGTGGGAATGGAAATCCAAACTCCCCATGTCATCTCCACTGACACTATAGGGAGGGCTCATTATAGGCCAGTGGGGATGAAAGTCCTGGCTCCCTAGTTGGCCTTTTCTGACACCACCTTGGGGATTGGCACCTCCTTATAGCCTGATAAGGATGGAAATCTTGGTCCCCAGTCAGCCTTTGCTAGTCTGGGTTGGGGAGAGATTACAGTATTTTCTGTTATGTTTGGTACCACAGAAAAGTAGAGAAGTTTGGAAGCAGAGAAATTAATGTCTGAAAAATTTTTTTCTTGCTAGGGTGACACTTTCTTTTGGCTTGAGAGAGTAGGCTTTTGCTGAGGCTTTTTTGTCTGTGCCCATTGGCATCATGGGTTGTTTGCTTCTTCAGCTCCAAATCTAGAATAGATGAGGCAAAAAGAAAACTCAGGGAATTCACCACCATGTTGTCCCTCAGGTCCCTAAGTCCCAAGCTGATCAGCTTTCTCTCCATCTTTCTGTCTTTTCATGTTTATTTTATATTTCAAATCCAGGGAGAAATAGGGAAATAGGAATAGAAAAAAAATATCTCTACTTTATCTTTCTGGAAATGGAAACCCATCCAATATATTTTGTTCCATAAATACATCAAATAAATAAGTAGATAGTCATTATTGAATCTTCTGAAACAATGATACCTAGATCTCTGTTGTCCAATGCAGTAGCCACTAGCCATATGGGAATATTTAAATTTAAATAGTTAAAATTAGACAAAATAAAAATCCAGTTCTTCAGTTGCATTAGCAACATTTGGAGTGCTTAGTAATAGCCACATGTGCTTAGTGGCTCTCATATAAGACTGTGCAGATTCAGAACATTGTGAACATCTCAGAAAGTCTATTGGACAAGGATGAACCAGACACTGAACAAAATGGTTCATGATACTACTAAATGTTGATATAAAAAAAAAAAACAGGCAGGAAGAAAAATATGAGCAGATGGGTAAATAAGTGATCCTATGAATTATAGGGATAGAAAGGATGTGGGTTTATTCACAAGGCAAATTTGCAAGATGGACACCAACCTACTACCATAGTATGGATTGAATTTTAAATGATTCTAGCTGCATGGGTCCATTCCTAAGACAATTCCTTTTTCTAAGAGTTGATGCAATTTGGAACAGTAAAAGCTAATTGATACAGCAGTTGAGATTAGCATGTATTTACCCTGACATTGCATGTTATATTACATTCAGATATCATCTGATTTTGGCAAATGTTGGACACATTCATTTAACATCATTTTATTTGATAGAGGGGGTAGGTGTAGTTTATAGAATTCAGTTTTTTAAAACAATAAGCTGAAATGATATAGAGGCAACTTTAGCAAAAGAGTTTAACTTCAGGGCAGCAAAGCACAAGTAAACATAAAATACAGGCACATAAAATTAAAATGGCTAAAAATCATAAAGAGTTCAGAACTAGAGCTTCTTGTTATTTAATTTACTCAACAATTATTTGTAAAATGCATATATTTTTTAAAGATTTACTTATTTATTTTACAGAGAGAGAGAGACAGGCAGAGACAAAGAGTGCAAACACAGGGAGGGGCAGAGGGAGAGGGATGGGGGAAGCAGACTCCCTGCTGAGCAGGGGAGTCCCACGATGTGGAGCTTGATCCCAGGATCCTGGGATCATGACCTGAGCCAAAACCAAGAGCCACCCTGGCGCCCTGTAAAATGCATATTATTACAGTTCAACCATTAATTTCTCAGATATGAAATTAGGCTACAGAGAAATTGGCTTTATTACTTATTGGAAACATACTAAGGCCATTTTATTGCTTCCTATTTATATCATATGGCCATCACATGTCTGTCATAGTCATACCAGTAATATCAGACCCCTAATTATTTGAAAAAATACCTTGCACTTTCTGCCTTTGTTGTTAACTTATATCTTTTCCTCATTAATACGTTGTCCATATATTTATCATGCACCTTCAATGAGCCAGAAAATTCTAGCACCAAAGTGCATTCAGTGAACAAAACAAAGATCCCTGTCTGAATACTCACATTCTAGGTAAATAAAAATAAATACAATAAATAAATTAGAAGATGAGTACTGTGGAAAAAAGAAAAAGTAGAACAGGTTAAAGGGGAATGAGATGGGAGGTATGGGGCAGACTAAGTTTCTCTTACAGGATCCATCATCACCATCTGTTGCAATCTCAGCTCATCTCAAATGTTACCTCCTTTACAATGCCCTCCTTGATACCTGAGTTAAAATCCATCTCTCCTACTATGCTCCTTTAGCACTTCCTGTCTCTATTACAGCACTTAGCCTTCTGCCTTGTGTTAGATATGAATACATCTGTCTTTTCATTAGACTCTGCTTTCTTAATGAAGAGAACGTGCCTTATTAATCATTTTATCCCTTGCAGAGTCACACATAATGGTTGGCTTAATAAATGTTTGTTGAACAGTGAAGACTAAACTGAACACAAATTGACAAAGATCCAGATTGTTTATAAAAGGTACTCTCAATATTAGGATTCAAAAATATAAGTTACACATGTAGATATTGGGTGCTAATTCTCTGTTCACATTTACTTTCTTCCCTTCTGCTAACATCCATTGGGCTAGAGAGATGGTAATGTGTTGTTGGAGAAAGTCTTTATTTTCTGCTTTTACTGAATTTCCAGTAGAAATACCACATATTAAGATGCCCAACAAATCAAGCAAAATAGTGTCATCATCAAGAACTTAAATTTGTCTTCAGAGCATTATGCGTTGACCATAGAGCCCACTAAATTAAGTGTTTTACATTAGAATTTAGGCATATTAACTAATACTATTGTCTTTATATAACACCAGGGTTTCATATGAGAAAATATGATTTATGTGAAACTGTCAATCTTTATTTCTCTTTTTGTTAATAAATAAAAAACACAGAAATCATCTAGCTATATTCTTCTCTATTTCTTTCATAAAACATACTGCTTTATATGACAAGAACCAGTAGAACTTGTTGGTTAAGAAGTAGTATTTCTTAAACATAATAACATACTATCTTGAAAATGCTATTATAAACACCATTCACTATGTAATAAAGCGTAACTATGAAGCTGATTTTGATTACACATTCTGTAAGTATCCTATTCAGTAGGTATGAATAAAAGACTCCCCCTAAACAATCATATACCTAAAAGTACAAGTAGTTTTTATATTTTACTTCTTTTAAAAATCAGGTTTAGAATTTAAAGATATAATTAGTGCATAATTAGAAAATGTTTAAAAATTCTTAGTAATTCAGATAGAATGAATTAGTGATTAGAGTTGCTTTTTGAATGGAGATGTGACAACATGAAATATTAATGAATGCTCTACTGGAATTGCTAATGACAGATTCTTCTGATGAAGAATTTAAAAGAAACCTCTTTTAAAGAAGGGAATCTGTTTGTCTTCTTGATATTTTTATTGAACTGAAACATTGATGTTTCTCTCTTTTTTAAAAAAAATTTTTTTAAGTAAGCTCTACACCCAACATGGGGCTTGAACTCATAACCCCGAGATCAAGAGTTACATGCTCCACTGCCTGAGCCAGCCAAGTGTCCAGATGTTTTTCTTAAAGGTACTTATTTTTATCCCAAATGCTCATGTAGTATACATTTCAATTAAATTTTATCCTTGATGTGCAGGGAATTACTATAGAGTAATCATTAGAGACACTGAAATTATTCATTATGATTATTATAGAAAAGTTAATGGGTCATAAGTGAGAAAGTTAACAATGGTGGAAGAGACAATGTGTTGGTCAGAAGAAGAACAAATGTAAAGAATGCATAGGATGATCATGAACATGAGAAAACAATCTACAGTGACTAGATTCAATGTTTGTTTGGCTTAGAGTTTGAATCTTGTCTTATTCCTATTTTCCTATGTGACTGGTACAATGTTGTGTGCATGTGTATGTATATACAGACCTGCAATAAGTGACTATTTAGTTAATTTAATTAGTTACGTAGGACCGGTGAAGATGCTAAAGTTACTCTTTGCCTTTGAGGATGTGTGTAAATGCTATCAAAACAAGTGATAAATTCAACAAAAAAATAAAAATTGTTATATGAAGCAATTTGAGACAATTTTAACTGTTTGACTTGATTTTTCAAGGTTTTGATCATCTATTTTTTGCTGTATTATTATAAGAAAGTTTAAATTTTAAGTGGGCCAGGGCGGCGCGGGCGCGCTCCTCGGGGAGTGGGAATTTCGGCACAGATATCGTTCAGAAACTCCATTGGAACCCCGAGGACAGAGGTTATGTGCTTCACATGGTCACCACTGCAGCAAAATGGTCTATGTCTTTCTCCTTCTTTGGTTTTTTCCTGACTTACATCCGTGATTTTCAGAAAATTTCTTTACGAGTGGAAGCCAATTTACATGGATTAACTCTCTATGACACTGCCCCTTGCCCTGTGAACAATGAACGAACACGGCTACTTTCCAGAGATTTATGATGAAGGGATAAAATATATCTGTGATGATTATGATTCTCAGGGATTGGGGGAAATGTTCATGAAAGTTCCTTATTCTGCTCTGAAATTTTTAACCAGTTAATCAAGGCTGACAGTGATGTTGATGAGTACTGATAATCAAGAGACATAAATAAAGCCATTTCACAAGTTATTTAAAAAAAAAAAAAAATTTTAAGTGGGCCAAATCTATAGTTGGTTAACCCTCTTTGGTACAAAATATCGGCATTAATATCTCTCACAATTATTTTGATTAAAATGTATTATTATACACATTTTCAAAGATCAGAAGTGCTTATGTATGTGTGCAAAATTTGAATTTGGTATCTGTCAATACAGAATGAACATTTTAGTGCATAGCTGCCTACGCACACTCACATACACACACACACACTATAATTTTAGAGCTTATATAAATGTGCTTGTCTATAAAAAGGATACAACATGGGGACTCAACAGAGGGTATTTTATTTGCATAAAAATGACAAGAATTTTAATAAAATGTTAATAACATATGAATTTACTTCAGCTATACTATCTCCTTCACTCCTGAATTAAAGTTCTTACTCAGGAGTATGAATTCCTCCTGCATTTTGTAGATGCTCTGACTTGCTCTTAGTTTATCAGTAAACATTAGCTGGGTGTTGTCATGGTAAATGGAAAAAATGTTTCTAATCTGTCCATGTAAGTAGGCCCGCTGCTGTCAGCAGATAAGAGAACAGGGATAAGGTATAGTGCTGAAGTATAAAAAACTAAAAGGTTAAAAAAAGAAAAGCATACTTGTCCTTTAAGAATGATTTCGTTGAATACTATTTTTAGAGCAACATGTAAATAACATAATTGAAGAAGGTCAATGCAAATCAAATTGGAAATATTATAATTTAAAAAGTGGGTACACGAATATAATTTTCATTTTGTCTTGAAATATGCATGAAGGTGTTGTTTGATCTTCACCCAGATGAAAACAAATAATGAAATCACTTTCATATAATATCCAGTCACACTTCATAAAGAGTTTTTTGAGGAAAGATATGTAAGAGGAACTTCTCTTTTGCCTTTAAACAACAGTACAGTCATATTTATCTTTGTTTACCTAGCCTCTGGTCAATTGTAACTTTCCCCTCAGAGCATCTGCCTTTAATTCCTTTCTATGAATCCAAAGTGCAATTAAAAAAAGACGTATTTCCAAATGCCAATTCAAAGTGGCCTTTGTTATTCAGGTACTTTGACTGTCTAATTTGATACATGTTTAGCACCCATAATGTGGCTAATTGGGCTCTGTATGCAATGGAATTACTTAAAAATAAAAATACATGCACTTTGTATTTTGTTTGACAGTTAAGACTTATACACACTGACCAATGAAAGTGCACAGTGTGCTAGACTTTTCATGCTGACAAAAATGCTACAGCGGTTTAGAGAAATGATGGGTTATTATGAGGTGGGGAAGTTGGGGAAGAACTTCCTAGAGGAGGTAAGTTAAGTTGGGAAAGCTGCATATATCTAATGCAGATGAGGAGGAGAGAAAGACAGTGTTTGGGGTTAGGGAAACAGCAAGCACAAAAGGAAAAGGGTGAGATAAATTAGCCAGTAGAAAATAAGCCTCTTAGAGCAGATTTGTGTGTTTTGAGTGGTGGGGGACCAGGCTTCCATTATAGCTTCAGGCTTTGCTTTTAGATTCACTTCTGGTTTTAGAGCTCTCCTCTATCTTTGTCCTGATGCTATTACTTACAGCATTCTTTTGCTTGTGCTGTCCTGATTTTACCTGTTTAAGTTTTCCACTCTTATCTTACAGTTCCATACGCTGAGCAGTTTTCTATTTCCTCTTTTGTTTGTTTTCTTTTTTAGCTCCCTTCATTTCTCCCCTTAAGATGGTTCACAAAGATCCGGGAAACCATCTAGGTTTCAGCAGACCAAAGCACTTGAGTTCCACCAATGTTTATTAAGCACTTATGAGGGGACAGGCATGTAGAGATGAAGAAGTCATGGTTCCTACCCTCCTGAAGCTTTCAGCCAAGTAAAGGCTCTTTTGTGCCTCACCTCTGTTTATATTATCCTCTACTACAACTGCAGGCTAAAGTCAGCCAAAACAGAAAAAAGTAAAATGGCTTAAAAATGCTAAGAAGCCTGAAACTCACCCCAAATAAGAATCTAGATTGTATCTGTGAAGCACCTGTGGTGAAAAGGTGACATGGTAGTTTGGATCCTAGCTCTGTCACATGTAATACAACTTTGAATAGGATGATAAAGAAAGAGGAACTGACATTTCTATGGGCCCAGCATGATGATTGGTATTGATTGTATATTACTTAATACTCATAGTGCATATCACCTCCAGCCCCTGCTTCAAAAAACAAAAATAAAACCAACAGCACCACCAAAAACAAAATAAAAAAACATATTCTTCCTATATTAAAGATGACCAAAACTCAGGTGCAGATAAAGCTAAGAAGCTTGGGTTTTCAGACACATCTGAGATTTGAGCCTGGTCTCAAGCCTCCAACCCTACCACTTACTAGATTTTAGGCTAAGTTATTCATTCATTTATTGAATACTCACTATATGTCAAGCACATTGCTTGGCACTGGATTTTAAGAAAACAATGTGACATGGTCCCTTCCCTTAAACCTCTTACAATGCAGTAGAGGGAGACAAGCATGTAAGGAAGCCCTTGTAATTAAGTGATAGGTGTAGTTCTGGAAGTCTACAAAGAGTAGTGTGAGGTACCAAGGGGTTCATTCTACCCAGGACTGGCAAATGGCAGAGGTCAGGAATTCACAGGGGAGGTGGCCCTGGAGTTCCACAGAGTCACCCATTAAATCAGGTAATTGTGAGATAGAACAAGACATTCTAACTGGAGTGAGCACTGGGGCCTGAAACAGGATGGCAAGAAATGAAGGTGGTTCAGGGTGGCTGGAGTGAGAGTTGGGAATAATAACATTCACTTCCCTTGTTAGAGGATACATAGGTAACATTTATACCGTGTTAAGCATAATGCCTGAGACATACTAGGTGCTCAATAAATGTTCCTGTTCCTCTTTCAGATGCTCCATTTGATTACATCCCCTTCCAGCCCTGAAATCCCATGATTCTTACCATACTGTATGAGTTCTTATTATATACTGGTTCATACACTGTTTTACACATTGTACATGTTCAATAAATAGTCTCTACTATAGTTGGCAGAAGAGTGGGTAAAACAAGATGTGAATTTTGATAAAGTATTGAAACAAAAGCTGAATTAGCTTCAAGCCTTTCTTTTTCTGTCCCTCTGTAGTAACTTGAATACAGTTTTGCTTGTGGATATGTGAATGTTGTGGAAGTGTAGAGATTCAGCTTCAGTTCAACATACTGGAACATAATTCAGTATTTTACCATGGGAACTGCTCATCTGCTCCCCAAACCAGAAGAGCTGCTTTTCTGCCCCTGGAAATTTCTAAGAACCTAACATCAGCCACATTGCTGGGTGGAGATTTGAAGGCAACATATCATACAAACACAATTTTAGAGCTCACCATTTCTACATGTACTGAGTTAATACATGTAATGCACATTTAAATAGCACTGATACATCACATCACAAGTATCCAATAAGAACTGGTTCTTATTTTACATTCTGCTAAATTTTATATAAATGTACCTGGGAGCAGGGTAAGAACAGGGTAGTAGAGCTTGGCCATGGGAGGGAAATACAAAAGGTAGCAAGAAGAGGGAGGGCAGGAACATATCCAAGAGCGTGATTGTAATCCCACTAGGACAAATACTTGTTTAGGCAGGAAGATGTCCCTGCTGTGACTTGTGAGCCTGAGGTGCTGTATGTCTGGTGGAACCTCCCCCTCCCCCCCACCCCTCTCCCCTACCAATTCAGCTGGGATGGCCATCAAAGTGCCTCTCCTGATGGTGAAGTTGCCTACCTCTTGTAGTCTTTCTAAAAAGCGTGGTCAAGCTGTAGGCAAAATTCTATCATAAAAGAACTTCATGTCAGATAAGTCATTTTTTCCCTATTTAGAATATTTGTGAACAGTGTTTTAAACTACACTGCCAGGTTGATTTTTCTTAGATGTATATAAATTTTGACAAGGTATAGTGATGATGTCAAGTAGTTTTAACAGAAGATAAAATATTGGTGACATTAAAAAACAGTTTTTAAGTAATGGGGAGATGTATATATTCTTCTAATGGACTTTGGGACTTTTATTTTTTTTGGAAAGCAAAGATTATGGGCATTTAACTAGGTATAAAGTAATACTGTTAGGGAGGGAGAATAATTATTCCTAACAGTAAAGCATAATGAGGCTAATAATGAGAGAAGGTACATCATCAAAGGAAAACACTGACTTGTGAGAAAAAAATGAATAATCAGGCACTGGAAGAGATGACTTATAAAGCTAATAATGGCACTGGAATAAGCCTTTTGGGATAAGCATATTTTGTTTGATCCATGCCAGTTTTTCTCACTCCACACATCTTTGAGAGCCACCTTATTGTAAAGTAGATGAGGGTCAAAGTAACAAAAAGGGTTATAGTTTTCCACTAGAAGACAAAAATACAACAATAATCCCTCCTCCCCCCCCATTGTCAAAATCCTTCCTGTTTAAGGATCTCAAAATCCTTTAGTTGGCTACAGTGATCTGTTGACTTTATCAGAATATTGTAACATGAAACCATGCAAACTGAAGCAATCTATTTTTTAAAAAAAAGTCTTCAGAGGGAGACAAACCATAAGAGACTCTTAATCGTAAGAAACAAACTGAGGGTTGCTGGAGGGGAGTGGGGTGGAGGGATGGGGTAACTGGGTGATGGGCATTACGGAGGGCACATGATGTAATGAGCACTGGTGTTATATAAGACTCATGAATCACTGAACTCTACCTCTGAAACTAATAATACACTACATGTTAATTAATTGAATTTAAATTAAAAAAATTTAAAGTCTTCATTATGTGGCTAATTTCCAACTATTTTTATAGCAGTACAGCTATAAACATTTGAAATATTGAGATATGTATAAAAAACTAAAATGTAATTTTAATCTTTTACCTTTATTAAACTATTCTATATCTGTGTACTTACTGTAAGTTATCTCAGTGACAGTATTTTAAAGGGTCAGAATCTACATTATTCATACATTTTTTTCCTAGAGATTTTATTTTCCAGTAGGAAGCCAAAGTGGATGTTCATCTGTAACCATGGTTTGAGAATAAGTACAAAACTAAGAGACTAGAATTCTCAATAGAGTTTTTTCATATATTAGTATCTCAATTTCTGCCTACAAATTGGTTAAAGGATACTCATCCTCAATTCACAAAGCTATAGGAAGATACAATATGACAGTTAGTTTCAACATCTTTTGGTGGTAGAAGTGTTTGTAAATGTTTGGCATTCTTGTTATTAGTAATACAATGTTTTTACTTTCTTATTAATATGTTAGTAGCTGTCATAGAATATTGTGGAGTTAACATTCTGTCAAGATGAGAGAAAATTTAAATTTTATTACATTTTTGGTGAAAAATTAAAGAACACATTGCCTGGTGTTACAAGGGGACTTATGCTTTAAACTAATTGTAAACTTCCATATTATTAGTCAGGTTATGAGTTTCTTTGCCACAGCAATTGTGGTAAATTTACTCCCCAACTGATCATAGGAGACTTTATTTATTCTTGTATTTAGATTAGGTGTAGTTGCATTAGGCCCAAACTGTATGTTAGGCTGATACCAGTTTTGAATTGTATGAAATGACTAAATTTCTCCATTAGTCTGCTTGAGAAATATAATTCAAATGTTGTAGGAATGGGACTCCGCAGTGAATCTCCACAGTAAGGAAAATGGTTAGCTTATTTCTAAATGGAAATCCCCAATTGTCACACCACATCAATCATCTGACATATAATCTGACTTCCATTGAGCTGGAACGTACTTTAAAGGTCAGGTCTCTGGATGAAGAATTTTAGCTTAGTGGGTTATGCAGGAGAAATGCCTAAATCCAGAGCACTGTTTTGGCATTGGTAGAAATAGCTTCTCTTCAAATAGCAGAGGGGAGGAAAAATGTAAGACTATTAAGCTCAAAGTCTTTTGCCTAAGCACATCTGCCTGTATCCCATTAACAAGTTGGACAAAGCAATAGGGGTAGGGATAGAACCACGTTCATCTCCTTTCATAGAAGGTGTATACTGGAGTCTTACAGGCACAACTTACTTGGTCTACATTGAAAAAAATTAGGAAATGCCATATTAGAAAAAAATTCCAAATATCTGGTTTCTCTTAAGAAATTGGAACCCCTGGCCACAGTGGGCCTGTATTCAGAAAGCTGGGGTTGTGTGGTGGAAAGCAGGCTGAAGCTGAGAATCGGGTGCTCTCCTTACACATGCTCTCTAAGTTCTCATTCTCTTACACCCCTCAACGTCTTACACCCATGCTCATTATGCCTGCCTCATCCTGGCACGCATTGAGATTCCTGCAGTTTATGAAATGGATGCAACGAGCCTTTTTTTTTTTTTTTTTTAAGGTGGGCTAATCTCTTTGTTGAAGGAGCGATGGGGAAAATTCAACGGCTGCTTTTGCTTCTAAACACTCTGAAATCTGCCGTTTTTCAACCCCCTTTTTCAGAAGGGCCTAAAGTACGAAACTAAGTATCAAAGGATGGACCTTGTAGTCCCAGCTCTACCACTGGCCCGCTGTGCGACCTCGGGCGAGTCCATTAAGTTCTCTTGGCCAAAGGCGATGATGGTCTGCAAATGCACATAATACCTGTTTCGACTATCTCACACGGCTGTTGCACAGCACACGAGATTTTAAAAAGTACTCCTAAGCAATTTATAAACCGCAAAAACGCTTCCCAGCACAAGCGCCTGTTACAGAGTGCGACACGGTGGCTTTAGAAGTTGGGTTACTGGAATCCGCTCTAGTTCCGCGCTGCTCCCACCTCCCACGCTCAGGGTGGGCGAGCGGAAGAAGATTCTCAGGGGAGGTCTGGAAAACTGGCTTAGAAATGCAGCGAGAAGTTCCTTAGCGGGGGTAAAGTTGTTGGCGGCATTTTTAAGCATCCAGAGTGACACACCAACTCCTAGCCGAGATGACAGACCCTGCCGCATGGCCAGCGCGGGAACCGGTCCCCCGGCCACCTCCCACCTCGAGGCCGGGGCCCCAGAGGCCTAACCTGAACGCTCCCAGCCGGGATCCCACACCCGGGACCCCGGACCTCGCCCTAGTCCCTAACCCCCGACAATCACCTCCCCGCCCCCCTTCCCTCTCCACGTGACAAGAGCCGGAACCGTCACTTCCGGCGGCGCGGATAACGCGCCTGCGCGGGGCGCCGGGCCTCAGAGAGCGGTTGGCAGCGGCGCCGCACCGCCAACGGCCGCAAGTGGCGAGCCGCGTAGGTCCAGCTCCGGCGGCGGCGGCGGCGCCGCGGGCTGCGGTCTTGGGGGTGTGAGGCCGGAGAGGTCCAGCCCACTCCCTGGAGGGGCCGGCCGCCCCGCCCCCTTCCCCATCTCTCTCCCTGGCGCTCCCCCTTCCCCGGCTCGCGCTCCCGACGCTTAGTGAGGCGGCTAGGGCGTCCGGGGCACTCGCGGAGGCGGCAGCGTCGCCCCCGCACTCGGCCCCGCCCCCTCGCGCCCCGCCCCGTCCCCGCCCTCTCCACCGCCCTCTGCGGGAGCCCGGCAGCTGCAGCGGAGCCGCGGAGCGGGCGGCGGGGCCGGAGCAGTGCGCTCGGGGCGCGCGGGATGTGAGGCTCGGCGGGCCGCAGCGCGCACGGACGCTCGGACGGGCGAGGGGCGGCGACCCCTTGCGGACGACCGGCCGCGCCCCGGGCCGAGGACTCGCTCTCTCGCTCGCGCTTGAGCGAGCCCCGCGCCCCCCAGCGCGCCGGCGGGACCATGAAGAAGTTCTCTCGAATGCCCAAGTCCGAGGGCGGCGGCGGCGGCGGAGCGGCGGGTGGCGCGGCCGGCGGGGCCGGGGCCGGTTCCAGCTCCGGCAGCTCGTCCGTGGGGGTCCGGGTGTTTGCGGTCGGCCGCTACCAGGTCACCCTGGAGGAGTCGCTGGCCGAAGGTACGGGCGCCTGGGGAGACTCGGGCAGGCAGGTGAGGGAGGGCTGGGGAGTGGCGGTGGCTCTCCGGGTCCTCGCCCGCTTCTTTCCTCGCCCTCTCGGCTTACTCTTCTTCCCGCTTCTGCCTCCTTTGCTGTGCCGGCGGGGGCTCTTAAAGAGTAGCTCGGGCTTTTCGCTCTTAAGCCGGTTTTTCTCGCGGCTGGCAGCTCTGACCGGTGCACAGTTCTCTCATTACTGAGTTTAAGTCCTTTTCAGCCCTCCTTGACGCGGAGAAGTAAGTAGAAAACGTCCTAGCGAGTGATGTGGTGTCATGATTGGACCAGTGTGACTCATTAGAGGGGCAGATCGTGCAGGATCGAGGCTCTGCTCTGCCAGCTGTGGCTCAGGCGGCTGTAGTGCTTTGGCCTCTACATCTGCGTCTCCACCCGCGCTGCAGGGTACGGGACCCTGCAGTCCCCCAAGGCGAGCTGGGTTTGCTCCTACTCAGTCATCAGTTGAAAAACAGTTTATTTCTATGCGTGCGCTTGTGCATGTGTTGGAGGTGATACTTTGCCCCAAATTCAGTTAGTAGGTTGCTTTGGAGGAGGAGCAGGTAAACTTGAAGTCCATTTATCTTTGTTTTTTAGAATCTTCATCAGACAAGGTGCTATTCATACCCTTTCAGTATGTCTCTTTGGTACTTTAAAAGGGGCTAAGAAAACAGGTTAACTTTCACTTGCGAAGTTTTGCGTTCAGTCCTTCATTATCTTTACCAGGCTATGTCAGCAGTTGCAAGTCTGCTTACAAGAAAGCTTACTCCATTTAAAAAACAAGATCCTGCACTTTAGTTTTGTATTTTTTGTGTAACTGGCTTGTAGAAAATACTTTCTCTCATTTATTGCATGCTTCATTTGATCTTTGAGCTTTTAATTGCAGAATATTACAAAAAATACTTTTAAAAATTCATAAGAAATAATTTGTTGATAAATGGCCCTTTTAAGTTCCAAGGTTAAGAGAAAAGAAACTGAAGAGAGTAGTTTTGGTTCTCTGAAAGTCAGACATCGATGTGGTTTGGACACAGTCGACTGAGAGATTCCACTTATGTTTTTTGAAATGCCATAAACAATAGCACATTAGTGCAAAAGAAAAATCTGAACGTTTTTGTCTATAAAATATTTAAAGAGAAAGAAATCTTGAATTATTCAGGGATGGGTGTCATTGTTACACAAGCCATTGCCCCTAGTAATGAGCCTAGCCAAACCTTAGAGAGGTGGGAGAAGGATCCTTAGCTTCTCAAAAGAATGAATATATGGTGATTGGTTTTGATAGATGTAAAATTTCCTAGCTCTTTGTTATACATGATTTTCAAATGTTGGTTTAGGTTGAGTTGTGGGTTTTAAGAAGACATGGCTGTTAACTCACATGCTGTACTTATTTCTTTGGATTGTAGTAACTAATTGAAGTGTGGCTTGAGTAGTATTACACTCACTTCATTTCACAAAATCCCAGATGGGTTTTTTATTTAGTAGAAAGAAAACATTGACGTTTCATCAAACTACACTTTGGATTTGTGACTTCTATCACTGCTCTAAGCATATCCTATCATTACCATAAGCAAGTCATTTTCAAGAAAAATTAAGTAATTTGGGAAAATGAAAATAAAAATGAAGAATTTCAAAGGTGGAGTGCTCATTCAACCACCAAAAATTAAAAAGAAATTAAGGACTAATGTCACTGTTTACTAGCTTTTGCTATAAATTTTGTCATTTTTCTTGGGAAAATCCATAACTAAGTGCTAGGATGAAGCAGGAGCTGAAGAAACTGTTTTGGAAGGTGGGACTTCCCCACCCAACACTCCAGCTCTTGGACTGGACTTTTATTTCATCCTCTCTGGAGGGTAGGGGAGACTTTCTTCCCTTCTGTATTTCTTTTCTCTTCACACACACAACTGAAATTACCTATACGCAGTTTACTTTTTGATCCTGACAGTTTCTTACTTCAAATGCTTAATATCCTCTCTCTTTTCCAAATAATTTAGACAATTTAGACAAGATGTTTAAGCACAAAGTCTGGTTCACACTCAAGAATGATCATTCAGTAATTGACAGATACATTTGCTGAATTATAAGATTAGGGCAAGTGGTGTGGAAAGGCATTAGAGTTTAGAGTACCTGAATTGGGCAGAGGTAGACAAGGGGTGGGACAAGGGGTAGAAACAAAGACCAAAAAACAAACTAGGTAGGTTTTACTTTTTTTTTTTTTTTTTGCTTTGGGTCCTTGTTGTTTAAACAGGGCCAAGATTGTAGGTGCTGTGCCCTGAGGTGTTCTTGCCATACTACTGCAACATAGGCATCTTGTTCAGAATGACTTCTGCAGTGTCTTTGAGTCTTCAGTAAATCTGCTATTCTTCCCTCTTTCTCATATTCTGTCTCATATTCTTTCTCCTTCTTTCTAAGTATATTTATATTTACATATTTCATTCTTATTGTTCAGAGTAGTTATGTTTTGTAAAGTCACTGAACAGTGAGTTAGTAAGTACTGAACCATTGCCCTTGAGAAATACAGGCGTAAGGTCCTGCAAGCCCCTGGTCACAACATTTTTGTCAACCAGTCTTGTTTTATGTGAGTTTCTGTTTAAAGATCTTATTTAATATATATTGTTGATTCATTAAAACTGAACTTAGGGCTAACAGCGCTGTAACTCATATCTAAATAAAGCTTATCTAAAACACATTAATTTCCCTGTAAGGGACATCACAGCCTTCTTGAGCTTAGGAGTACTAGATGACACTTTGGCACTATGCTTGGGGCCATTTTAAACAATGAAATCAGTAAAAAAGCACAAAAATGAGAAAAACATGGCACTAAACAGACTTCAAAAAGGGCCCTTGTTTATAAACAAGGCAGAATGGTATCTTGTTGACTCCAGCCGGCCTTCTCAAAATTTTCAGCACTATGCTCATGTGTGTAATGATCATGAAAATGCCATTGTATTGATTTTGGGAATACGGATTAATTTTAGTGACCACATGATTTACAAATATGGAATCCCCAAATAATGACAATCAACTATGTATGTATGTATATATGTATGTATACATATACATGCATAATATTTGAGTATAAATATTACGAGGTCACATGTATATATATAAATACATAATATTTATATATTACATAATTAAAGAAAGAAACAGATTCTCAGAGATATACTTAAATGTTGTATGTTTAAACTGTTGGAGTAGTTTCTTTGCTGAAATATACACTTTGTATCATAGTCCCTAGTTAAATATTTGTATGTTTGAAAATGCTTGTTACACCTTGCACCTTTTTAATTCCTCCTCAAAGTTTAGAGGACTAATATCATTGTGGAGCATTTTCGTGTTTTTTTTTCAAAAACAGTTTAGTTTCAGGAGTGCACGCTAACCAAATCCAATTTGGGCCTATAAAAATCAGATAAAGCCGTATGTAAATTTTAGCTTGAAAGGTGTCAAATTGTCAAGCATATATAATTCAGTGTACTCTTTGAAGTTTCCAATAAAACATAGGACTGGCTTTTTGGTCACATGCCTCCATAAGCCTTCAGTGCTGGTTAGAGGATTTAATATTGATTGATAATGGGAAGAAGTTGGTTCTCAATGTGTTTGGTTCTCAATGTTGTTCTAAATGTGTTTGGTACAAAGTGCTTAAATAAATGCGGAACCAGGAGATTGGGACACTGTCCATAATTTGTTGAGGTAATCTAGTTATGAGGTTCTGGGGGCTGGATAGGAATGGTATTTTGAATATAATTGCATGGGTAAGGATAAGACTTTCTGTCATGGACACGGGGGTTGTTGGTACTGTCAGTACAGGTAATTGAGAGGCCAGGAATGTACTACAGAGCTCTGTAGAAGGAGCTCAGTAGCTCTCTCAGAGTTAACTACTTAGATTAGGGTAAGTTAATTTAGGCTAAGTGTTAACCACTTCTCACTGTTAATTTTACAGGAAGGTAGTAATATACATTTGATTTTGCCACATAAATCAATCTGAAATGATGGATTTAAGCATGATATTTCATGTGCAGAAATTATCTGTGGCTACCCAGTAACTTGTAAGTTAAAGTTTCTGAGAGAGGACAGAGAAAGCAGATGGGGAGGATTTAACAAAAATATTGACAACTGTTACTACTCCATAACTATTAAATGCCTTTTGTGTGCCAGGCTCTGTAGTAGGTACTATTTATACAGTGGAGAACAAAACAAATATTTCTTTGTCCTTATGGAAGTTACAGTCTTAAATAGAAGATAAATGTTAAACAAAAATCAAGTTAATGTAGGTAATTTTGATAACTGTCATGAGAAGACAGCACAGGGTTTAATGAGAGAATAACCAATTCAGTTTATATTGAAGGAGCAAGGAAGACCTTTTTGATATTTTACCAGAAATCTGAAGTATGAGAAAAATTAGGTAAAGGCAGAGGTGTGAAGGTGGGGTGGTGTGGAGTATGTCATGAAGAGAGAAGTCTATGTGAGGAAGAGTTTCAGGAACTGAAATATGCCCAGAGCTGGGGACTATAATGATTGAATCATTTGGAGGAAGGACCCAAGATGATGTTGGAAAGGTGACCAGGATCCAGGACTTTAGGATTTTAGATTTTATCTGAAAATGCAATGGGAAGCTACTGAAGGATTAGGGCAGTTATATGCTCTGATTTGTATTTTTACAAGATCATAGTGATTGCTATATAGATACTGGTTGAGAGGTATACAGATTAGATGATTAGTTAAAATGGTAGCAGTGGGAATGGAAGCGAATGTTATAATGCTTAAATGGGAAGACCTGGTGATGGATTGGATTGAGGGGGGAGGGTATTGTAGGAACTGTGAAGAATGACTTGCTTATCCAGCTCTTGGGTTGGAGGTACCATTTGCTGAGATGGGGGAGAGTAGAGAAGGAACAGATTTTTTGGGGGTGGGGGGAAGAGTTAGGAGGATATCCAGGAGTTCGAGACATGTTTAGTTGAGGTATCTGGGAGGAAATAAGCGTCACGTGGGAAGCTGCGTATGTGGTCTGGTACTCAGCAAAGGTGTCTGGGCTTAGAGATAGGTATTTTTGATAAGTGAACATTTGGCTGTTACTGAAAACCCTGGGAGAGGATAATGTAGGGAGAGAGTATAGAATGAGAAGGCTCTCACTGAAGGACTGTGGTAGAACATTGGTCCTAAACATTAGTGTTCATCAGAATCATTTGGAGGGCTTGGTAAGCCGCAGATTGCTGAGCCTGACGCCCAAAGTTTGATTCTGTATGTCTGGGCAATGTCCATAATTTTCATTTCTAACAACTTGCTCACTGATGCTGATGCTGCTGGTCCAGAAACCATACCTTGAGAACCACTGATTTAGAGTAAAAAGGAGCTACCAGAGAGGTATGAAGAATACCAGGAGAATATGATGCTTTGAAGAGGAGGGAGTGAATTGTGTTGCCTGAGAAGTTATCTTGATCACATTTTTTGGCCACACACTCAAAATTATTCATGCTTAGTTCTTTTTTTTTTTTTTTTCTTTCCAGATTTTATTTTTAAGCAATCTCTACACGCAACTTGGGGCTCGAACTCACAACCTGGAGATCGAGTCACATGCTCCATGGACTGAGCCAGCCAGGCGCCCTCCCCCTGCTCCCCCCTCCCCCCTGCCCCCCCATGCTTAGTTCTTAACCTACCTTTTAAATCTTAGTTCTGGTTATTTCCTGATAATACTCTGCTCCAGCCACAGTGTGCACCATTCCCCGTTGTTTTGTGACTGAATGTTGTATTTACTTATCACTACCTTTGCCTGTGTAATCCTCGTCGCCTAACTGCTAGTTATGATCACTCCCATCTTCCTGTGGACATTTGTAGCTATTTATTTGCTTTTTCCCCCTTATCACATTTAATCTTTTGTCTTGAGATACAATTATGTAAGCACGTGGAAATACTAAGGTGGTTATTGTTCCTGTCTCATTTCCCTTAGCAGATAGTAAAATTCTTGAGGCTAGACGTACTCTCTATTAATTGCTTTTTGAATCACACAAATTGCCTTGTCATATCATGGACATTCAAATTCTTTTCAAAGGAAACGATTTTTGACTTTTTTTTCTCTTTTTTTAATGAACACAGATGGAGTTTTTCAATTTGCGAATTGAAAAGCACCAAGGGAGGGCTCTTTAGTTCTTGTCCCATCAGAGGTCTTCTACTTAGGTCAGGGGACCCTGAATTTTGAACTTCGGTGAAGACAGACTTTTAAAAAATTTTTTAGACCTACACATGCATGTTTATAGCACCTTTATTCATCAGTCAAAAACTAGAAACATGGGCACTTGGGTGGCTCAGTCAGTTAAGTGTCTGTCTGCCTTAGGCTCAGGTCATAATCCTGAGGTCCTGGGATCGAGCCCCTCATCAGGCTCTCTGCTTAGCGGGGAGCCTGAGTCTCCCTCTCCCTCTGCCCCTCCCCCTGGGTGGGCTCTCTCTCTCTCTCTCTCAAATAAATAAATAAAATCTTAAAACAAAACAAAAAACTAGAAACAGGAGGAATCAGCATCATGGTAGCTTAAGATGTACCTCTTTTTTTTTTTAATGTGGGATTTTTTTTTAATTTTAATTCCAACATAGTTAACATATAGTGTTATATTAATTTCAGGTGTATGGTATAGTGATTCTACAATTCATACAGGTGAATACAAACTTTTGAAGACAGTTTGTTTAAGCCTAAGTGTCATTTCAGTTAGCCTCCTTGAAACAGCAAAGAAAGAATAACCTAGATGTCCTTTTACAGTTATCTTTCTCTGTTGACATATTTTTCTTTATTTTGCAAAGGTGGCTGAATTTAAAGAAGAAAAGTATTGTTACATGCAATTATGAAATTGCTTTATACTGTACAATTGATTTTGACAGTGAGCTTTTTGAGGGCAGGGTCTTATTTATCTCTGTATCTTTAGTTTCTGTCCAGCAGTTTTTGTTGTGGTGAATTAAACTCTCAGGAAACATTGTTTCCTTTTTTATAAGATGGAGTTAATATTTATTATGAAGATTAATAGGTAATGTGTGATATTAAGAAGATAATGTATGACAGTACCTGATAGTGCATGCCAAGTCTTTCAATAAATATGGGCCAATTTTAGGTTCAGATTTGGTTATCAGCTTTCAGTGAAATCTGCTTCAGGAATTATAGTAATTTGCTTGTAGAGTAGGTATTACATTTATCCTGAGTTAATGATCACATTTATGTTTGTAAAAAATTTGAATCATTTTAGATAATTATTATATGGCATTTAGCCATATATAATTTTTAAGTTTCACCTTAAGTTTTTACCTTGATAAGCAGCATATACTTTGACAATGAAATGGAAGTAATTTGTAGCAAAGAACATTACATAGACTCATTACTAACATATGCTTCGCTTTTGTGATACGTTATCATTGTAGGGATAGTTCTTTGGTTGTAATTTTGGTTGTCTGCTGTATGTTTTCTATAGAGGTGGCAGTTTTATTCAAGGGCACTGCAGCAATTC
This sequence comes from Leptonychotes weddellii, assembly GCF_054177405.1. Lineage (NCBI taxonomy): Eukaryota > Metazoa > Chordata > Mammalia > Carnivora > Phocidae > Leptonychotes > Leptonychotes weddellii. The sequence goes on along the minus strand of NC_138370.1, from coordinate 121,257,412 downwards.
CCAGTTTTCAATATTTTGAAAAAAAGTATAGTGGAAATTATGCATTTATCTCCAAAAAAAGTGCTAAATTGCACTAACATCAAATTTCTTTGCTTTTAGCTATAGTCAGCTTTGTTTGGTTAATACTGACTTTCTCATGCTGAGCAGTTTGGAAAGATTGTCTTTGATTATTTTAAAATTAATAGAAATAAATTAATACTTGTTAGCATCTTTCCATTATGGGGTCTGTAGGAGGGAAAAATAGAAAAGGTCCCTGATGTTGTTTATATTACAGAGCATACTAGAAGGTGGAATTTTTGTTTGTCCTTACATTGATTCTGGACCTTTAATGTTCTTTACTAATCTTCTACATTATCTTGGTTCTCTTTCACTCCTTCTCTCAACCCCCTCCCCCCCCATTTTTTTTGGTCAAAACTTGAAGTAGAACATAAACATTCATTAGAAACCTATTTGGTGGCTATCGAAATGATTAAAGGCTTGACTTGGAATTCTGAAATTAGGAGTCCTGAGTGGTGATTTCAAAGCTACAGAAAGGTTTCATCATAAGGAGTTGAGACTGTTTATTCCTTGATTTTATCCTGCATCCATCTGGTGAACCATTCGTCTACCCACAAGCCTGCTATTTTTAGGGACCTGAGTTGGGAAGTTGAGTGGTTAATGACTGAACTGTTTTAAATAGTTGGGCACTTAGTTAATTTGGAGATTCTCTTGTCTGAGTGTATCATCTTTACAAATGAGATCAGTCAGCACATTTCTGCTAACCATTTCACGTCTCTCTGCAGGAGAGTGGTTGTTGGGCTTTTACACAGACACTTTATTTTTGGAATTGTTGGTTTGTCCTTGTCTTGTAGAATTCCAGTGAAGTTTAAGGGCATAGTTTGGGATATAGCCTTTAGAGAGGCATTTTGCAGTGAATATTATTTTAAAATATGAAACAGTTGTTGCTACTAATTTGCCTATTTTAACATTTCATTAAATCTTCGAAATGGTGCCTTCTTGGTGGCAACTATTAAAAAAAAAAGGCAAAACTTGGAGCTGGGCCAGGTGATATTCTGTTATGCTACTAACTTGCATTGTGACATTTTGATTTCACTTTCCTCAAGAAAAAAATGAAGTGGATAAAGATGAATGTGTAACATCTTTTTCCATTTTAGCATGCTCTGATTTTGTTTATGTAATGGATTCTTACTGCTTCTCTGATAAGAGAGGAGCATGGGAAAGGAGGGCTAAAGATGAACAGTTTTAGGATTGAGACCATAATGAAAGGATTGTGTTTGATAATCATGCATTTGAGTTCTTTGACAAACTTCAGTATAGATTAACAATTTATTTTTTTTATCTTGTGTATAAAATTATTTCTTAATCATTGTGAAAAAGTCTTTTCTAGGAAGTTGCCTAATTTAGTACCCTTTAAGATAAGGGGATGGGTGCTCAAATAAAATCCTGTGGCATTTCAGAGTACTATTTAGTTTCAAAGGATATGCCACTTTAATGGATTTTTTTTGTCATTTTAATGGTTTGTGTTCTCCAAGTGACTCATATTTTGGAGGGTATCTGGAAGTAAAGAAATTTTCGTGTTTTTCAAGTTTTTATTTGGAAAGAATGTTTAAGGAAGGGTTATGACAGTACTTTCTCCTGGTTTGTGGATAGAACGTTTATTTACCCATGATAATGTGTGAAGAGTCAGCTACTTTTTGTTTCCAGTGCTGTCAGCTCTAGTTTGGGTCCTTAATACCTCTTACAGAATTACATTCTCATGTAGACTCTTCTTCCCCTTTTAGGGTCTTTACTCACCAAATCCACTCTTGTATTCCTTCCAGTTTTTCTTCCTGAAATGGACTTCTGATCATTTGCCTAACTAAGTGAAGTGCACAGTCACTACTCTGGGATTCAAGGTCCTCTGCAGTGTGACCCCAACTCCCCACAGGTCTTAATCCCTCTCTCACTCTAACCCTAGGTGTGTTTTACTGCACATGTACTTCACATTTCCTGTACTTTGCTCTTGCTTTTTCATTCCTGTTTTTCAGCTTATGTTGTTACATTGCCTAGAATGCAGACACCTGCCTCCCCACTCTGTTTAAATGTATCTTGTGGGATACATTTAAAATATAGTTACTTTCTTGCAATCTTTATTTTTCTATGAAACCCTATTTGCAACCAAATGAGTGTAATTATGCCTTCCTCTGAGGCTTTGTAGTAACTGTTGCTCATATTGCCCTTATTTTACCAGCTTTGTTCTATTCTAAGAATATGTGTAATAAAAAGTTTCCTCTACTGCAAGATTAAAATTTCCCTTAAGATTTGGCTTGTATTCATCTTATCTCTTATCTTTTACAGTGCTGTACTCATGATAGGTATTCAGTACATTTGTAAGAGATTAAATTTTTGAATTGAAAAGCAGCCAGAAGGCCTGTAAACATTTACTATAAAACAATTGGATAACAACCATATTTGACATATCCAACTGTTTGGTTGAGTAGGTTGGCCCCATTTTTCATGTTACGTCCTTTTACAGAAACTGAAATAAGTAGATAGAGATAGTTGATGATAATGTAGGTACAGCATTATCTAGATGAATGAAAAAAGTACTACCAGATTTATTTCTGGATTCCTGGCATGTTTCATTTCTGTAGTGATTACACAAATAGTACATCTTTGTTTTGTGGGTACTGCATTGCTCTTCTTACTAGGTGTGACTCAACAATGTTCTAGCCTGAGTTCCCTTGACCCATGTCATCTTTAAAGAAAGCCACTACTGTGGGACAGAGAGGGCAGACAGGCCTAAAGTATGTGCTCTGAATACCTAGTCTTAAAGTAACAATATTGGAAATGCTCAACTGGCTATGGCTTTGTCTCGAGTGGTTGATAGTTACCAAGGCTTAATGGGACAACTGGTATCTAAGAGAATGAGAGATTAGGAAGAAGAGCATCTTATATCCGTAATGCTCTGGGGAAGAAAATACTTGATTATTACCTTGGGGGACCCTCTAACTAGTGTGTCTAATATTGGAGGTGATTTTCTCAGTAGAGAGACCTTCAGTTTTCTTTTAGATTAGGGAATTTGTAAGCCTGGCATAACAGATCAGAGGTAGCAAACCAGGTCTTTATGCAGTTTTGTTAATAACTAATCATTATCACCCTCAACATTCTTCTATTCCTTCTTTGGTTTTCTGAAAGAGAGGTTTCTAACACACCACTCCCCCTGCCTAATTGCTGTGTTTACTTATTTTCCTTAATTTTTTTGTGGCTCGGTCATTGTTAGGGATGGCTGGAGCTTTTTACATATTTAAGTATTCTCTTTTGAATGAGATTGTGTGTGGTTAGTCCAAATTTTACTATTCATTCTGGAATCATTAAGATATTAGTATTAAAATGACTTACACATAATATAGTAAAATATTTTACTTAATGAATGTTGTCAGGACTCTTACTAGGGAGTGAGATTATGCATCACTGGCCATGACCCACTTTTTCATTCTCTGGCCTGCATAACAGAATCTCTCCTACTGAATGTTAATGGTCTATTCTTTGTATATAAAAAAATGATGGCACTGACTCATGATCAGTAGGACATGTGCTTTGAGTTATTTTTCCAGAATTAAGATGTGTATATGCTCTCTGTGCATAGGCCTTTAATGGTCTCTTCTGTGATCAATAACAGAAGTTTATAAGATAGTTAACTGGTGTTGTAAGCAATAATGTAGATCTGAAGAGTTTTTTTGTTTTACTTGCTTACCAACTAGTCTAGTTCAAATCCTAGTGAATAGTTAACTGGGTTGTTAAATCTGTTAATTTTTTATCTTTTAGCAAAATATTGTTTGTATAATCCAAAGGAGAAATTCAAAGGATCTCAATCCAAATTGATATATATTTTTAAAACATACTGAAGCTAGCTGTTAGGGATTTTATGTTTTTCAGCTCCCTGAAGTGGCAACTTAAGAAATGTTGCAAATCCGTGGATTTTTAAAAAAAGTATGTGTTTGTGTATGTCACTTTGCTGATTGTCTCTAAGGAATATTGGAAGTGAGTTTGCAAGGTGCTGTATGAATCCATGCTGTTCAAAGTTGGATGTAACTAATTGCCATAAATTTCTAGTATGAGAAACTCCTATTTACTGATCGAAGGTTCACATTTGTTCTCACCTTAGAGTAGTAGCTGTCTTTCTTAGTAAAGGCTACATGCATTTTAAAAAGTTATGATGGGCCATTATGGATATTGTGGGGTCAGTTCATTGGTTTTTGCTTTTTGGAAAACTAAATATAGGGAAGGGGGTGGTGGGTGGTGTACAAGAATCTAAATTGAGGGTAAGGCCTTTTTAGCTTCCTTCAGAAAATGTTCTTAAATATTATTCTAACTGGTATTGTTGGACTGGCAGTCTTTCTTTTTAAAATGCTAGTGCATCCCAAAGTCACACTGTTAGTGTTGGTTGGGGAGGAAGGAATTTAGGTCTCGTGACTTTAACCTAGCACTCTTTCCACTACCTGTGGCCTCCTTAATTGGGTCCTGTGCACGTAGAGGCATTGGCTTTTGATTGGAGTGGGGACTTCGAGCAGGCTCACGGGACTAGGGGACTTCTAATATTCTGGAGGCAGCTGGAGTATTCATGGGTGCCTGCAGAGTCTGAGGTGGAAGGAGGTATTTCCAACCACTTTTGAGTTAAAGCTTTCAAACCCCTTTGCTTTTTCCTAAGGCCATTGAACCATGTGCTGCAGTTGTTTATGATGTCAGGATTAATTTTACAAAGTTTAAAATTGCAGCTTTCTCCCAAATAAAATTGCAGCTTCCCCCAAATTAGACTGTTGTCTCAGTGTAGAAATGTTCAATCGTAAATGAAAGGTTCGATCGTAAATGAAATAATGTATTTGCGAACTGTAAAGTAAGTAGCATAAAATCACATTACTCTAGCTTCTTCAGTTGAATGTACCATAGCAATATTTAGGACCTCCTATAAAAAACAAGGAAGGTGAAAAGAAGAGAATAGCTCTTGAATCACACAATACATACATGATACATGTGGCATATTTTTATACACATACAGGTGAAAAGTTAGAATAGTATTTGGTATATGATTTAAAAATATTGAAAAAAAATTTCTTAATCTTTTTCATAAAACGCTGGAATTATTTCCATCATCATCAAGAAGCATATATCTAATGTCTGTATTTTTTCTTAGTAGGAGAGCTTTTTTATGTATTTATGTACTTATTTTTTGGAAAGATTTTATTTATTTATTTGACAGAGGCACAGCGAAAGCAGGAACACAAGCAGGGGGAGTGGGAGAAGGAGAAGCAGGCTTCCCGCTGAGCAAGGAGCCAGATATGGGGCTCGATCCCAGAACCCTGGGATTATGACCTGAGCTGAAGGCAGATGCTTAACGACTGAGCCACCCAGGCGCCCCTTTTTTTATTTTTTAAAAAGATTTTAATAATTTATTTGACACAGAGAAAGAGAACAAGCACAAGCCAGGGGGAGTGGCAGGAGGGAGAGGGAGAAGCAGACTGAGCATGGAGCCTGATGTGGGGCCTGGTCTCAGGACCCTGAGATCATGACCTGAGCTGAAGGCAGATGCTTACCCAACTGAGCCACCCAGGTGCCCCTAGGAGAGCTTTTATGAAAAAAATTGAGTTATAATTGACATAAACATTAGTTTCAGGTGTACAATGTAACGATTGCATATTTGTATAAATTGTGAAATGATCACAGTAAATCTGGTTAACATCCATCCATCATTTTTTTTTTTTTTAAAGATTTTATTTATTTATTTGACAGAGAGAGACACAGTGAGAAAGGGAACACAAGCAGGGGGAGGGGGAGAGGGAGAAGCAGGCTTCCTGCCGAGCAGGGAGCCTGATGCGGGGCTCGATCCCAGGACCCCAGGATCATGACCTGAGCCGAAGGCAGATGCCTAACGACTGAGCCACCTAGGTGCCCCATCCATCATTCATTTTTTTATTTTTTTATTTTTTTTTTATTTTTAAAGATTTTTATTTATTTATTCATGAGAGACAGAGAGAAAGAGAGGCAGAGGGAGAAGCAGGCTCCCAAGGAGCAGAGAGCCCGATGCGGGACTCGATCCCAGGACCCTGGGATCATGACCTGAGCCGAAGGCAGATGCTCAACCATCTGAGCCACCCAGGCGCCCCATCATTCATTTTTAACGTAGTTACAATTTTTTTTTCTTGTGATGAGAACTTCTAAGATCTACTCTTTTAGCAACTTTCAAATATAGAATACAGTATTAATTATAGTTGCCATGGTACGCAGTACGTCCTCAGGACTTAGAGCTTTTTTATGTCAAAGTATACCCCCGACCCCATTCTACCTCTGATAGCTGTTTCTCCTTTATTTCCAACTTCAGAGGCTGTGTCTCTGATTTATGTAATCTGCTCTGTTTCTTTCTGTATCAATTATCTGATTTTTCTTCTGTTTTCTCTTCTTTAATTCTTACTATATCTCATTTCTGCTCAGCATGGAAGCCTGTTTCTCTCATCTTAAAAGGTAAAATAAAAACAAAAATAGAACTGAGTGATCTTTTGTGTCTCTCTTTTTTTTTTCCTGCTATTAATTGGCTTTTCTAAAAGAATGGGCTTCAGTAATGGTTCTCAAAATATGGTTTGTGGGCCCCAGGAGAAAGGATCCCCAGGGCCCTTTGAGGAGACCTTTCAGGTCGAAATTATTTTCATGTTACTACTAAGACATAATTGCCTTTTACACTGTATTGGCATTTGTGTTGATGGTTCAAAACCACAAATCAAGACAGTTTTGCACCAAACTGTATTAGTAGTCACTGTATTCTTTGCATCATTTCCACTCAGTTTTTTGTTTTTTATTTTTTTTTAAAGATTTCATTTATTTATTTGACAGAGAGAGACACAGCGAGAGAGGGAACACAAGCAGGGGGAGTGGGAGAGGGAGAAGCAGGCTTCCCACGGAGCAGGGACCCTGATGTGGGGCTTGATCCCAGGACTCTGGGATCATGACCTGAGCCGGAGGCAGATGCTTAACGACTTGAGCCACCCAGGCGCCCCTGTTGTTTTTTTTTTTTAAAGCTGGTTTCCCTTAAGAACATCCTTGATAAAGCTGTAAAAATTCTATCAATCTTGGCCCCTTGAGTACATCTTTTTTTTTGGATTGTGGTAAAGTATATATAACAAAATTTACCATTTTAATCATTTTTAAGTTTACAGTTAAGTGGTGGCAGTAAGTACATCACATTGTCTGTGACCATCACCACTATTGATCTCCAGAACTTTCTTGTTTTCTCTAATTGAAACTCAGTACCTGGTAGCCACTAGCTCCCCATATCCCTTTTTCCCCGTCCTGTAGTAAACACGATTTTACCTTCTGTCTCTATGAATTTGAGTACTCTAAGTACGTCTCATAAGTGGAATCACACAATATTTGGCCTTTTGTGTCTGGCTTATTTCCCTTAGAAATAAGGTTCATCCATGTTGTAGCATGTATCAGGATTTCCCATTAAGTCTGAATAATATTCCATTGTATGTATATATCACATATTGTTTATTCATCCATCAGTGGGCACATTTAGGTTGTTTCTACCTTTCGGCTATTGTGAATAATGTTGCTATAAACATGAGCGCACAAGTGTCTTTTCAAGTCCCTGCTTTCAGTTCTTTTTGGTATATATCCAGAAGTGGAATTGCTGGCTTATGTGATACTTCTGTGTTTAATTTTTTGAGGAACTGCATTCTATTTTCCAGAGTAGCTGCATTTTAAAAAATTCCCACCAGCAATGCACAAAGATTCCAATTTCTCCCATCCTCACTAAAACTTGGTATTTTAAGATTTTTTAAAAAAATTTTATGAAAGCCCATTCTAATGGGTGTGAAGTGGTATATCATTGCAGTTTTGATTTGTATTTTCCTAAATATAAGTGATATTGAACATTTTTTCATGTTCTTATTATTGGCCATTTGTAAAAACACATCTTTTTACTGTGTGAAGAAATGGGAAGTGTACATAAGACACTTGCTGCATAATGAAGTATGGTGGTATAATTGAGGAAAAGCATGTGGGTGGTTGAGTTGTGTCCTAGACCAGCTGCTTTTTACATGGAACACCATTTTTATTTGAAAGAATGACTGACAGACTATGATTCATTTAGATTTGGGTATTTGGCAGACATTTTCTCTATTAAGTGAGGCTGTCACTTCAAGGAAAACACCTGACAGATGTTATTAATGTTGGAATTTGAGCTTTCAAAAGAAAATTAGAATTTTGGAAAATTGTATTTGCCATTGTGAACTTGACAGCTTCCCATTACATAGGCTTTTCTGAGGAGATAGATGATAATGTTAACAAATGTTATTTTCTTTTTAAAAAATTGTGTAATGGAAGATCTCTTTAACTTAGTGAACTGATATTTTCCAAATGTATGATGTTACAAATATATAGTACAAGATTGACCATTGGATTTTAGTTTAACAGTGCAAGAAATTCAGCGATACTCGCAACTAAGAAACTACTAATTGTCATGTTTTGCTGTAATAGCAAAGAAGAATATCTGTAATTATTTAAAAAGACTATTAAGATAGTCTTCATCTTCCCTTCTGTATATGTAAGGCTAGATTTTGTTCATATGCTTCATTAGGCCCAAACAGTGTATCTCAGGAGATTTATTGCAGAAACAGTTACGAGAATCCAGCAGTCTTCTACTAAGGCGGGTATTAAAGAGCTTTGCAAAAATGTTAAGCATTGCCATTTTTCTCTCTAAATTTTTCTTTTGAAAAATAACAGCTATTTTCATAAAAATGTTATTTATGTTGACAACTAATGTTTATTATTTTGAATTAATAAAGATTTAAAAAATTCTCAGTCTTAATTTCTTTTTTAAATATTTATTTTAGAGAGGGAGAGTGTAAGTGTACTTGAATGTAAGCTTGGGCGGGGCAGCAGGGGAGGGAGAGGGACAGGCAGACCCCACACTGAGTGCAGAGCCCAATGTGGGGCTTGAACTCACGACCCTGAGACCATGACCTGTGCCGAAATCAGGAGTTGGATGCTTAACCAACTGCACCACCCAGGTGCCCCATCTCAGTTTTAATTTCTAATATGGTAAATATGGATTGATATAACCTACATGAGCAAAAGCTCTCTCAGATCTTCAGTAATTTTTCAGACTGTAACACCCCCCAAAGGGCTCGAGAATTGCTGGATGGTATATAGTCTAGCAAAACTGTCTAATACAGAATCCACTAGCTGCGTGTGGCTACTACTTGAAATGTGGCAAGGCTGGATTGAAATGAATCATATATGTAAAATAAACATGGGATTTCAAAGCCTTAATGTGAAAAAAAGAATGTAAAAGATATTAATATTTAATATTGCTTACATATTGAAATGATAGCATTTTGGTTATATTGCATTAAAAATGTATTATTAAAATTCACTGTGTTTGTCCTTAGAAAATTTCAAATTGCATATGTGGCTTACATTATATTGGACATGTATCGGGCAGTATTGGTTTGTAGTGTACAGTTTGTGTGGACTCTACACTTTGCAGTTTGGGTAGTTCACCTGGGGTTCATTGACATCCATGTGTGTTTTCTTAGGCAAGGGATTATGGCTTTCATTGTATTTTCAGAGGGACACATGACCAAAGTAAAGGTGGGAACTGCTTTAGAAATTGGAGACAACTTGTCTGAGTTGCTGCTTGTAGTTACTTGGGTACTACTAGTGGCTTGGTTCTGGGGGAATCTCTTTCTCACTGTTTGTGGGCTGGGCAAAGCCTGCAGTACTAGAGGTGTAGTGAGATGCATTCTTGGCTTCTCAAGTTGGAACTCTGAATGTTCACACAGAGATGTTTTTATAGAGAGACATTAAGATATTAGTACTGTTAATACTAGATTGTAGGTTGACCTGAGCACCTAATTATCAGATGTAGGATTGTTTGTGTGGGGAAATACTCTGAATGCCAAAGTGTAGATACGAGCTGTCGGAACAATCCACTACTAAATCGGGGGATTTCCTACATTTCATGTTGGGAACCTGATCGAATGAGGAAATTTTTTAAGTTGAACATTCATAGAGGTTGAAAATAAAATATGTATTATTTGGTTGTACAGTATAACCAATACAAAAGCATGTATTAAAATAAAGTGGTAATACATTCCAAAGATGAAGTTATAGGATGCTTGCTTACTATTTATCCCCAATCATAAGTAGGATGATACAAATAAGCCACTGAATTGGATATGTGAATTAAGTGGTTGCATGTTTTGCTTGAGTTAGATATGTGATGCTGTTTATGTGATAGATTCCTGGCTAATGTTGTCAGTTCTCATCTAGAAAGTCTTCCTAAAACAATGAAATTTCAGGGCCCACTTAAGTGAAAAAAAGAATGCTGGGTTGAGGGTATTCTAAATATAATTATTTCATTTCAACCTTTTGTACCTCAGTGATACTGCCCTTACTGTTCATCACAGTGTGCCACAATAACTTATTTTTGTCTTTCTCCGCCCCCCCCCAGGACTGTAAACTCACATATACAGTGTCCTACTTAAAATGTGTTCTAGAAGCTAGCATAGCCACTTATTAAATTTGTTGGAGGGGTGCCTGGGTGGTTCAGTTGGTTAAGCACCTGACTCTTGATTTTGGCTCGGGTCATGGTCTCAGGGTGGTGAGATGGAGCCTGCTTAAGATTCTCTCCTTTTCCTCCTGCCCCTTCCCACCATGTACTCTCTTAAAAAAAAAAAAAATTGTTGGAAAAAAAATAGGAAGAGCCTCTATCCGATGGTTAGCTAATTACAGTTTGGGTGAGATGCAGGAGTATGGTAGTTGGGTGAAGAGAGCATTGGAGGTAGTCTGAGAAAGCAGATGATGGGTTGTGGTGTTGGAGAATACCAGACATTATTGAGGTGACTTGGAAAAGTTGAAGATGTAGGTTTCTGTATTTAACAGCATGAAGCCAAGGAGTCCCAAGAAGAGGTTAGCATAATGCTGAATTTGGGAAGAAAAGACAAATTTAATAGCAATATATAAGAATTGGCTAAAATTTGGTGCTTTTGAATTCTATTTCTGGTGAGAATGAAGTTGTGAAATGGGTGAGAGATGATTGAGACCCTAAGACCCAGACTTTGGATTTATGAATGGAGGAGTTTTGAAATGTAATAAAGGGAGAAAAAAGTAATTAGTGCAGTTATGGGGGAAAAAACACATTAATTCTAAAATCTGACTTTTCCACTATAGGAAAGAAAATGGGATAAGGGAGGGGGAAAGATGTCATGACTGGAAATAAAGGAAAAACAAAAGATAATGACTTCATCCCAGTCTTATGAATGGGAGTTGTGATGAGGGACCCTTGGGACTGATGATTGAGCAGGGAACGTCGAGAGGAATAGGATGTCCCTCCACTTGAATGGCTGTTTTTTTTTTTTTTTAAGATATATTAATTTTTTAAAACGTAATTCTAGAGAGTCTTATTCTTTAACACACTGGTCATCAAACTAATATGTATATAAATCACCTGGATGTTTATTAAAATACACATTCCTATTTAGTACATGTGGGTGGGGTTTGAGGTTCTTCGTGTAGTACGCTTTCCAGTAATGCCAGTGCTGCTGTTGCCACAGGTCACATTCTCCTTTAGCCAGTCTCCTAAGATGGGGAGAAAAATTACCCCCCAAAGTGGTCAGATCAGTTCATGAATTCAGGTCTTCCTTGACTTACGATGGGGGTTACATCCCACGAAACCCATTGTAAGTTATAGATATCATGTCAAAAATGTATCTAATACACCTACTCTCCGAACATCATAGCTTACCATGCCTACCTTAAACGTGCTCCGAACACTTTAACAATAGCCTACAGTTGGGCAAAATCATCTAACACAAAGCCTGTTTTATAAGAGAGTATTGAATATTAGGTAATTTACTGAATACTGTACTGAAAGTGAAAAAAAGAAGAATGGTGTATAGGTACAGGAAGGTTGCAAGTGTGTCACTTGTTTACCTTCATGATTGCAGTGGCTGACTGGGAGCTGTGGCTTGTTGCAATTGCCAACGTCCCGGGAGGGTATTGTACCACATATCACTAGCCTAGGAAAAGTTCAAAATTTAAAATTTGATGTATAGTTTCTGCTGAATGCATATTGCTTTTGCACCATTGTAAGGTTAAAAAATTGTTGAGTTGAACAATTAAGTCAGGGATTGTCTGTATCTGCTTTATTAATGGCCTTCAGGTCAGACATCAGTAGATAACAGGACTAATGCAAAGGTTCTTAAACTTTGTAGGGTGCTTATTGAATAGAGTCCTGGACTTAAATCACAGAGAGTTAATCCTAGGTTTAGAGAAAGGTCCAGAAAACTTCAGGTTTAATAAGCACGCCATATAATTCTGCAGTTTGGAATTTTAATTGGCATTCCATGAAAACTCTATATTAATTTGGGATTGTAGGTGGGGGGGAGGATTGACATATTGACAGTATTGAGTATTTCTTTCCAGGAACATAGCGCGTCTCTCCATTTTATTAAAACTTTTATGTTTCTCAGTGAAGTTTTTCTTCATTTGGGTCCTGCAACTTTATAAGCTTAGTCCTGTGTGCTTTATATTATATTGTAAATGGATTGACCTTCTCACTAGTACAAAAAGTTTTTATTTTTAATTTTTTTATATTTTCTTTTTTTTATTTTATTACGTTAATCACCATACATTACATCATTAGTCTTTGATGTAGTGTTCCATGATTCATTGTTTGCGTATAACACCCAGTGCTCCATTCAGTACGTGCCTTCTTTAATACCCATCACCAGGCTAATCCATCTCCCTCTCTCCTCCCCTCTAGAACCCTCAGTTTGTTTCTCAGAGTCCATAGTCTCTCACGGTTCGTCTCCCCCTCCGGTTTCCCCCCCTTCATTCTTCCCTTCCTGCTATCTTCTTCTTTTTTTCTTAACATATATTGCATTATTTGTTTCAGAGGTACAGGTCTGTGATTCAGCAGCCTTACACAATTCACAGCGCTCACCATAGCACATACCCTCCCCCATGTCTATCACCTAGCCACTCCATCCCTCCCACCCCCCACCACTCCAGCAGCCCTCAGTTTATTTCCTGAGATTAAGAATTCCTCATATTAGTGAGATCATATGGAGAAGATAATTTGCCTTTAATTAGGAATATAGTCTTAGTCCTTAAGCCTGAGGAATCAAAGCTATAAAAAGACATGGACTAGGAAGATTTTGCAATCTGGTATGTTTTTATTTTTTATTTATTTATTTATTTTTTTAGATTTTGTTTTTATTTATCACTTGAGACACAGAGAGAGAGAGAGAGAGAGCATGAGCAGGGAGAGAGGCAGAGGGAGAGGGAGAGGGAGAAGCAGGCTCCCTGCTGAGCCAGGACCCCTGATGTGGGGCCCGATCCCAGAATCCTGGGATCATGACCTGAGCCGAAGGCAGATGCTTAACCATCTGAGCCACCCAGGCGCCCCTGGTATGTTTTTTAAAGAACTGGTTTAAGAACTGGTTTTAAAGAACTGGTTTAAAGAACTGGTTTCCCCAAATTCAGGTAAGTCAGGTCAGTAGAGAAAAACAAATTAAAGTCATAAATGTGTGAGAATTATAAATCCTTTAAGATTTTGATTGAAAGAAACAAAGGAAATAGGGACATCGTACTTAACTGGGTGCCTGTGAGAAACTAGATTGTACTGTTTCAGATGCTTTCTTATCTTTATTACATGGGTCTTTTAAAGTCAAAGGGGACAGTCCATTAAATATTTTTTAGGTTATGGCAATAATTTTACAAGTATTGTTAGCCTATAGAGAACCTTACCAAGGAAAGAAATAACTGATCTTAGAAAAGCTATGATTATGTTCTTTCAAAGTTATGACTGTTTCTTACAGTAGTCTCTGAATAGATCACTTCAGGTGGGCAATATTTTTATTTGTTTATGTTAGTTTCAGAGGTAGAATTCAGTGATTCATTAGTTGCATATAACACCCAGTGCTCATTACATCAGGTGCCCTCCTTAATGCCCTTCAGCCAATTATCCCCATCCCCCCACCTACCTCCCCTCTAGCAACGCTGTTTGTTTCCTGAGATTAAGAGTCTCTTATGGTTTGCCTCTCTCTCTGGTTTCATCTCGTTTCATTTTTCCCTCCCTTCCCCTATGTTTATCTGTTTTGTTTCCTAAATTCCATATATGAGTGAAATCATATGGTATTTGTCTTTCTCTGACTGACTTATTTTGCTTAGCATAATAGCCTCTAGTTCCATCCACGACAATGTAAATGGCAAGATTTCCTTCTTTTTGATGGCTGAGTAATATTCTGTTATATATATGTGTATATGTATGTATATACACACATACATACACGCACACATGTGCCTGTGTGTGTGTATATATATAGATAAAGAAGATATATGTGTGTGTGTGTGTGTATACACACACACACACATACATACACCCTATCTTTTTTATCCATTCATCTGTTGATGGACATCTAGGCTCTTTTGGTATTTTGGCTATTGTGGGTGTTGCTGCTATAAACATTGGGGTGCAGGTGCCCCTTCGGATCCCTACATTTGTATCTTTGGGGTAAATACCCAGTAGTGCAATTGCTGGATCGTAGGGTAGCTCTATTTTCAACTTTTTGAGGAACCTCCATACTGTTTTCCAGAGTGGCTGCACCAGTTTGTATTCCAGGTAGGCAGTATTTTTGAGGAAGTTCCAGTGGGTGCCTGGAATTCTCTTACCGAAGAGTTTCACTGTAATTCTTATTAACCAAAAAGTGCACATGACAGCTATCATGTTCTTTGAAGTAAAATATATTGTGATGTAAACCTACATGTCTTAAAGATCCACAAGCTGAATGAGATAACTACAGTCTGGGTTTCGGTGCTTTTAAGACAAAGCTTGTTTTGTTGTTTTAAATGGTACTTGTTCTGTCTGAAATTATAAATGTCTTTATAGACTATTCTAAAAGGAAAAATATCCATGGTGAACATTATTAAATTATTTTATATTGACATATTTTGATAGAGGCTTCTAATTGTCTAGAGAAGTTTCTCTTGCATTGCCAAATTTAATGTGGAAGCCAGTTACATAGACATTTTAAGGACCAGAATTCAGAAAACATTCTGTTGCATATTTCAATAAAAGTAGTAAAACATAGGGGCACCTGGGTGGCTTAGTCGTTAAGCGTCTGCTTTCGGCTTAGGTTGTGATCCCAGGGTCCTGGGATCAAGCCCCACATCAGGCTCTCTGCTCAGCGGGAAGCCTGCTTCTCCCTCTTCCACTCCCCCTGCTTGTGTTCCCTCTCTCGCCGTCTCTGTCAAATAAATAAATAAAATCTTAAAAAAGAAAAAAAGTAGTAAAACTTAAGTTTTTTTTGAATTGGCATATTTTGTTGAGAATCTAATGAAAGTTGTATACTGTACTTCTTTTTTTGGTGGAGATTCTTGTGCTGATTCAAGTATTTGTACGAGTGTTTAAGAGTTCTATGTACATTTTTTTCTTTTACTCGGTATGATTGGCTTTTCTATCAAAAGTACGTAAGATGTTTGTAGGGCTGTATCTAGTGTTATCTCTGAGTATCAGAAGAGTTTGACCAAATTCTTCCTTACTGAGGTGCTGTGGTCATATTGTATGCCACAGATGAGTTATAGATGATTCCTCCTCAGCCCTCAAAGTGGCCCCATTGTGTTTGGGGGTTCCCTGCTGGTTATCTCAGGCTGAAAGCAGACTCCCATCATTTTCCCATGGGGCTAGCCAAGTAGTTGGAAAGCACTGATTGGGTAGTAATACTGGATGGTTTTCCATTAGTATAAGTACAGATTTAGTCAATGGAGTATTAAGCCTAGGGAATCGTGGAAGTTGGTGAGAGAGATAAGCTCTACTCTGCCTGACAAACTTTATTAATCAGGAAATAGACTTGAGCTGTCTTTGAAAAGGAGGAATTGCACAAGCTATTCTTTCTTGTTTGTGTTTGGTGACATCAAGATAAACTGATTTGAGGGGTGCCTGGGTGGCTCAGTCGTTAAGCGTCTGCCTTTGGCTCAGGTCATGATCCTAGGGTCTTGGGATCAAGCCCCATATCTGGCTCCCTGCTCAGCAGGAAGTCTGCTTCACCCTCTCCCACTCCCCCTGCTTGTGTTCCTGCTCTCGCTGTCTCTCTCTGTCAAATAAATAAATAAAATCTTAAAAAAAAAACTGATTTGAAACATTGTATGGTGTGCTTTTCTTAGTCATACACAGAATGTTTAAATATGTGTTTGTTTCCTGAGCCAAGGTTTTGGTATCAGGCCTTGAAGTACTAGATACTGGCTCTTTGCTGTTACTTTGGCTCTGTGTTGGGATTTTTCTCAGTAGTCCCTCCTCCCCCTTCTGAAGTGATTACAGAAGGCTCTGTGTTTACTTGGCACACTTGAGATTGTTATACAAAGTGCATGCATAAGCATCAACATGTTGGGGCCAGTATAGTGATAAAGGATAGTGCCAAGAGGAGTTAACATATCCTGTACAGTGCACTCTGTATCTTCAGTGACAAAAAAAAAAACCGTTTGTCTTACTTGGATTGGATGTAGAATTACCATGCTATGTAACTTCCTTATGCACTTTCATTTATAAAGTTTTTAGTGGTTTTTGTTTGCTAACCATAGGCTGTTTTGTATGATTTTAATTCTGCTTTAATGAACTAAATACTAGAATGTAGTTATGTGTGCAAGTTGTTTAGTGTCAAGGTAGCTTAATTTCTAAGTGTTCTAAAAAATGGGGTTTGCCTTCTCTGATCATTTCATGTTAATATTTTAAATTAGTATGGCTTGAACTACAGCTGTCTTCAAAACTTCGAAATAGAACTGTTTTTATTTAATAAAAATATAATTTGTATTATAAAGTAAATATCTAAAATAAAAAATGGCAGACAACTTATTTGTTAATGGACTGTAGATTGAATCGCCTTGCTTATATACAAGAATTATCTAAATGTAACACATACTAATACTGTAAACATGTTTTGAGAGGATGAATATATTTAAAAAACTTAGTGACCCTTTCAGTATATTTCAAAACAGTTTTTTAAAAAGAATTTTCTTTTAGTGTTTTTTTTTCCTGATAGTAGTTGTCCGAAATATTTTAAGGTAGAGTTAAAACATTCCATAATGCTTAATTAGCTCATTTTCCTTTGCCTAGTATTGATATTCTACCTGTCCTTTATTTCCTCACAGTCTTTCTGTGTGATGGATCTATTCACAGATTCCCCAAATCTCTATCTTTGTAGTCTAGGCTTCCTTGCATCTGTTGTAGACCTATCAAATGATTAAAATATATTTTCAAACTTTTAAAAACCTGGACTTCTCACCAAATCAACAACTTAATCTATTTTGGTTGAAAGGGGAGTCCACACATAGTCACATAAGTAAGAAACTAGAGATTCATTTGGGACGCCTGGGTGGCTCAGTCAGTTAAGCGTCTGCCTTCGGCTCAGGTCATGATCCCAGGGTCCTGGGATTGAGTCCCGCATCGGGCTCCCTGCTCCACGGGAGCCTGCTTCTCCCTCTGCCTCTGCCTCTCTCTCTCTCATGAATAAATTAAAAAAAAAAAAAAAAAAGAAACTAGAGATTCATTTGTCTTCTTTCTGTGAATACCTTTATTATCTATGGCCTGGACTATTGGGGGGTGTGTGTGTGTGTGTGTATTAATGTCACAAGTAATAGACAAATAACTTTTCGTGTGTGTGTGTTTGTATTAATGTCACAAGTAATAGACAAATAACTTTTAATAATAAAATAATCCAACAGGATAGATAAGGCAAAAATTGTTCACCCTTACCTACTTCCATTCCCCTGTTGTCTACTTACTTGTATCCTTTTGAGACCTTTTTCCTTCATGGTGAAATACCTTCTGATTTGTTTCCCACTTTTTTTTTTTTTTTGATTTTATTTATTTATTTTGAAAGAGAGAGAGGGAGAGTGTGAACAGGGGAGGGACAGAGGGAGAGAGAGAATCCCAAGCAGACTCCACGCTGAGCATGGAGCCAGGTGCGAGGCTCGATCCCATGATCCTGACCTGAGATCATGACCTGAGCCGAAATTAAGAGTTGGGCACTTAACCAACTGAGCCATTCAGGCGCCTCTGGTTCCTGCTTTTGTCCTTGTGTCTTCTTCACTCCCTTCCTAAACAATGCTTGCTAATTATTGTCTTTTTTTTTTTTTAATTCTTTGTTTGGTTTGTTTTGGACTGATTAAGGTTCTCTTTCCTTCATTTCATTTTCTCCCTATATTAATTGGAAGTTATATACTTTTTTCCCTGTTCTTTCAGTGGTTCAACACAAGACTAAAGTTAATTGCTGTATGCATTATAAATACTATGAGGACCCTAGAATGCTCTAATTTCTATCACCACTGTTAATCTCCTCATCACTTATGATATTATTGCCCAGGAGTTTGCATCCATTTTCACTTTAATCCACAAATAAGCCATGCTTATTGTTTTATGAATCAGCGTTTAATAGCTTCGTTCATCATTGTTTCTTAAATGTCAGACCTTTCATCTATGCCCACTTGTTTTCACTCTTACACCCCTTTACAGTTCCTTTTAGTAAAGGTCATTTTGTTAACCTGAACAGTTTTTATTTCAACTTCATTCTGGAAGGCAGATAGTTTTTTTTCTTTCAGTATTTTGAATGTATTATTTCACTGCCTTCTTTCTTTCTTTAACTGTTGAGAAGTTGCTAGTTACTCTAGTTGCCTTTGTGGGTAATTTGCCTTTTCTCACTGGTAGCTTTGATATCTTCTCTTTGGTGCTGTACTCTTTCACTGTGGTGGTATAAGTGTGGCTTACTGTTATTTTATAGTTCTTGTTTTTTCTGAACCTGGTGATTGGTGTCTTTCATCAGTTCTGGAGAATTCTCAACCATATCTATCCTAATAATGCCTCTTCCCAATTCTTGTAATGGATAGATGTGTATTAAATTTTCTCACTGTATCCTCCAAGTCTTATAACCTCTCATTCCTGTTTTCCATCTTTGACTCTTGGTGCTGCATTTTGGTATATATCAGCACTTGACTGCATTCAGATATATCTTCCAGTTCACTCTTACTTTGGGTGCAGTTCATATCTGCTGTTTACCCTTTTCAGTTACTATACTTTTCATATGAGAAATTCAATTTCTATTGAAAATTGCCTGGCCAGTTTTCTCTTTTGAACTTGTCAATTTTGATAACCTTTTAATTCCTTTCTGTACTTTCAGTTTCTTATTTTGTTTCTTTAAATATGTGAAACATTGTTATTTTGTATTCGGTGTTTGGTAATTCCAGTATTCTTTAGTCTTTTCATGTCTCATTGTGTAGTTGGTTGTTCCTTCTGACTTGTGTATGGTGACTGGTTTCTTGAATGGTCAGTGATTTCCTTCCCTTAAAAAAAAAAAATCCTTGTTTATTGTGTGCTTACATATCATAGAATCTGACTGGTTGGAGTTTTTTGAGGTCAGAGTGCCGCCTCTTGAGAAAATTTGAGTTTACCTCTGTCAGACTTTTGGGTATACGCACGTGGGGCTACTTTAAATTGTTGGCTTAGAGAGAGAGAGACAGAGAGAGTGTGTGTGTGTGTGTATGTGTTTTGTCATACAGGTAGTTGAATTCCCAATCTTTGAGAATTAGGATCATGCTGAGAAAGTTTTAGGAAACTCTCCCACTTCATCCAGCACTAAGGCCAAGGCATATATCTGTAATGTCTAAGGCAGGGTGTGGATTGGTTTCTATATCACATTGAGAATGAAGTGCTTGTGGGTCCAGGCTTGGTATGGTGGTCCCATTGTGACATTCTACCTTTCTCCAGTGTTGGCCGTTGGCTCCAGTGCAGCTTACGGATTTGTGTTTTCTTCCTGTTTCTGTCTCCAGGGAATTTTCCTGCTCTATCTCCATGATTGCTTTATCCAGCATTTTATCAGGAAAGGTTTTTTTTCCCTGAATCTATAGTCTACCATGTTGCTAGAAACAAATCATAATTTAAATTTTAACGTGGTCAAATTATTAGTTTTTACCTTTTTGTGTTGAGTTTTTTTAATATCTAATTTAAGAAATTCTTTTCTACCTCAGTCATACATATATACATTTTCCTGTATTTTCTTTTAAAACTTTTAAAGTTTAATTTTTCATACTTGTATCTTTAAGCCATCAAATTTATGTTTGACATGTTATGGGGTAAAGATCAAATTTCCTTACCCACCCCATTTGCTTAGCAAAACATGATTGACTAATTTATCCTTTTCCCAATGATATACAGTGTCTCTGATGTCATTTATCAATTTTTAAAATAGTTTTCATATATAAATAGCTCTGTTTCTGAGTTTTCTTTGTTATTCTGTGGTCCTTTATCTCTATGCCGTGATGACATATCAGAGTTTATAATTTTGATAATTGGTAAAGAGACTAACCCCACTCCTTATTCCTTTAAAAATTGTTAGCTATTCTTAATTTTTTTGCACTACCATGTGAATCTTAGAATCAGTGTATCCAGTTCCACGAAAAACTGTTAGGATTTTTATATGAGTTACATTGGATTTATCAAATAATCTGTGAAAAATTAAGAACTTTATAACATAGAACCCTCATTTTCATAAAGAAATTTATGGATGTATATGTATCTTTAGCTTTTATTAAAGTTTTATAATTTCCCTCATAAAATCCTCATGTACCTTGATTGATTCCTAGATGCTTTTCTGTTGTTGTTGCAGTCATAAATGGTATCTCTGTTTTTTTCTGTTTTTCTCTTGGTTGCTCTTGTCTAGGAATGCAATTACTAGAGAATTATTTTTTATGCAAATCTGATGAATATAAACCTTTGCTTAAAATTCTTCTATGGTTTCCTCATCTTTTGGAGGATAAAGTTCAAACATCTTAGCATAATGATCTTAGCAATGATCTTTCATGATTGAAACCATGTCTGACTCTTTACCATGCCTCATTTTCCATAATTAATATTTTGCAAGCTGTGCTTCAGCTAAATGGAGCTAGTTGTAATTCTTTGGCCATGTCCTGATTTTTTTAAAAAATAAGAGCTTTATTGAGATATAATTTACATATCCTGGAATTCAATTTATTTATTTTTTTCCTATTCCCTATGCTGTACTTTTCATCGCTGTGACTTACTTATTTTATAACTGGAGGTTTGTACCTCTTAATCCCCTTTCTCTGTTTTGTTCATCTCCCACCCACTTCCCCTCTTGTAACTACCAGTTTGTTCTCTGTATTTAAGGGTCTGTTTGTTTTGTTTTTTAGATTTCACATATAAGTGAAATTATATGGTATGTGTCTTCCTCTGACTTACTTCACTTAGGATAATACTGTCTGGGTCCATCCATGTTGTCACAAATAGCAAGATCTTACTCTTTTTTATGGCTGAGTAATATTTCATTGTGGGGTGTGTGTGTGTGTGTGTGTGTGTGTGTGTGTGTGACATCTTCTTTATCCATTCATCTATTGTGAACGCTTGGGTTGGTTCCATATCTTGGGTGTTGTAAATAATGCTGCATTAAACATAGTGGTGCATATATCTTTTCGAACTATTGTTTTCATTTCCTTTGGGTAAATACCCAGTAGTGGAATTACTGGGTCGTATGGTATTTCTATTTGTAATTTTTTGAGGAAGCTCTATACTGCTTTCCATAATAGTTGCACCAATTTAACTTACCACCAGCAGTACTTGAGGATTCCCTTTTCTCCACATCCTTGCCAACACTTGTTATTTCAATTCAATTTAAAGTGTGCAATTTAGTAATTGTTAGTATGTTTAGTGTATTTGAACCCACCACCACTATCTAATTTTAGAACATTCTCATTAACCCAGAAAGAAGCCCACTACTCATTAGTAGTCACTTTCCATTCCTCCTTACTTGCTCCAAACCTTTGCAGTCAATAATCTCTTTCTTTTCTTTATGGATTTGCCTATTCTGGGCATTTCATATACATGAAATGCCCTATAGCCTTTGTATCTGGCTTCTTTCACTTATCATGTCTTCAGGTTTCATCTGTATTTTAGCATGCATTCATATATCATTTTTTATGGCTGACTAGTATTACATTATATGGGTAATATCACATTTTGTTCAATCATTCATCAGTAGATGGACATATGGTTTGTTTCTGATTTTTGGCTATTGTGAATAATGCTATTATGAACATTTGTGTACAAGTTTTTGTGTGAATATACATTTTCAGTTCTTCTTGATGTATTTTTGGGTATAGAATTACTGGTAATTCTATTACCAGTGGTAACTCCATGTTTAACTTTTTGAAGAACCGCCAAAGTTTTCTGTAGTGGCTGTGCATTTTATATTCTCACCAGTAATTTATGAATGTTTCCAACTTCTCCACATCCTGCTAGTATGTTGTCTGTGTTTTCGATTACAGCCATCCTAGTGGGTGTGAAGAGGTATCCTGTTATGGTTTTGATTTACATTTCTTTAATGACTAATGATGTTAAGCATCTTTTCATGTGCTTATTGGTCATTTGTATATCTTCTTTGGAGAAATTTCTATTAAAATCTCTTGCCTTTAAAAAAATGGGCTGTCTTTCATATTGTTTAATGGTAAGAGTTCTTCATAGTTTCTGGATACTAGATCTTTATCAGATACAGTATTTGTAAATATCTTCTCCCATTCTTTGGATTATCTTTTAGCTTTCTTAACAGTGTTCTTTGAAGCACAAAAGTTTTACATTTTAATGAATTCCAGTTTCTTATTTGATTGCTTGTGCTTTTGGTGTCATGTGTTAAAAATGTTGCCGAATGCAAGGTCACAAAGATTTATACCTATGTTTTCTTCTAAGAGTTTATTATAATTTTAGTTCTTATGTTTAGAACTTTCATCCATTTTGATTTAATTTTTTCCAATGACGTGAGGTAGAGGTCCAACCTCATTCATTTCTGGGAATATCAAGTTGTCCTAGCACCATTTGTTGGAAAGACTATTCTTTCTTCATTGATTTTCCTCTTTCCCAATTGAATTAGCCCACATAAATGTATGGGCTTATTTCTAGGCCCTCAGTTCTGTTCCATTGATCCATATGTCTAGCTTTATGCCAGTATCACACTGTCTTGAAGCTTTGTAGGTAGTTTTGAAATCGGGAAATATGAGTCCTCCAAGTTTGTTATATTCAAGATTTGTTTTAGCTGTTTTGTTTGTTTTGTTAGTTGTTTTGTTTAGTTTTGGGTCTCTTGCATTTCTGTATAAATTTTAAGGTCAGCTTGTCCAGTTCTGCAAAAAAAGGGATCTGATGGTGATAGTGGGGGCTTATGTTTGTTTATTTTTTTTAGATGGGGATTTAGGGAGTATTTGAGGAGTATTAACCACCTTAATTTATTATTTCATTCCATGAATGAGGGAAGCCTTTCCATATATTAGGTTTTTAATTTCTTTCAGTGGTGTTTTATAGTTTTCAGTATGCAAATCTTTCAGCTCTTTTGTTAAATTTATTACTGTCTTAACTATTTTTGATGCTCTTGTCAATAGAACTGTTTTCTTAGCTTCTTTCTCAGATGGTTCATTGCTAGTGTAGAGAAATACAGTTGTTTTTGCAGTAATGAATGTGTATCCCATAATATGCTTAAACATGTTTATTAGCTCTGATAGTTTTTTTGTGTGGATTTTTTAGGCTTTTCTATATACAAGATCGTGTTATCTACAAATAGAGATAATTTTACTTCGTCTTTTTCAATTTGAATGGTATTTTTTTTATTTTTCTTAACTAAATTGCTCTAGCTAAAATCTCCCACACAATATTGAATAGAAGTGGTAAAAGCAAACATTCTTGTGTTGCTTCTGATTGCAGGGCGAAAGCTTTCAGTTTTTCATCAGTTAAGTATGATATTAACTGTGGGTTTTTTGTAGATGCCCTTTATCACATTGAGAAAGTTTTTCTGTCCTAGTTTGTTGAGTGTTGTTATCATGAAATGGCATATTTTTTTTCCCCTGTATTTATTGAAATGATCATGTGGTTTCTTTATTAATATGTTTCATTACATGATGGATTTTAGAATGTTGAACCAACCTTGCATTCCTGGAATAAATCCCACTTGGTCAGAAAGTATAGTTGTTTTGTTTTGTTTTAATTAACGTTTCTGGATTTGGTTTGCTAGTATTTTGTTGAGGATGTCCACGTCTGTATTCATAAGGGATATCGATCTGTAATTTCTTTTCTTGTGATATGTTTGCTTTTCATAGAATGGATTAGAAAGTGTTCCTTCTATTTTTTGGAAGAGTTATGAAGGATTGGAGTTAATTCATTTAAACAATTGATACAATTCCCTAGTGAAGCCATCTGTTCTTGGGCTTTTCTTTGCTGGAAGTTTTTTGTTACTCAGTGTCTTTATTGGTCTAAATTTTTAATTTCTTCTTGAGTTAGTTTGGTATTTTATATTTTTGTAGGGACTTACTGATTTCATCCAGGTTAATTGAATTTGTTGGCAAAATTTGTTTACCTTGGAATCCTTTTTATTTCTGTAATGTTGGTAGAAAAATTTTTTAGTTTTATTGATTTTATTACTTTTTCTATTCCCTACTGAGTTTATTTGTACTCTAAGTTTTATTATTTCCTTCTGCTTTGAGTATAAAATATCTACTTTTTCTAGTTTTTAATATGGGAAGTTAATTTTTGATTTGAGATCTTTCTTCCCTTTTCATTGTGGTTATCTGCAAATATAAATTTTCCTCCAATAACTGCTTTAACTGCATCCTGTAAGTTTTGGTATGATGTTTTTTCATTTTCATTCATCTTGGAAGTATTTTCTCATTTCCTTTGTGATTCTATCTTTGATTCATTGTTTTTTTTTTTATGGTCTTTAACTTCTACATATTTGCAAATTCCTTAAATTTCCTTTTTTGATTTCTAATTTCATTCCATTGTTGTTGGAGAACATTCTTTGTGTGATTTCAGTTTTTAAAAAATGTATTGGGACTTGTTTTATGCTCTAACACATGATCTATCCTGGAGAATGTTTCATATGTATTTGATAAGTGTATTCTGCTGCTGTTGAGGGGCGTGTTCTACAAATGCCTTCCAGGTCTAGTTTGTTAGTGCTCAAGTCTTATTTTCTTATTGACCTTCTGCCTGCTTGTTCTGTCCATTATTGAAACTGGGGTATTTAATTCTCCAACTATCATTGTTTAATTGTTTATTTCTCTCTTCAGTTCAGTCAGTTTTTGTTTCATATATTTTAGGGCTTTGTTTTTAAGTGTATATGTGTTTGTAATTGTTATATTTTATTGGTAGATTGACCTTTTCGTTATTTTAAGAATGCTCTTCCTTGTCTTTAGTAATTATATTTGTCATAAAGCCTCATTTATCTGATATTTAGTCATCCTGGCTCTTTCTTTGGTTGCCTTTTATATATTGTATATTTTACCATCCTTTTACTTTCAACCTATTTGTGTTTTGAATCTCTCTCTCTCTCTCTTTTTTTTAAAATAATTTCCTATTCTTTATTCTCTACTTGGTGAGACATCATTTTCATGCATTAATTCTTTAGACATGGTTTTTATTAGTTCTTTGAACATATTTGTAGTAGCTGACTCATAGTTTTTGTCTGATATGTCCAACGTCTGGGTTTCCTCAGAGACAGTTTCTCTTGACTGCTTTTTTCCCCCCTCTATATGGGCCATACTTACTATTTTCATGGGTCATAATTTTCCATTGAAAACTGGACATTTTAAATAATTTTTTGTAGTGATTCTGGAAATGAGATTCCTCCACTCCCCAGAATTTTGTTTTTGCTATTTGTTCAGTGACTTTCCTGTACTGATTTTGTAAAGTCTGAATTTTTTACGGGGTGCCACCCAAGTCTTTGCTCAGTTAGGTTAGTGGTCAGCTAATGATTGGGTAGATATTTCCTTAAACACCTGGAACCAGGAGGTGTTCCAACTTTTGCTGAGGGGCTCTTTATGTGTGTTGGCATGAATTCAGTGCTCTGATGAGTTTACAGCTTTGCTTTAGCCTTTGCTTTTTCTTGTACAGAGTCTCTCAGTGTCATCCAGAGTTGAGCGGCTAGGGCCTTCTCATCTTTCCTGGGCATACATTAGTCCCTTTGCATGTGTATGGCGTTCTAGATCCCCAGGAATGTGTTGGAGCTTTTCAGCGCCCCCTGTAGACACTTCATTTCCAGTTTTTCCTTGTAAGTTCTTTAGTCAACCTCTCATTATCCATAACTTGGATAGCTGCCTAAGACAACTGCAGTGTTATGTAGTTGCCGCTGATTGTTTTCAACAAATGCTCTGGTGATAGTGCTTTTTGCACATTGAATCTGAGTCAGGTCAAATAAAGACAGACCCAGAGAATGGAACTTTTCCAGGGAGCTGCCTGACATGTCTAATAGTGACAAGTCTTGTGTTTTTTGGTGAGTCCAAGCCTGTTTTGTTTCTGCCAGTGTCTGCTAGTTTTTACAGTTACTGTTGTTGTGAGCTGTATCTTTTCAAGACTAACATGGAGCTGGGAGAGAATGATAGGAATAGGACAAGTTAAAATGTCACAAAGCTCACTGTTTTTTTTACTGAGATTCACTTATTTTGTTTTGAATGAAAGCTTCTCAAATTGTTGCACTTTTGGATAGTTTTCAGAGTTGTGAAAAAATTGATTTTTTAAAAAAAATTTTATTTTTTTAGAAAGAGAGTGCGCATAAGTGGGGGGGGGCAGAGGGAGAGGGGGGGAGAGAGAGAAGCAGACAGCCTGCCAAATGTGGAGCCAGACATGGGGCTCAATACAGGACTCCATCCTAGGACCCTGAGACTATGACCTGAGCTGAAAGCAAGAGTCAGTCGCTTAGCCAACTGACTCACCCTGGTGCCCTGAGTTTGATCTTTTTGATAGATATACAAAAAATGAGTTGTTGTTTTACCAGGTGATCTCTATCAAGAAGCTCAATTTTTGTCCATTGATAAAGACATTTCTTACAATACATTTTAGAAGTCATTTAAGAAATTTCGGGACCATTTTATAAAATACACAGATTTATTGATCTGTCATGTACTGGTTTCCATATACTTTTTTTTTTTTTTCCTCCCCCAAACCTTTGAAACCCATCAAAAACTTTGTTTTCTCTCTTCATTTAGTTGATTTTTTTAGGGATAACTTACAACTGTTTTTGAAATTCTCTTCAGTCTCAAGAAGTGGGAAATTTCCCATGTTGTAGTTACTGAAAAGAATTTATGATGGTCTCTGCAGTCTGTTTCAAACAGAAGTGTTAGAGAACTGTGTTAAATTATGACAGTGATGTGAAAAATCCATGTCAATAATTTTGGTGACAGCATTCATATTTGAGTGTCTGGGCATATAATATCTACATATGCAAATATATAACTTCTTTTGTTTAATATTCTAAAGTGGATCCCAAAGTGGTATTAAGCATTATAAGAAACTATCTGTGGTATTGGCCCCCTTTATCTTACTGTTATCTAATACCCCAAACACAGGAATATCATTGATTCTGGTTTCTGAGTTTCTACCTTGGAAACATTTTATATAAATAATTCTCAGTTAATAAGAAATTCATGATATTTGCATTCCTGTGGAAATAATCTTATAAATGATGGCTAGCTTCCAAGGGCTGATGCAAGGGCTAATATAAGTGATGATTTAGGATTCTGAACTGCAAACAGAAGGAACCCATCACAAATTAGTTTACCAAAAGGGAATTTTATTGGTTGAAAGACAGAAACTTGGTGTATTGAATTCAGCTCTACCTGAAGGCAATTAGATTATTTTGTTTATAGTGTATTATGTGTTATATTACCATTTTTGTAATACCTACACAAAATGCCATCCCATGTAATGTTATTTGCCTAGTCATTTACATTTTGGTAGAAATACAGGTTTCCATATCTTCACTAATTTCCTTATGGTAGAATTTTATCAATAAAATCATGAGGCAAAGAATATGTATATTTTAAGGCTCCTGATATATGATTATGGTGGTAACATTTTACTAATCTCCACATCCACCAAGAGCATATAAAAAGATCATAAGAGATTATTGATTTTAGATTCTTGCTAACAAATATAATGATGCTTTAGTATTAAATAATGATTTTTTTTTGTGGGGATTTTTTTTTTTTTTTGATACAGGAACACAACTGTTCTCGCTGGCTATAAATAATGATAAAAGATAAAAACTCAGGTATAAATAAGGATATATAAGATATCTCTTGCTTTGATCTTTTCTCTGGACTTTACACTTGGAAATCGAATCGTCACTTCCATATCTACAATTGAACGTCCAGTAGGCATCTCTGACTTAATGTGTCCAAACTATGCTCTTGATATTCTGCCCCAAACTTTCCCTGTTTGTCAAGAACTGTTCAGAGTTTGAGATTTTACCTGACTTGTAATCTGACAGGTTAGCCTGCCATAGTTACATGCATGCTGTCAGAAGACACAAGACAAAGGATTTTGTTACAGTAGTAGCTGTAGCCAGAGTATCAGCATCTGCTCCAGTTCCCAGAGCCTCAGTTCCCATAGGGCTATGTATAAGGGTCCAGGTGAGGCCTGTGCATACAGTGGATTGCATTATAGGAGAGGAACCCTGAGTGTAGGGAACCGGAATCTTTTATAATGTGTATTAAGTCTGCCCCAGAGAAGATTGGGGGGGGGGCATTATTATCTTTATTATGCTAGGCAGTAAACTAAACTGTCCTTTGCTCCAGAGGGATATACAGGCTGTATCTTCTAAAGCTGTTACCATGCAATCTTGAACAGATAGTCCAAAACAGAGGTAGTTAGTGCCTCTGCTTACAAGATTAGTAGAAATGAGACACCCATGTTGTTTTCCAGTACAGTCTTCTCCATCTCAATTAATGGTGATTTCATCCTTCTAGTTTCCTCAGTCCAGAAATCTTGAAGACCTTTTTAATTCCTCTTTTTCTCTTATATCTCACATCTAGTTTGTCAACAGATCTTGTCCACTCTACCTTGAAAATATATCGAGAATTTTTTCATTTCTCACTATTCCCACTGCTTTTTTCAATACCACTATCATTTTTCAACAGAATTATTGTGGTAGCATATTACCTGGCTTTCCTACTTCTAATCTTGCCTTCAACTCTAATCCGCAAACAGTAGCCAGAGTGGTCATATTAAAACATGAGTTTAGTCATGTCACTCATCTACTTAGAACTCTCCAGTGGTTTCTCATTTTACTTGGAGTGAAAGCCAACATCTTTACTCTCATTCATTCATAAGACCCTGCATGGTCTGGCTCCCTTTTATCTCTTTGAATTCTTTGTTTGTTATCTCTCCTTTTTGGTTTAGCTTTAGGCTTTCTGGTCCCTTTGCTGTTCTCCAAACATATCAGCTAAGGCTCCCTGTCTTTGGGCCTTTGCACATCCTATTTTCTCTACCTGGAATGCACTTGTCCTCATATCCATATGGCTCATTCCCTCACTTTCCATCTTTACTCAAAAATCACCCCAGGCCGTCCCCATGCATCTAGATGAAACATTTCAACTTCACCCCTCCCGCCAACCCAATTTTCAGTCTGCTATCCATCTCCACTTAATTTTCTTCTTCTCGGGATGTATCACTATCTCCTATATAGTGTATATTTTATTTGCTTATTTTGTTTCAGTCACTCTAGAATGAACGCTCACAAAGGGCAAGAGGGTGTCTCTGAATTTTTTATAGTTTTGTTTCTAGCACCTAGTATAGCGCTTGGCACCTTGTGAGCAGTTAATATATATTGTTGAAAGAATGAATGAAAGATTTACATGGTGTAGAAGTGAAATCCCAGAATTTATGTTTTCAGAATTTATGTTGTGTATTAGAAGTATAGTGAACAACAAAGGAAAACGATGAGTCAGATTAATTGCTTTTTATTCACAGAAGATCAATGTAGTAATTGTAGCTTATCAGAATTACTTTCAGTAGAACCATTTTATTAATGTTAAGTTATTTGCTTCAGTATGTGAGTGCCAGGCAAGGTGGCCCTCAAACATTGATGACACTGTGATAAAAAAGGTGTGCAGTCTCTGTTCTTATGGAATTTACACCCAGTTGAGGAGAAAGCCTTGGATGAGTATAACAAGTGTAAATACTGTGGCTGGTAAGTTTTTAGAAGTTCCTGTTGTAGGGGTTGCAAACTCAGATGCCTGCACAGGCCAGGCAGGTAATGTAAGAGTGAAGTGGGCCAGTGAATGCATTGAAATGTTGGAGAGTAGAGAGAGTTCAGACACACTACAGAGCACGTGCCCTGTGTAAAGAGTGCACCAACTGACAGCTTCATCTCATTGATGTCATATAGGAATGAGGACCCACTGTTTCCTTATTTCCAAGTTTTTTAAGAGAAACTGAAAATGTAGGTTGTCATCTAAAATATCAGAGTATTCTAAGGCACTGAGCAGTCCAATCAAACATGGTTTGACCTAAGGCCTCTTTTTTTTTATAAGGAATACTGCCTATTAAGTAAGGTTCTATCAAGAAGAAAACTCTGGGAGTGGGGAAGGCTGTTTTCTCTTGATTATCCATTTTTCTTTTGTTTCTCCTCAGTTTTAATGTTTTTCCTAGGTCCTCCCATTTGTGATTATATAGCTAGACTTTTCTTCTGACATAACTAATAAGGACAGATGTGGATGTAAAAATCATTAGAAGGTGAGATTTATGGGGGGAAAAGACTTATCACTCCATCTTTTCAGCTTTGTGTTATTGGACCTAGCTGCTTACCTTCTTTCTAAGTGTTTAGTTTATTCCTTATCTAACAGTGGGAATATCAGTTAAACTGCCCCATGATGTTATGAGTGGTAAATAAGATAATGTACTTGGAAGTTCTCTGTATATTGTTAGGGCTATATGAATGCTGTGCTCTTGCCTTTTCTTCTCTAAAACTCCTCCTGTTCCCTGCCAATCAAACGTACCTGACTCATTCTTTCATTGCCTTGTACTAGATAGCACTTACTGATATGATAACTTTGGCAAGAATTTAAGTTAGTAATCCTCTTTAGGAGTATTTTCACTTTTAAAAGAAACTTCTGAAGTCATTGCCTAACTTAAAATAGTGAAACTCTGATGTATCACAGGCCAGTGGGCATTGGGTAGGAGCATCATTCTTCTGGCTCAAATCCCACAGCAAAATAAGTGCCTGTTGCACTTATCTTGAAGACAATTTTCAAATGACATTGTTTTCTTTGGCAAAGGTTGAAACCAGAAGTTGCTGACAGCTTGGTATTTCCTCTGTCTTGTTGATTTGCATGATGTATGATGATATACACAATACAGAAAGACCACATGTAATTTTATCCTTCCATCTTTCTTCTTCCATTCCCTAGGAAAACAAACTTGATAGGAGTAAACACTGCTAAAGCCCAGTCTTTCATAAACATGAAGTGCTTGTGTGTGTCAAGATGTTGGAGCTGTAGGTATCTAGGATACCATAAACATTTGCTGTGGCAAGAGACTTATGGTGCCTTTGGGGAAGTTGTGAGTCTGTATAATAAGAGACCCGGCCTGGAGCTCCCACCCGCCCTTCCACCATCACCACCATCACCACACCACAACTCGGTCGGCCTAAATCTCTCCCACGCACAAGCGCTGCCTCTCCGAGACCCACTTTTTTTTTTTTTGGAGGTGTAAGTGAGTTTTTATTGGGAAAGGAAGTTGTCAACTTAAACAGCAGCATATGAAGAATGAATAAGGAAACTTCCTGTTGTCACAGATATACAAGACCTCCATCATATATGATACAGGAGGCATTCCAATTTGTGACCGCCAGCGCAGAAATGCCAGTCTTGTAAAATAACAATTCTCAGTGGTGGTGGTGCGGTTGTTGGATGCCAAGGGAGAGAGGAATTACCTGCGGGAAAAGCATCCTGTGTTTCTTGTTCCTTTTCTTCCAGCTTTGTCATGAAAAATTTAAAATAATAAAAACTTGAAGGAATGGTGTAATGAATAACCATATGCTCATCATCTAGATTCAACCACTAATAACATTTTACAATATTTTCTTTATACATTTCTGAAAACACATGGATAATTTTGGATAATGACTATATTAGAAGAATTATTGTTCATTTTCTTAGGTGGGACAGAGGTACTATGGCTATGGAGGATAATGTACACATTTTAAGAACATATATGTGTTTAAATACCCATTAAGTACTAATAAGTAAAATGATACTCTATCTATTACTTACTTCTAACAGTTCACCACCAACAAAAATGTTTTATGGTTTCTTTCAAAACTAGAATTTAATCAAGGATTACATAATGCATTTGATTGTAATGTCTTTTAAAATCTAGAATAGGGGTGCCTGGGTGGCTCAGTTGGTTAAGTGTCTGCCTTCAGCTTGCGTCATGGTCGGGCTCCCTGCTAAGCAGGGAGTCTGCTTCTCCCTCCCCCTCTGCCGCTCCCCCTACTTGTGTGCTCTCTCTTTCTCTCTCTCTCGTCTCTCAAATAAATAAATAAAACTTTAAAATAATATAAAATCTAGAATAACCCTATCCCCCTCATTTGTTTACGTGTGGAACACTGTATAAGACAACTAGCCAGAGTCAATATCTTGGACTTTGTCTGATTGTTTCTCTGTGTTACTATTTTCCTTACTCTTCTAGCGTCTTTCATGTAGGCTGGAATTCAGCCTTAAGATTTATTAGGTGAAAGGTTTTTAACAAAAGTACTTTGTAGGTAATCAGGAAGCACATAATGTCTATATTAAGGCAGTATTAATGACTCCCAGATTTCTCCCTTATAAGGGAATTTTTTCCTTGTGATACTTTGGCATCATGGGAATATCCTATTTCTCATCAACGTTCATCTTGAATTTTGCCATACATTGCTGATCCTTAACTGAATCAATTTCTTAATATTATGCTTCTTAATTTTGTTACCTTTCCCTCCCAACTCCATTGACAGTCTCTTAACCATTTTTTGGAAATGAGTAGTGTCTTTCAGTGTGTTGGGCAAGAAAGTAGGTTGAGAACCATGGTTATAAGAAACATTTAATGGTAATTCTGTATTTATATAACTTCTACCAAGTTGGATTTTCAGTTCTCTGGAAAGAAAGTGCTGATTAGGAGCTAAGAAACATTCACTGAATGTAAGTTATGCCTGATGAGATTAATTTCTTATAGTGACTAGGAAACTTCTTCTACTTGTCAGGTTTTGTCAGAGTGTATCTTAGTTTTAATGAGGCATTTAAAAAATACCTCTTTTTTTTTTTTCATTTCAGAGGAGTTTGGTTACTTCAAAAGTGATTGAACCATTATTTATGAACACATTTTGATTATTTACTTTGCATTTATTATTGTATGAAATCTTCATCAATTTGCTTAATACCTAATGGAAGAGGCAGATTGATGAACAAAAGATCAAGTATGCTGTATGGTATGGACCGGAAGCTGTGAGAGTTTTAAAGAAGTGCAGTGTAACTTGTAAGGATGTCTAATTGTATAAACAAATATTTTCTAAGTACTTAATTTAGTATTGCATGTCTCCAAAATATCTGATGTTGACTTCCAGACCTTTTTGGATTATTGAAAATCCACTTTGAATTATGGTTAGATTTAAAAGTTTCTTGATTGTTGCTTGATATGGCATACTTCTCATCTTGCTAAGTAGAAGATAAAATACATCCATAACTACTTACTTTTAGGATAAGTAGTTGTATTACAACAACAGTTCTTTGACACTAACTGGGTGTCCAACAATTCAATTTAATTTGCAGACCCACAAATTAAAGGGCTCAGTCCCAGATGATTGCCCCTATTTCAGATGCCTGGGGGCCCTCAGCACTTCTGATGACTGGCTTGACAGCAAATTTGGGGTTTCTCATGACTCCTCTTCAGGTTTGATAATTTGCTAGAATGACTCAGAATTTAAGGAATTCCTATATACTCATGATTACCATTTTATTATAAAGGCTACAAATGAACAACCAAGCTGAACAGGTATATAAGGCAAGGTATAAGGTATGGAAGGGTCTCTAGTGCAGGAGCTCTGTCCACAAGAAGGCAGGGTATGCCACTGTCTGTATACTTGAGTATGTTCACCAACCAGGAAGTTCTCTGAGCCTTTTTATTCGGAATTTTTATTGAGGCTGCTTTACATAGGCACATTTGATTAAATCACTGACCATGTGATTCAACTCAGTCTCTTAAACCCTCTTTTCTCCCCAGAGGTTGGGAGGTAGAATGGAAGTAGAGG
The DNA here is from genome assembly GCF_054177405.1 of Leptonychotes weddellii. NCBI lineage: Eukaryota > Metazoa > Chordata > Mammalia > Carnivora > Phocidae > Leptonychotes > Leptonychotes weddellii. The sequence goes on along the minus strand of NC_138370.1, from coordinate 121,223,276 downwards.
CAGGAGGTTGAAAAGTTCCAACCCTCTTAATCATGTAGTAGGTTTTTCTGGGGCCAGTCTCCAACCTAAAGCTAGCTAGGGGTCCCACCATTATGCACCTCATTAGCAAAACACACTTCTGTCAGGGAATACCATGGGTTTTTGAAGCTCTGTGCCAGGAACTGGGGACAAAGTCCACATATATATCATATTTTTCATGTATGTAGAGTCAGAGTAATGCTTTTAATAATCAACTTGTAGGACGTTTCTACCCTAAAATGCATGGGGGAATGGTTCATTTAGACATTATTTTGAGTGACTCTAAAGGGTTGCTTTCCATTAGACACAGATTTCAAGAAACCAAAACATAAAGGTGGTTTATTGTGTTTGGAAAAAAGAGTTATTTTTAGCCTTCATTTAACTTATCTTAAATTTCCAAGTCTTTAAAATGAGTATTTTACAAAGCTAATTTTGGTTTTGAATTATGTATGACATTTTATTAATACCTGGATGTACAAAGGATTTGGGTCATGTTTATGCAGGTAAATGTCTCTTTGAATCTTAACTGTGTTTATATTAGTTTATTAAGGCATGTGTTTATTTCCATTCTTTGTATTCTTGAAAATGTGTAGTGTAACCAAACTTCATAAGATGGAGTAGTATTAATAGCACAATAGAAATCATAGTAGTAGTAACTATAACAGCTACCACCTATGGAATAGGTGATATTAGGCACTTTACATACATAATCTCTTTCACTTTTTATAGTAGTCCTGTGAGATCTTACTATAATAGTTTGCCAAATGCATGAGGAAACTAGGGCTCAGAAGTTAATATGCCTTATGTTCATATGGTTAGTAATGGTGGAGTTAATATTTAATTCCAGGTCTGACTCCAAAAGCCTTGCTCCTCCTCCTCCCTTGCTATGATGGATTCCAAGGAAAAGTTTAGTGGAGCATTTTGTCATCATTCATTGATTCATTCATCCAATAAATAATAATTTTGTGCCCATTAACTTAGACCAGGCATTTCTTGTCTTCCCTTTATACCTAGCAGTGTTTATTACTTCAAAACCTCTAATCCCCTGTAGTGTCTGTTATTAATATAAAGAATCAAGTCCTGTTGTTTCACCTCTCTGGTTAGTCTTTTCTTTAAAATGATGAATTTGGAATACTTTGTCTTGCTCACTATGTAATATCTAGGGGTTTTTTTGGGGTCATCTAATAAGATGTGGATTATAGCTTCTGGACATTTTTATTTATTGGCATTCTTAATATCATTTATACAGTTATCTTACAGTGATTGTCTTACTGTGATGACTTTGGAAATAGAGAACTATTGAAGCAAGTATAAAAGTTGTCAGATTAATTTCAACTAGACAATGAAGTATTTGGTAAAATGATGCCATCAGTATATAATATGCTTATTTAAAAGTTGTATGAGCTTAATTGTGCTTACACATTCACTCAGTGCTTGTGAGATGGCCAGATAAGGAGATAGGGCTAAAGCCACCCCGAAATAAGGCAAATTTGCAACCATTTAAAAAACTTTTGGGGGGGTACCTGGATGGCTCAGTCAGGTGGGTGTCTGCCTTTGGCTCGGGTCATGATACCAGGGTCCTGGGATCGAGCCCCATATTGGGCTCCCTGCTGAGTGGCGAGTCTCCTTCTCCCTCTCCCCCTCTGCTGCTCCCTCTATGCTCTCTCTCTCAAATAAATAAAATCTTAAAATTTTTTTTGTGTGTGTGGCATTTAGGATCTTTTCTTTATCCTGAACCTTCTGAAGTTTCTTGTTGATGAGCCTTGATAATGGATCTTTTTTTTGTTCATCATGCTTGGTATTTACTGGGTTAGTGCTTTTTTTTAAATATTTAAATTTTAATTAAATTCTAATTTTTTTAAAATTCCAGTATAATTAAAATATATTGTTATATTAGTTTCAAGTGTACAATATAGTGATTCAGCAGTTCTACAAATGGTGTCTGGTGTCCCAGATTACTGCTGGTTTAACTCACCCTGCCTGGGGGTTGGTGTTGGCTTGACTATGAGGAATGGGGTAGGGAATCTAGAGGTCTGATGCTTTTATGAAGACTTTAAGCCAGTCTTCCTATTTTCTCATTGCTCTCCCTGCATTCAAAGGGCCCCCGTAATTCTTTAGTTTTTCAGGTTTATGCCATTAGACTAGGCTTGCTTCTTGCTCATCCTTGCTCCTTCCCTCTCCTAATCAGATGCTTGGTGTGGTCTTTCCCTGTTCTGTTTAATCCTGTACCGTGTGTCCCTAAGTTTTTCATCTTACAAAATTTTGTTGGCATGTCTTTTCTCTTTCATTCTCTTGGACCTTATGGATTTATGCCTTTAAAAATCCTTTTAGGGGCGCCTGGGTGGCTCAGTCGTTAAGCGTCTGCCTTCGGCTCAAGTCATGATCCCGGGGTCCTGGGATCAAGCCCCGCATCGGGCTCCTTGCTCGGTGGGAGGCCTGTTTCTCCCTCTCCCACTCCCCCTGCTTGTGTTCCTGTTCTTGTTATCTCTCTCTGTCAAATAAATAAATAAATAAAATCTTTAAAAAAAAATCCTTTTATTTTTGTTATGGAGGAGTACAGTCGGAGATGCTTCTGTTGAGACCATGATATATTAATTGGAAATATCTTGACTGTGTGACTTGCTTTTGTATGCTGCTTTTACTATATAGCAGTGGAAAGTACTTTTCCTATATCTGTTTTTAAGTTGATGAGTTCTTTTCGCATTCATTTAAAAGAAGTATTCTTGGGGCGCCTGGGTGGCTCAGTCGTTAAGCATCTGCCTTCGGCTCAGGTCAGAATCCCAGGGTCCTGGGATCAAGCCCTGCATCGGGCTCCCTGCTCCGCGGGAAGCCTGCTTCTCCCTCTCCCCCTCCCCCTGCTTGTGTTCCCTCTCTCGCTGTGTCTCTCTCTGTCAAATAAATAAATAAAATCTTTTTTAAAAAAGTATTCTACATTATTTCTCTAAAAATTTCCAATAAAACACACACCCTGTATAACAGCCAACACTACAATGGCATATAAAGAAAAAATTAGGGGCGCCTGGGTGGCTCAGTCGGTTGAGCGTCTGCCTTGGGCTCAGGTCATGATCCCAGGGTCCTGGGACTGAGCCCCACTTTGGGCTCCCTACTCAGCAGGGATCCTGCTTCTTCCTCTCCCTCTGCTGCTCTCCCTGCTTGTGCTGTCTTACTCTCTCTCTGTCAAATAAATAAAATCTTTAAAAAAAAGAAAAAAGAAAAAATTAAGTTCCTCTTTTCCCGATTCTATGATTCTGAGTCAAGCTTTGGTGTGTGTCCTGGCATGCTGTTTTTTACGTTCATAAAATTATTAAACATGTGTTTTTGAATTTGCAAAATAGGCCATCATATACCAAATGGAATAAGTGATAGACCAAATAGATACAACTTCTGTATGTTAAGAGAGTTCTATAATGCTCTCCTGTGGTTGAAAGAAAAAGATAACTCTTTAGAAAAAGGGACCAGTGATAGGAAGGCAAGTCACAGAAGAGGGGATATAAATGGCCAGCAAAAAGAGGTAAAGATGCTCAATTTCACTGGTAATGAGAGGAATGCAAGATAGAAATAACAGCGCCTTGAGTCTTATCAAATTGGCAAAGTTTTAAGTGTCCTGGTGAACATGTGAGAAAACTGGCCCTTAGGTTGCTGGTTGAATTTGCCACAGCCTTTGTGGGTCTAGCCTGGCAGTATTGAATCTGAAACATATTTTTCCTTTGGTGGAGTTACCTTGGAAATCTGTGCCACAGGAACAAAAGCACCAGTCTTTAAGAATGATTGTACAAGGGTGTTTAATGCAACCTTCATTGTCCGTAATGGCAAGAGACAGATAAATAAAACACCAGACTAACCTGAATGACCATCACTTTGGAGATGATCAAATTATGGTATTTACATGGTATAGTATACTATGCAACTATTAAAAATGATGAGTTAAGCCATGTATTATTGTAGTCCCTGGAGATGATTCTATTTTCGTCAAAAAAAAGGTGTGGAAGGAGGAAGGCTAAACCTTGTATATGGGTATCTATGTTTTATTTTTTATTTTATTTTATTTAAAGATTTATTTATTTGAGAGAGAAAGGGAGCATGCATACGTATGGTTTTGGAGGGAGAGGGAGAGAGGGTCAAGCCAACTCTGCTGAGTGCGGAACCCTTGTGGGGCTCAGTCTCACAACCCTGAGATCAGGACCTGAGCTGAAACCAAGAGTTGGACGCTTAACCGACTGTGCCACCCAGGCGCCCTGGTATCTATGTTTTAAACCAGACACTTGTATAAGTATTATCTGATAAAACCTATGTAAAAATTACCTTAAAAACAAACTTTATCAGTATAAGGTAATTGGAGGATTTCCTGGGCAGCTAACACTTGAGATTAAATGGAGGATTGTTCATTATGATTTATCTCAGGTTGATTACAATATAAAACTAATATCTTAATCCAGGTCCTTTCTTTTTTTAAAGATTTATTTATTTATTTATTTAAGAGAGAGATAGCGAGAGAAAGCACAAGTGGGGAAGAGAAGGAGAAGCAGGCTTCCCGCTGAGCAGGCAGCCCCATGTGGGGCTCGATTCCAGGACCCTGAGATCATGACCTGAGCTGAAGGCAGATGCTTAACCGACTGAGCCACCCAGGTGTCCCGAGGTCCTTGCTTTCTTGTTCACTTAGCCCAGTGGACTACTTAGTGGTGTTCTCAGGATTATTTTGTTCCTGATGAATTTCTACTCCTTGGGGTACTTCTGGTTGGTAAATTAACATCTGTACCAGAGGAAGTGCAGGGAGAATAAAGAAAGAAACTGGTTCTGTCATTCATGTTTTCCTTTTTTCATGTTATCTTTCTGAACACATTTGAGGAGAGTTACAAATATATGCACCATCAGTAAATTAAAAGTTAGACAAATGAAAGCATGGAAAAATAATGGCTTTTAATAGGAGGAATGGTTAATCAGGAAGAAAAGTCAGTGTGTAGAAATACACAATTACCAAGGACACCTGGCACCTCTAGAGCAGTGCTTTCCAAGGTGGTATTCAGTCAGGTGCCAGCTACATTGTCATTGTTTTAATACTGTTAACTGAAACAGATTTAGGTTGGCTTCAAGCCACTCCTTCATTTAAATATGATTACTTTTTGTGTTGGGTTGGGGAGAAAAGAGGTGATACTTAAATTTGGCCACCTGTGAGTGGTTGCACATGTGAACCGCATGTCTTACCCTGGAAACAAATGGGGCGAGGCTGATAATCATTGCTTTTCAGAATATATACCCACAAATGGGAAGGAATGCCTATATTATATGATTTATAGATTATAAAAGATACTAGTAATTTTCCTTCTCATGTTAACTTGCATAAATACACATTTATTTCCCATTTTACTCTGTCAGACCAATATGTCATTAGTTCTTTTATTTTCTTGGGATTTTGGGCACATTTGGAATGCTTTATAATACCCTCATAGCCCCATATTTGGAATTATAAATATAGCTTTAATTAACAACTGTGCCTTTGCTTGGACTTGAACAATATATTGAATTGGACATAGAAATATATAATAAGGGGAATTTGTGGTTAACTGCCAGTAATCTTATGATAAGTGTATGCGGTGAGTTGAGAAGGTCAAGCCAACTCTGTGCTGATGATAAGTGACTACATGATAATGTAGTCAAAACTCTAGACAAAAATTCTGAGGGAGTGATGAATGATGAGCATGAATTGGATTGGTCATGAAAGACTTCTCTGAGGAAAAATATGTGTTGAAGAATTTGGTAGATATGGGTTGGTGGCAAGCAGATGATACTCCTTTCTTGGATTACTATAATGTCTTCACTAATTACCACTAAATGCATTCTTCAAACAAATAATAGTAGCTAATTAATTATCAGAAATTGCTGGAAAATATAGTATTTGGAGAAATACAAATGAATTATTCCCTTTCATTCTCAAGGCAGGCACTATTAATGACCATTATTTACCTTGTTTAGGTATAAATCACAGTTGATGAACACATTATCTCTCTATTTAGAAAATTTAACATCTGGCCGGATTTAGGTCTAATTTCGGATTAGTGAAATTAGCAAACTTAAACTTTTAGGACTAGGGGTTTTATGAAGGAAACTTAAAATTTTTTCCCTAGTTCCCTAATTCATGGGCATAAAGTTACTTTGTTTTGTGGGTGGTTGAGAATGGATATATAGGATCCATGACTCCTCTGGAAACTTATCTCTGATTCAGTGGATACTTAGCTAGGGTGTACATCAGAACCAACTGGGAGACTGCTCCCCGTTCCCCCAGTTAATAACCAGTTTACATTATTATGTATTTATAAGAACATATACACAAGTAGAATTATATAAAGTGTAGGGGGATACACACACACGTGCGCGTGTGCGCACACACACACACACACACACACACGGCCTGACTGAGGCTTTCTGATTCAGACTTGGGTCAGAACTTGGAAAACCATTCAAGATAAATTCATTCTCTCTCTCTCTGTTACCAGCTCAACAGGCAATTCTGATACATAGCTGTATTTGGGAAGCATTGTTCTAGGGGAATCTCTAGAAAAATATCTCAAAATGAATGCTGTTAAATAATTTATCTTGACCTATACTCATACTACCTCTATATCTAGACCTAACTTTTAGCATTTTCTTTAAATTTTTTTAAATGAAATTTGAATGGTTGAAGTAGTACTTTATTAGTTCTACTAATTTCTTAATGTTTACATATGAAACTAATGCTAAGTGAACTTCTTTTAAAAAAATTCCCTGCATTGTTAGAGCTTTTACTTCAAGTGACTTTCCCGAATATCATCTTTTTCTTTCCTGGTAACCCCCTTGTGAGTTGGGTGATTTGATTTCCCCTACATTGTATATGTGGAAATCCAAATCTACAAGGTAGGAGTTTTACAGTTTCTTGGAATTGCAGTTGTGGGATATGAAGACCCTGGATTGAATCCATACTGATTCTGGAGTGTCTTAGGAACTCTTTTCCCCCCTGTCATTTATCCCCAGTAGTTTACTTTTCCTTTGACTGTTTTGCATTGAATCAGAGTGCAGATGCCTTATCATTGCTCAGGATGCTGCTTTATAAGGGCTATCAAACTGATAAAAGTGACACACCATTTTTTGTTTTAAACTACATTAAGCAGTGTAATATCCTTTGCCAGGATGAGCTTTAAAGACTTCAGGTGGAAGTCTTTGTTTAGATGTGACAGAAGTAATTGTTCTTGAGAATACCTAGCAATGTGTTTTGGATTTGCTTTCTCAAATGCAGTTAACAGACTGTCCAAATAACTGTGGCATAAATAATGAGGACATTTATATCATGTAAGACTTCTGGAAGGAGGGGGCGCCTGGGTGACTCAGTGGGTTAAGCGTCTGCCTTCAGCTCAGGTCATGATCTCAGGGTCCTGGGATCGAGCCCTGCATCAGGCTCCCTGCTCAGCGGGGAGTCTGCTTCTCCCTCTCCCTCTGCCTCTCCCTCTCCCTCTGCCTCTCCCCCTCCCTCTGCCTCTCCCCTCTGCTGCTCTCTCTCTCTCGTCACATAAATAAAATCTTAAAAAAAAAAAAAAAAAGACTTTTGGAAGGAGGTGGTTCCAGAGTTGTCTAATTAAGTAGCCTAACTATGTCAGTGTTCTGGGTCATTTTTGCTCTGACCCTGTTCGTCCATCATGGCCCTATCTGGTCCATCATGGCCACAGATAGCTGCAGTAGGTCTAAACATCATATTCATATATAACAAAATCCAAAAGCCAACAGAAGAGCATGGTGTTCTTCACAAGTCTCTCTTTTTTTCTGGGTGGACAGTCTTTCCCTACAGTACCCAGCCAATTTTCCCTTATGTCCCATAGCAAAATTGGTTACATATCCAGTCCTAAATCAGATACTGACAAGAGGAAATGAGATTCATTATCGTCTATAACAGCGTTGGTTAATCCCCTGGAACTGGAGGGGAACACACCCATCTGATCCTGTTGATATCTCAAATAACATCAGTGTTTTGTTATCACAGAGAGGGGGAGGCTCGTGGGGAGACAATCACTATATGTGCCAAACTATAGTAATGCAGTTATGTAGTGACATTTTCCACATGTTACGTACAAGGCAAAATGAAATTTTAGTATTTTAACCTTTAAAAGAGAAGCATATTTATTTGAGAAGCATGTTATTTTCTATGTGCTACTTTGTGATTGTCATAGGAAGCCAGTGTTTTGGCTTTTAATCTAATAAAATAGTTGCTTGCTATTATTTTTGTCTTGCTATTATTTTTGTCTTGAGATTAAGCTCCTCAGTGATACTACATCATTTTGATAGTAGTTTCTGATTCTTTGTAATTAATCGATGCTTGTTCTTCTAGGTGGATTCTCCACGGTTTTCCTGGTGCGGACACATGGTGGAATCCGCCATGCATTGAAACGAATGTATGTCAATAACATGCCAGACCTCAACATTTGTAAAAGGGAAATTACAATTATGGTAAGTGAAAGAGTAATTCCATTTGAAAAATTTGGTGTATTTTCTTTTGGTTTTGCACTATAACATTAACCAGCTTTGAGGCAAGCTGCTTATTGGCTTATTCACGTCTAGAAAACCTTTGAAGTGCATTCTTTATAGTCCTACTTAGGGCTAAATATAGTCAACTCGTCCTCCTTTACCTTCTCTTCCTTATTGTAGTTGAAGTGGCAGACTACTCTGCTTTTTCTTTTTCCCCTTTTTAAAAATACATTTTAATTATGGAATATTTTGAGAATAGAAAAATTAGAGAATTATGTAATAAATACCCCTTTATGCACTACCCAACTTAAGAATTAAAATCTTACAGATATAGTTGAAGCCTTCTGTAGATTCCTTCCTAGCTGTATCCCTGTACTGTTCTCATTCAAAAAGAAACCATTGTCCTGAATTTGGTGTTTACCTTTCCCATGGTGTTTATTAATACATTCAGTGTAATGTATTTGTCTTCAACAGCAATTTGTTTTGCTTTTCATTTTTAAAATCATGCTGTTTATTGTTATTACTTTTTTTGGGGATGTACTCTGCAATATATGGAAGGATAACCTTCAATAAGGGAAAAATTCTTTTTAAATATTAGGAAAAGTAAAAAATACTTTAATAGGTTATTAAAGAAATTTCAGTAACTTGGTTAAACAGTTAAAAAAAGTACAAAATAAAAATTTTCTTTTTTTCTAGGGTATCTTTTTCTCAGTGCTCTGGATGGCTTCTTCTTGTTTTTCTCCTCTTCCTTCTCCCTTATTCTTCCTTTTCTTACTTTTCCTCTTCCTCTTCCTCTCCCTTTTCCTCCACCTCTTCTTTTTCTTCCTCCTCCTCTTCCTCCTTTCCCTCTTCCTCTACCTCTTCTTCCTCTTCTTCTTCTCCTTTCTCCCCCCATCTTTCCCCCACTTCCTCTACTTCTTTCTCCTCCTCTCTCCCTCCTCCCCTTCTTCCTCAACCTTTTCTTCCACATCTTCTTTCTCCTCCTCTTTTCCTTCCTCCCATTCTTCCGGACTTCTTCCCCCAGTCTTCTTCCTTTCTCTCTTCTTCCCTCCTCCCTCCACCTCTTCTTTCTTTTTCTCTCCTTCCTCCTCCTCTTCCTCCACCTCTTCTTTCTCTTCCTCCTCCTCTTCTCTTTTTCTTCGGTTTTCTTCCTACTCTTATCTACTGTTTATCAAGTGCTAATATATATTTAAAATTTCTGTTTTATTGAAGTGAAATTGCATAATGTAAAATCAGCTATTTTATGTATTTTGTTATTTATTTATTTATTAAAATCAGCTCTTTTAAAGTGAACAGTTTGGGCATTTAGTGCATTCATGATGTTGTGCAGTCACCACCTCTGTCTAGTTCTGAACCTTTTCATCACTGCAAAAGGAAATCCCCTGCCCAGTTAGCAGTTGCTCCCATTCCTACCTTGTTCTAGCCCCTGGCAACCACCCATTGTGTTATGTCTCTGTGGATTTAGCTATTCTGGATATTTCATGTAAATGGAGTCATGCAATATGTCACCTTTTGTGTCTGGCTTCTTTCACTTAGCATGTTTTTGAGGTTCATCCACATTGTATGTGTGCATCTATCTATCACAGTTTGTTTATTCATCTGTTGATGGACTTTTTTAAAAAACCATTGATGGACGTTTGGGCTGTTCCTACTTTTTGGCCGTTGTGAATAGTGCTGCTATGAATATGTGTGTATATGTATTTGTTTGAGTATTTGTTTTCAGTTTTTTGGGTTTATATTTAGGAGTGGAATTGCTGGGTTATGGTAATTCTGTGTTTAACTTTTTTAGGAACCACTAAACTGTTTTCTATAGCAGCTGAACCATTTTATGTTCACACCAGCAATGTATGGGAATTCCAGTTTTTCCACATCCATGTAAACACTTGTTAATATCATTCCTTCTTATTCAGTTGCTTAGAGATTTCCTATTTTATATCAACATCTTTATCAACACGTTTTGATCCCTTTTGTTCAGAGATAGGTACATTTATACAACATGACTTAACTCATTTTGCTTTTATTCTCCCCATTCCATAATTAGACTAGAGTTGATTGGGCTTTGAGACTTGGCTTTTAAAAGCTTTTTAGAAAGCTTTTAGTCAAAAGGGTGAAGAGATTTACCCCAAGATAATAGGGGTTCTTAGACTAAGTTCTCAAACTTGAGTCTAGGTATGGTACTGTTGTACCATAATTCTTTCTTTCAATAGAAATTGTGTAATTTTGATATGTAAAATATGGTCATTATCAGTAGCAGCAACACTTAAATTCTGTGCTTTTGAACACAATTTAGGGAGATTAGCTCTTTAGAACAGTGGTCTTTCAAATTTTTTTGTTGCCCATCTACCATTATATTTATGTGTTTATGAATTATTCACATGTTCAGCTGCCAAATTACAGTTAAAATTGGGTTTATTATTAATGATAGTGGATGTAAATTTATTATAAAAAACATTGTTGATAATTGTTTTTTAATTTCCAGACCGACCTAATTAGATGATTATTTTTAACCTCATCACATGCTGATCATTATCTTGTACCAGGAACAAAAGTGTCAGATTTGCCATTTTTTTCTTATTTCTTTCTACTTGTATTATTAGTATTATCTTTAACCTATGGTTTCTTAATAGAAATTTTTTTAGCCACTTGTTCATTTTGTAGGTTATTTAAAGTATATACATTCATAAATCCACTTAACTAGGTACACATAAATTGCAGTATGTTGCAGGCAAAACAAACAAATGAGAGTATAATTGTTAGTTCATAAATATTAGAGCTTAATTTAAAAAAATTTTTTAGCTAAAAATAAAAGTTCTGATATTATATTCTTGCGTCCCAAAGGACTATCTTGCACACTTTTGGATACTGTTGGTTTTGAGTGAACTATCTCTTTCTTCCTGATTGAATTTAAAAATTAGTGTTCATCCACATATAAGTAAACTTTTCATTGAAACTGTAGAAACCTTTTTGAAATATGTCAGATTCCATACTTATGCTTAATTTACTCTTTGAAATACTTTATATTAATTTAGACTTCAAAACATTGCTAATAGAGCTTTAAAATGTATGTTTTTCAATTATTATTTTTCAGAAAGAGCTGTCTGGTCACAAAAATATTGTGAGTTATTTGGACTGTGCTGTTAATTCAATTAGTGATAATGTATGGGAAGTGCTTATCTTAATGGAATATTGTCGAGGTAAGTATTTTTCTGTATTTGTTTTATACTGAAAAAAAAAATTGCCCTTAAAATGGTTTCCTAGGTGTTTTGGTTTCTCCTAGGGCAGCTGTCACCTGATTCTAGACACTTATTGTAATCTTAGCTTTAATTATCTAATTAAGGAACGCTGTGAAGAATACTTAAAATGTAGTCATCCTTGCTGTAGTGATGGATGATAGGAGCATATAAAGGACAATTTAGAAAAGTGCTGTTGGTTTAAAACAAGAAATCCAAGCAGGTGAAGAGCGGTTACACATCATCCTCCCTATATGTTTCTTTTATAGTCCAACAAAGAAGAGCATAATTTATCAATATTAGTGTTATAAGATTTTTTCCAGCACTCTATCATGTTAATATTCAATATTATTAAATATAATAAATTTAGATGCATTTTGATCTGTAATATTTATAAACTTACATAGTCTTTTGGGGTTCTTTTATAAATATCAGAAGGTTAAAAACTATATTTTATTTGGATCTCTTACGGTATTTCAAAGAAACTTACTGGTATAGTATGCCTTAATAATAATAATTTTAAAACTTTTTATTTTTTTTTATTTTTTATTTTTTTTAAAGATTTTATTTATTTATTTGAGAGAGAGAGAATGAGAGACGGAGAGCATGAGAGGGAGGAGAGTCAGAGGGAGAAGCAGACTCCCCACTGAGCAGGGAGCCTGATGTGGGACTCGATCCCAGGACTCCAGGATCATGACCTGAGCCGAAGGCAGTCGCTTAACCAACTGAGCCACCCAGGCGCCCTTTTAAAACTTTTTAATTTAATGTGTTTGAAGGGGGCAATTAAGTCATTTCCTGCAAACTTGCTTTTTTTTTTTTTAAACAGACTGTATCTGGCATTTTGGGCTGTGAGGAGCCTTGGTTTATATTTAGATTCTCTTAAGACAGTTATGATTTTTAATTATGATATTAGAAACACTTGTCATTTCCTGAATGATGGAGGAGGAGGAAGATGTTGGTGGTGGTGGAGAAAATACAGTTTCATTTACTCTAGTTTTGTAAGGAGGGAAGGATAGGAGAAAATGAAGTGAATCAGTATTATAATATCTATTATGATACACTTGTAAGTTATTTCCATATATAACATAAAAAAATTAGATGTTTTCCCTTATTTATATTTCATACTGTAAAACATTGTGATCTCTTTAAGGAGAAAGATATTGATGTTCTTTACTCCACTTTCCTGAGTTCCAGCATTTGTGGTGCTCTTAGCTGGGTAGAGTAGCCCTTGTTACTTGTAAAGATAGCCCTTGGCTATTTTTTTAAAGATAATTGAATCTGGCATAATCATAACCTTGGATGAGTTTAATTTAGTCATCCAGAAGACATTTTAAAAGGGAAACCAAATGAATTTCAGTTTTTAGGTGACAAATTTTATTTTTTAATTTTTATTTTTTAAAGATTTATTTATTTATTTGAGAGAGAGAGAGTCATGAGGAGATCATGACCATGAGATCATGACCTAAGTTAAAATCAGGAGCTGTTGCCTAATGAGGAACCCAGATGCTCCAGGGGACAAATTTTAAAGTGACCTGAGCTATATTTTGAGGAAGGCATGCTTTTGCGTTTTAAGAAATTAAAAAAAAATTTTTTATCTGGTTTGAATTAGCAAGCTGATTCACATGAAATTTTTATTATCAAAGTAATTCATATATAAGTTTTAAAAAGTCAAAGAGTTCTGTTAAGCTGTGTCTAAATCATTATCTTGCCCCATCCCTCTCCTCAGAGGCATTTTTAAAAATCCTTAAGATATGTCTCCTCATATTTATTCCATATTTCTACACTTCATTATGTAGAGGAGAGTCTGTAGTTTTAATGAGATCCTTGGGGTATGAAAAAGAGGGAACTTAGAAAATCAGGGGAAGTATGTGATTCTGGGCATGTAAATGTTTACAGTCATCTGTTTTGAGGAGGCTCTTGAATGCAAGTTTGCTAGTGCTAGCTCTGATTTTATGTTTTAGATAGTATCTCCAAGTAAAGATGAGGATTTTACTGTGAGAGTAGTATATTCTTAGTTTTTAGATTAAATTAATAATTCGTGTTTAAATTACTTTGTTTGTCTTTTAACTGTGATATGTAATAGTCTGTAATTACATTTTCTTTCTTGTACTTTTAAATTTTTTTCCTGGAGTTAATAATTACTCCATTTTTTATTTGCCTAATTTCCTTCTCCATATATATTAGTATTTTAGGCCCACATTCCCCAATGGAAGTGTCAATCTTTATGCAGTATGCTTAAACATTTAAATACTTGTGTCAATTTTAGTTTTTCTTCCATAGAAACATCCTTTCAGGAGACTTCAGTTCTGCTTAATTTTGAACAGCATTTAGCTGTCATTCTGGGAATTCTCTTTGCCTTCCTATCTTAGAGTCCCTACTGCTCATGCCTCCCTCCTTGTTTTTAACTACCTCCTTGGAATAGAGTACATTTTTCATTAGCTTTCTGATAATGAATTATGGAAGGAAACATTTTTGAAACCTTGCATATATAGAAATATTTTTATTCTACATCCATATTTAATTGTTAATTTGGCTGCCTAAAGTGTTGTAGGTTAGAAATAATTTTGATCTAGAATTTTGAAGGCATTATTCCATTTTTTTCCCCCTAGTGTTTGCTGCTATTGAGAAATCTGATGCATTATGATTCTTCAGGTTTTTTTTAGGTGACCTCTTTTTTTCCATGGACACTTAGAATCTTTATCTCTAGCATTCTAAAATATCAAGTATATTGCCTTGGTTATGGGTCAATTTTGCTATCTTTATTTCTGGGCACTCAGTTTTTTTCTCTCCTTCATTTTCCCTGTTCTTCTCTTTTTCTTCTCTTTTTAAAAATTCTACTTGTGGTGGGAACATTCCTTAAATATATCTTTTTTAGCTCCTCTGTAGAATTTGGTATTTCTGCTATGTTATTTTTAATTTCCAGGAACTCTTTCTGTTCTCTCAACATTGTTCTTTGTTAAAATGCACCTTGCTCTTGTTTTAGGTGCAAATCTTTTGTTGTCTGCAGTTATTAATTATAGTTTTTAAAAAGTTTTCTTCTGTTCCTTGGGTTTTTGTTTTTCTGATTTTTTTTTTCTGTTTGTTATTACGCCTTCTTTTTTATGTTAGAAGTTTTCTTCAAATTCACCAGTTAAGCTTACTGCATGTACTGTAGATCAGAATATACCCTCTGAGTGGGCAGTTATATCCTAGAGAAGGAATCTGGAGGATCTGAATAGAGCATGCTCAGTTCCTTTTCCTCAGATGAATCAATTAGATAAGTTCCTTTTCTTTTCATGGGGGAGGAGTGAGTTGGAGGGGTAGAGAATGGGAGAATAATTACTTTCCCTTTACTTCTTCTATAGAAGCTAATTATATTACATAAAATTGTTTAAGAATGAAGGTACTTTTTTTTTTTTTTAAAGATTTTATTTATTTATTAGAGAGAGAATGAGAGAGAGAGAGCACATGAGAGTGGGGAGGGTCAGAGGGAGAAGCAGACTCCCCGCTGAGCAGGGAGCCCGATGCGGGACTCGATCCCGGGACTCCAGGATCACAACCTGAGCCGAAGGCAGTCGCTTAACCGACTGAGCCACCCAGGCGCCCACGAATGAAGGTACTTTTGTAAGGCAGTCAATGTTACGAATATAGATCAGGTACATTGGTTTTGATTACGTAGGGATAAAACTGTACAGGATGTAGAAGAATGTATTATATAGCTGATATGCCCCATCATGGTTTCAGGTGTCAAATGTTTACAGTCATCTTTTGTAATAAATATTAGATCTTTGTAGGTTCAAGATTTGACACTGCGTAATTTGCTAATACTCTGATGTATATAGGTTAAAGAGAGATTACATGCTTTAGGTAGGATTTCCAGAAATCAGACTTCCAGAAATCAGAATTGAATTTGAATATATTTCCATTACTGTATGAAAACAACTTCTGAGTGTGTGGGTAGCTCAGTCGGTTAAGCGTCTGACTCTTGATTTCAGCTCAGGTCTTGGTCTCAGGGTCATGAGTTCAAGCCCCTTGTTGGACTCCTCACTGGGGGGTGGGCGTGGAGCCTACTTAAAAAAAACAAAAACAAAAAAACAAAGAGAGTGAGAGAGGGAAAAGAGAGAGATTTTATTTCCAGGAGGTGTTTGACAGAAATTCCCGTGGATAATATACCTATTAGCTTTTGCTTAGTAACAAAACATCCTAAAAGTCAATAGCCTAAAACAACAGTCATTGATTATTGTCTATCAGTGGGTCATCTGTTCTAGACTGAGCTTGGTGGAATGACACTGTTCATTTTGACTGGGCTCATTCACATGAGGGTGGGTTTGCCGGGTTTAGAGTGGCTCTGTTTTATATGTTTCGCATCCTTTTCCCTGGCACTATCAAGCTGTCCTCGGGATATTTTTCTCATAGAGATAGTAGAAATACAAGTATACCTTTTTTGATTTCTGAATCTGGTTCTTTTGTTTCTCATTGGAATAATCTTAACTTTAATTTTCAGGGGACTTTGATTTTGCATAATGAAGTTTTATTTGTTTCAACATTTGAAATGCAGCTCAAATACAGCTGTTAGCTTTTTCTGGGGACTTATATTTTGTGATTCAAGACCTCTGAATGGCAGAAAGAGGATTAACATTGGTTTAAAATTTATTCTGCTCATTACAACATTGAAAGTTTGGGAGAAGAATTAAACATTGAGTTCAAGGTTATGATTTCTTCAGCTATGAAATGATATTTCAAGAATGTGAATGAGCACCAGTAAAACACTTTTCATCCTGTTTAATTTTTGGTTAAAACAAGTTCCGTGTCTAACACACAAAAGGATGGAGGAAATTGCTGCCTGGTCAGGTGCCTCAATCTTGAGATACTCTGAATAAATTGCAACCAAATATACTTGAGTGTTCTGAAAATTGGGGATTGATAGGTAAAATTTGGTATCTTTTCTGCTTTAAAATTTTAAGAAGAAACCAAGCCTGAGAAAATACATGAGCATGCTGTTTAGACAGTAATAATAAAAGGAACAGGTGTGTATGCACCTTCTTGCAGATTACAAAGTAGTAAAGGTTCATTTGTCCAACTTTGTTAAAGGAAAGTTTCAAATTAGCAATTCCCAAACTTGATTTTTTTTTTAAAGATTTATTTATTTATTTATTTGAAAGAGAGAGAATGAGAGAGAGAGAGAGAGAGACACACACATGAGAGGGGGGAGGGTCAGAGGGAGAAGCAGACTCCCTGCTGAGCAGGGAGCCTGATGCGGGACTCGATCCCAGGACTCCGGGATCATGACCTGAGCCGAAGGCAGTCGCTTAACCAACTGAGCCACCCAGGCGCCCCCAAACTTGATTTTTATTAGAATGCTTTCTGAATGAATCACATATTTACTTGTGTTCTTAGATGATGGTAAACTTTTTCTTAATAATTTAGAATTGTCATTAGACTATTGATTATTTTGATATATGTAATATATAATCATCCTCTCAGGGCTCATTGGTATGACTGTTTGAGTTTAGTAAGTTATTCTGCCCATTGTCTTTTTCAGGGGGCCTGAAATTTAGAGCATAAGCATCTTAACCCATCTCTCCATTTCCACTCTTGTGATTCCCTCATAATCAAGGAGATCCTTTAAAAAGCTAGATCAGGAAGTTTCCCTGGTTGTCAAGATAAATCTAAAATATGGCTAATGGGTAGCTGTCTTGTCAGTTTTCATGTCACTTTACCTCTTCTCTGCTTCTTAGACCATACCTACATTGGTTTTAAGTTATTCAAAGTTTTAAAGCTCTTTTCTAAACTGGAGGCCTTTGTGCATGTTGCTTGCTGTTGCTAGCATGCTTTTCTCACAGATCTCTGCCTGGCTGGTTCCTAATCATCCTACAGTCTCAACATAAATATCACTTCCCCAGACAGACCTCATCTGACACCCTCTCCTCCTCATCCTCCTTCACCAAGGAGGTTTTTAAATTTAGGTTCCTCTCATATTATCTTTATTGTATATAATTATATGTGTTTATTTTTGTAACAGCTTAATGTTTATCTATGCCTTTAGATTATAAATTCCATGATAATATAAACTTTATTTTTGCTCACCTCTCTTTATCCAATAGCTAGCGCAGCGTTGAATAACTGTTTCTTCAAATCCATGATGCCATCAATTATAAAATATCTTGATTTCAGAGATGTTAAAATCTTAAAAAAATGGCTAGTAGCATCTAAAGATGTTTTCATTTCAGAGATGTAAAATATGAAAATGCATGTCTTTGAGTCAATATGATATGGTACAGTAAGGCTCCTTACATGAGCATTATGAAAAAGCCAATTCCCTGTTACCTGAGACCATACAGGAATTTCTTTAATTCTTTGTGGTAGTCTTCTTTTACTAAAAATATCTCTTTTCAAAATTTCTTTTTTGGTTAGCTGGACAGGTAGTGAATCAGATGAATAAGAAGCTGCAGACAGGTTTCACGGAAGCAGAAGTGTTACGGATATTCTGTGATACCTGTGAAGCTGTTGCCAGATTGCATCAGTGTAAGACTCCAATAATTCACCGGGATCTGAAGGTAGGAATTTTAGACTACTTATGGATGAATACATTTTAAACTTTAGCATTAAAATGTTCTTTGACTATCTTCATCTATACTAGGTTTTATTACCAGCACTGAGAAGGGTCTCTCTGTCCCAGGCTTCATTTCCTGAGGCCATGTAAAGACTGTAGAATAGAAATTGTGCTTTCCATGACCCTGAGGGCTTCTAGTTAGGCTGTAGAAGTGAATGTTGTGCCCTCTACTCTGCTTCTGTTGTACCTAGTAGACTTTTTAAAAAGGTTTCACATGAGCAAAAATGTGAACTTCACTGATGTAGGTTGAGTGTCCTTCCACACTGTTCTCGTCTAGTTCAGCTCTCCTCCTATTTCCTGTAATCCATATTAAGCATCAGGATGTTTTCCAGAGATTTTGGAGGCAAACTTGAATGGGTCTTTTTACTCACTTATTTATGACTTACTGTAGTTTTCTATAATTTACTATAATTTGGTGGTGATTGTCTTTAAGGTCATTTTATCTTAGCTTTTTGTGGGCTCTGATCTCTTGTGTAGGGTACCCACTTGTTACATTGGAAAAAGCCGCCAAAGAGGATTTAAAAGTTCCTGGTATCATATTTCTCAAGATATCATTACGTACATTATTTAAAACCATAGGTGTCTTCTTTGATGCCCACAAACACTAAGATTATAAAAATTTCTCTTCCCAAAATGCTATATGCCCAGATATCCCATGGCTAAACTTTCACCCCGCTTCAAGTCTGCTCAGATTAACTCTCTCAGTGAGTTCTGTCTTACACACCTTATTTATAGTTACAGCCTAACATTTCTGCTCTTTACCCTGCTGTATCTTGTATTATCACTTGATACCTTGTAAGGTACTATATAATTTGCGTATGTATTGTGCTTATTGTTTACTTTCTGTTCTCTTCCACTGGAGTGTAAACTCCATGTGGGCAGGAATTTTTCTCTTTTGTAGTGATATATCCAAGTATTTGCTATGGTGCCTGGCACATAGCCAGGGTCTCAATAAATATTTAATGAAGGAATGAATCCCAATTCTGACTGATTATACAAAATTTATGAAAGGTGATAATAAAATTCTCTTAAGATACAAGAGAATAGAAGGTGTCATTTAAAATGTAGGTTGTTAACCATGAAAATATCATCTAGGGAAGCCTACAGTAATATGATATAAATTAAGCCAAAATTGAAATGCATGCCTGCAGACTTCTGTCCTTTAATTTGGATAAACAGTGTAGTTCATTTTAGTTGTTTTGAATATGCAGTGTTTACATTTTCCCGAATAATTCGGTATAACTTTAACACGTAAAGTCAAAACTGTGTTTTTTAGTGGAGCATTGTAGATTAAAATGGAACTAGAAGTCAATCAGGTAGAATTTTAATAGTTTTTGTTACTTGTCTATAGATAAGCTGAAGTGTCAGAAAATGGTAAAAATGGAGGTACAGTATAGATAGACTTGGACTGCTGCTAGTTCTTCTTTTTTTCATAGAAGAGGTTTAAAGAGGATTTAGGGCATCTTGGCCCCTGCAAAAATCATCCTGGGATGGGAAAAACATTTCTCTGTTCTTAATAAGAGAAACAGTAGACATAGTCAAGTATATTTTTGGTCTGATTCTTTTGTCCTTCCTCATAATTTATCTTACTCCTGTCTCTGTATATATATGACACAAACCTTTCAATGTTTATTTTATAAAAACATGGTTATAAAAATAAAATTCACTTTGAAAATACTAATTATTTATTTTTTCTGAAGGTAGAAAATATTTTGTTGAATGATAGTGGAAACTATGTACTTTGTGACTTTGGCAGTGCCACGAATAAATTTCTTAATCCTCAAAAAGATGGAGTTAATCTTGTAGAAGAAGAAATTAAAAAGTAAGTTTCTGTCTTTATTGTGCTTTGTTTCATGGGAATTTTAGTTCAGTCTGTGAACCACTTCTAATACAAATTTTAGGTGTTTGATTTATAGATTTCTTCAAAATATTTCTGTGACTTTGACTAATTTATGTCTGCTCTAGCTCAGTAGAAAATATATTTTATCATGCATACAGGTTTTTCACGTATGTTGTAAATATATTTATCAAGAAATTTGTTAAGCTATAGTAATTTGTGGAATCATTAAAGGGAGTTTTAAGTGATTGTTGTTCGGTTAAACATCTTTGTTTTTACTAATACTGAGGACTGTGCTTGTTAGGAAAAACATTAAATTATGTGAAAGCTAAGTTTTTACTTCATATTTAAAATGAGGAAGATTGACTTCTTAATGTATTGAAAACTGTGTGGAAAACATGTTACTCTGTGATAGTGTGTTAGAAAGCTCTCTGGTAGAAATACGTCATATCTGCTTATATTTTCTTAATTTTGTACTTTCTGTGGTTGCTAGAGTACCTGTAAATACTTTTCCCTGACTTTTCTGTTTTCTAGTTTTAGAAAATAGAACTGTTTGTAAATCTTAGATTACCTTAGTAAAATGATACAGAATGCCCAAAGATCTTTGAGAATAGCAATTTCTGCGTAGTTGTCTTTTCTAAGTTGCCTTTCTTCACTCCCTCACAAATTCTCAATTGTTTAAGACTAAGTGCTATCATTTGAACTTCAGTATACATTTTGGAATGACTCAAGGAGAGCTGATCTTACTGTGGCCCATTTGTATAACACTGTGGGTTTCTAGACTATGTATTGCTACTAAGGAAACTTAGCCTATGATGATTATATTAGATTCCATAAAACTTAACTCCTTAGTAAACATATAAATGTCCTGAAGAACACAAGAACAAATTATTAAATTGGCTTCTTGCGGATATATATATATAATTAAAAAATTATTGGGTCATGATATATAATGCCAGCTTTAGGATCTCTGACTTGCTGAAAGTTTCATTTCTTGCTGTTGAATTTGAAGTATAGTTAAGGTTTAGTAGAATTTTGCAGTAGTGATAAATGCAGGCTCATGAGGAGTTCTTTTGCTTTGTGGCTCAATTGAGGAGTTAATGGTCTAACCATTTATTCAGTTGATAGGTGTTTATTCAGGGCCTACAATGCAGTGGACACTGTTGTTGGTGCTGCAGTCTGCAGTATAGCAGTGAACAGAAGTTCTGCCCTCATGCAGTTTCTTTCCTGGTTTCTCAGGTTGCTCCTCTGTAGTGTCTCACCAGTCAGGATAATTTTGAAAAATAAGATGATAGAATGTTGAGCCTAAGATATTTCATATAAAATGAAACATATCAACACTCAAAATTGATCTTAAATTATGCCATGATACAGGAATTCCTTCCATTGTCTAATAATTTCTGCCATGAAATTGAGTACTACTTCACTAAAGTATTCTGTTCATAGTGGATTTAGAATTTTTATATTGGTAAATATTTTCTCACAGTATCTTTTAATTCCAAATAGCTTATGATGACAGTCAGTTCTAAAAGTGTTCTTAATTAGTGTAGTTAGAATTATGGCAACTAGGTTACTTTTAAAACAACAATGATATAAACAAACCTAAAGGAGATTTACTACTATGTGCCAGGAATTATGTTACAGTCCATAAAAACAAACTCCTTAATAAACATATAAATTAATTTGTTGAGAGGGTAGCGATTTTGCTTTTAAATTAATAGACTAAAATATTTTGATAAGAATAATTTTAGAGTCAAATTATATTATTTAAAATAAATTCAAGGAAAACTATATTTTCAATCCGTTGTCTTTAAGATTTTTTATTAAAGAAAATTAAGTTTTTATATCATTAGAGATGCTATTGCACTTGTTGAATAAAAATGTGTATGTAGATGCTTTGTATTGTTAAATCTTTATGGACTTTTATTGAGCTTTTTAAAAATAGTATTATTTCTATATAATGTTATTGAAACTAAAAGTTTTTGTAGTATTTTATATAGAAACAATGTAGTATCTGTCTTTTTTTTTTTTTTTTTTTTATATCTTCACTCCATTTCACTTATTTACTGCCAGGTATACAACTCTGTCATACAGAGCCCCTGAAATGATCAACCTTTATGGAGGGAAACCCATCACCACCAAGGCTGATATCTGGGTAAGGCCAAGAAAGGTTAACATTTTCTCTAACCAAATTAAAAAAAAAACCTGAGTTCAGTTGATTATTTTCCCCGTGTCCCCCAAAAGGTATTTCATAATAAGTAGAAGAGAGTGGTATATAGTGGAGCTTCTTATTCAGAAGAAGAAAACAAATAGAACATTTTATCTTCTTAATCCTGAATTGGAAAGCTTAGGTATAAAAAAGTAAATAAAGGACTTCCATATAATGTAACGTTTTACCACAGTATTTTTTAGAATTTATAGAGAATGTTAATATTTTTTTGATTGTAATTTTGATTGATTGCAGTATGGAAAAGCTGGTCATAGCTCTTAAGTAGTTTTTAGAAGTATTTTAGGATTTTTTAATGGAAACTAACAGGAGTAAAGCTTTTTTCTAATTAAAATCATACCACTGACTAACTTCTATATATTGAGGATCTTATCATTTAACATATACAGTTGACCCTTGAACAACATGTGTTTGAACTGCATGGGTCCACTTAATATGCAGGGTTTTAAAAATAAGTATATTGGAAAACTTTTTGGAGATTGGCAACAAATGTGAAAAAACTTGCAGATGAACCACGTAGCCTAGAGATACTGAAAAAATTAAGAAATAGTTATATAGTATTGTAAGAATACAGTGTGTAATACATTACAAAATATGTGTTAACTAACTATGTTATTGGTAACTGGTCAACAGTGGATTATTAGTAGTTAAGTTTTGGGGGAGTCAAGTTATGCATGGGGGGTTTGGTGCCCCTAACCGCCTATGTTGTTCAAGGGTTAACTTTGTATCTAGATTGAATTATTAAGATGATCATGTTTCTGTATAGTTGAACTTTATGTTAGAATGCTAATACTTCTTTAGAACTTGTTTCATAAGGAAATATATTTTGGCTGTATTTGATAAACTAGCAAGAAACTATTTTAAATGTGAATTCATTTAAAGTCAACAAGTATTTAGTCGTATCTACCTCTAGTGACTGTATTAGGGATGGAGGAAAAAAATTCCTTTGGAAATAGTTCTAGAGTTTACAAGAAAAGTGATATTTGTTTTATTTTTAAAATGTATTTAGAAAGTAGTAGAGCATAATGTGTGAAACCAAATGAATATCTCCTTGGTCCTCTTCTGACCTCCTCCTTACAGGGGTTGGGATACTAATGCAAGGTAATAAAAAAAGAGTATCTTTGATATCTTTTCATCTGTTGTAATATATACTTTTGCATGAATGATCTTAAATCTTAGTTGAATTTTTAACCATATGCACAGTTGAATCAAACCTTGGGTAAGTTTGATTTAGTTAACTTGATAACTGCTTATAGATCACCAGCTTGAATAATTCAAACTCAGTTTGCTTTTCTCAGCATTAACATTTGACTTATTAAATGGCTTATAGTAAGTGGCTTACAGTATAATTTAGACAGCAAATCCAATCAGATCTTAATTTATAAAGTGAAGGTGTTAGAAGAGGTGGTTGTGGAAGTCTTTTCTAGCCTAATTTTGTGATGGCTGTTGAAATCTATGTCACCTAAAAGAGTATTTCAACAGCAGAGAAAACAAGAGACATCATAGCTTAACTACAGTTTGGAAATCATCAAGGCTTGATTGAAAAAAATAGTCTCTAAGCACATGATCGTTACCCAGTATCTTAATAAAAAAGGAGGGATCCTTTCAGACTTTGTATGCATGCCAGTTAGCATACTAAATTGCTATAAATTTAAACTTTATACCATTTATAGATTAGTATATGGGGTAGTATTTCTATAATGGATAACTGAGTATAGCTGTGGGGTTACAGATAGATTACCCAAAAATAAAAAAGAAGAAAAATAATCAGAAAATAGAATCTATGTTTATATGCTTGACAGAAATAGAATTTTAATTTTCATGGTGCCATTTTTTTCTTGTCTTAGCTCAGGTGAAACAGAAGTATGTTATAACATTTTAGGTGTGAATGAAAGAATATCCAGAAAAAATACTCAGTTCATACTGGTCAAGAATTATATTTCTGATTCTATTTCAGGGTAGTCCTGATTCTCAGGGACTTATTATATTGAGGTTAAAGTATTCATTTAGCACTTTATATTTTGGGAAAAAATTTTTTTTTGCTTGGAAGTTTTCATTGTAGGTTATTTTTATCCTGAGAAGTAGGATGCTGATTTTATAAGCATTAGGAAATTCAGTGAGAGATGCTTCATGTTATCTTTTAATGAGGAAAATTAAAGATGATGATACTTAGCCTTCAAAATCAGGTCACTTGTTTCCTCCTGTTTCTTGAACAATTCTCATCATACCAAATGGATAAGGAAGCAAATGCCTTTGGTGTGAAAAAATTAGGACACCTGGTTGTGTTCACACTGTGTGAAGCAGAGTATTTTATATTTTATATTTATGTTTTTTAAGTACACTGGCATTGCTATCTAAAATTGTTGTCTGGGAACTCCTGCAACATTTACTCTAACAGAAGACACATTCCTAACCGTTTGATTGATAAGATAAAACTGGCTAAAATGCAGAACTCTTATTAGACTGTCATCTGGGCAGGAGAAAGGTGTAATTTAATGTAGATATTACACCATTAATAGTATTTTTTTTAGTGCTGTTAAGGAAGCCTGAAGCTCAATTTGCTGTATAAATACTGAAATTATCTTCCTTACAGAAAAAAGCATTGTAAATATTTTTAAGTGACATGGAACTGGTTATTTCCATTCAGAATCTTCCATTTCATTCATTAGTCACAGTAATGCTTTTGAACTTACTAGAATTACTCTTCTAGAATTGAAATTTCTAGAGTTTTTAAACTTTTATTGTTGGAAGGCTATATTGAAAATAATGCTTTGTAAATATTGTTGAACTTACAAAGGTGTTTCTGCATATTATGATTTTCATGGTAGTTAGAGAACTTAGTGTATTTGTTAGTTGAGTGTGCTAAGTTGATGTGTGGAGAAAATCCAACAAAGGAGAGGTGATAGTAAGGCCAAATTTCAGTATTGCTAATATAATTGCATACTGACTATTGGAGAATTTTATTACAGTCTTTTTAGAATTAGAAATATCCTTTACATTCTTAAGGCTTGAGGTGACATTTTTTTTATAACAACAACATGATTTCTTGAGCCAAAAATCACATTTTATTACTGCTTTAATCACAAACAAAATCACAATCAAAAATCACATTTTATTACTTGCTCAAGTTTGAGCTGTTAGCAGCTTGGTAGCTAGGAATTTCCTGTGCTACTTTTCAGAATGCAATTTGTGTTGTTCTAGGGTGTTTTGTCCTCATTGTGAGCAAGTAGATTTATTGGTGCTGTGCGGTCTAGGAAGCCATGCAGGTGCAACAGACAGAGCCCTTTCTTTGTGAATTTTATTATAGATTAGCCAAGTACAAATATGAGTAGTATATTTAGAATAAAAGTTATAGGGTTATATTTAGAAGTAGAAAACTAATTTTTATGATATGAAATAATGACATATGTCTAATGAATAATCAATGAAACTATTGATGGCTGTCTGATAAATTTAACTGTGCTGGCTAACTCATATTTGGAACCCCAGGATTTTATAACATGTTTTATTTTGATTTTTAAAAAAATGTTTTTAGAGGGAGCCTTGTGATTATTTTGTTGGTTATATGCTAGTTTTGTGCTGAATACATTTTTTCCTTGTGAAAGAAATAAAAATATAATTTTTTCCCCAAAGGGAACCAGCTACTTCCAATTTTAGTTACATCATTCATGATTTAGAGTTCCATTATAGCTTTAATGCAGCCAACTAACCACAGATGTGATAGAAAAATATGGAAGTGATAAATGTCTTTTCAGAATTAAGCACATTAATTGGTTTAAGCAATAATTTGTGAAAAGAGTGATCCAGTATTAGAAACAGACTTTAGTTTTTTTTAGTAACATACTTAGTTTTTGGTCTGGGACTATGTTTTTGTCTTGTGATTGATTACTTGAGCTCTGATGATATTCATACTTGTTTTTTTTACAGGCTCTGGGATGTTTACTGTATAAACTTTGTTTCTTTACTCTTCCTTTTGGTGAGAGTCAGGTTGCTATCTGTGATGGCAGCTTCACCATCCCAGACAATTCTCGTTACTCCCAGAATATACATTGCTTAATAAGTAAGTACTTGGAAAATTTTATGAAAAAATTGTAAGATACTGTACTTAAAGGTGGGCTGTTACATCTCTTTACCTAAGCCTTATCTTTTGATTTCATGTATTATAGTTTTGTGAAACTATTATAAAGAAAAAACATTAAAAAAATGTTTATAAGACTTTTATAGGAATGAAAGCAGCCTAATTACTGATTAGTGCATGGATATTTTTAAGCCCCCTAGATAAGCTTTTGTAGAACATAGAGATTATGTAATTAAGGAAACTGGAATTTCTGGAAAACCTTAGAGCAAAACATTTAATTACTCTGTCTTTGTACTTTGAAATCTAAATATCCAGATCTGTTGCTCTTTTGTATCAAAGTATTATCGGTCTTAGAGTGTAGCTTATTTGGCCACCCTTTTAAATATTTATTCTTTATTGATTATAAAGCGTTTATTGGAAAACAACCTGAGTGTAGTATCAGGAAGGGGTAGACCTGTGGGCCCCTGACTGCAAAAGAATACCTCAGTTTTCCTTCTAGCCTCCGTTAAGAGTTTTTTCTTCCTTTTGGATGGTACTATAAATTTAATTTTTTATATTTGTACATGGTAAAATTTCTGGAAAAGATGATTGAGGGTGAGGAGGATGGCTATCAGATATTAAAATTAAAATAATATTAGGAAGCTGCAGTATTTAAACAGCACCTCTCAGCACTGTTTTAATTAAAATGTTTCTAGCATGTCTGCTCTGTTTTTTGCATTTTAAACATCCCGTCATAGCCTCCAGCCACACCGATCAATGCAACGGAAAAGAGGGCTAATCTAAATATATTTGATGTTTTGTATTATAAAGATGGCCATTCAACTCAAGGGGAAAAATAGATGGAAATACAAAAAATTATTAGGGATTTGTGGACAAAATTCAATTCCAAGCTGAAAATCTACCTCAAAGTTTATGCTAAAAATTCAAATCAATCAAAGACCTGAATGTAAAAAATAAAACATAAATGTACTTGAAGAAAATAGGCTTGAATTTATTGATAACACTGGAATGGGTAGTCTACAGGCATTAGATCTCAGAAACTAGGAAAGAAAAGATGAATCTGTTACATATAAGTTTAAACCATTAAAAGTACCCCCCCAAACCTATGAACCCCAGCATAAAGTCAAATAATAAATTGGGAAAAAAATATTTGGTACACATTTGACAAATGGCTAACTTTTATAATCTATAAGGCTCAGGTAAATCAAAAAGAAAAGGGCAAACACTCCAGTAGAAAAATGGTCAAAAGAAAATGGATCATAAAAGGATATCTGGCCTTGCTATGCAAACTTGTTTAAAGAATAATCTTTTTATTTATGTTGATTTGCTCCACATAAATAAAACATGTTGGAAATTGGAGAAGTATGTCAGTTGAACACAAGCTTACATTGCTTCATGTGGATTGTTTTTCCTAGGCAAAGGGAACCAGAATAACAGGGTAAGAGAGGTGGTGTTATAACTTACAGGGGAAAGGAAATAGCCCTAAGCTTTGCTGCTGTCCTGCCGGCGTGAGGACTTTTAGCTCTAATTGGGGAGTATTAAATATGAGTGTTTGTACCTGGGTGGGATCTTCTTCATAGAGAGATCTACCTGAATTTCCTGTGGCTCCCTACTAATGGGTCGTTCTCTGAATAGCACCCCTGCTGGCTTAGAGTTCCATTTTTATCTTTATTGGTTGAGCACTTGCCAGCCTTATTTTGATGTATTTTTATATCCTTGTGGCAGCTTCCAGCCAAATTGCCTTTCCAGGTGCAGGTTACCTTCCCAGGTACCAGTTAATGTTTTTGTCAGTGCTCTGGTTGACAAAGTTGTATAGTTTTTCAGGGGTCTGACCCAGCTCTGTTTTTCCCATTATCCCTGTAATTTTACCCTGCCATTTTACAGAATGTGATTTTTTAAAAAAGCAAATAATACCTTTTAGAGTATATTTGAATAAACATAGATCCATAACCCCCTCTGTTCAGTTGCTTTCCTCCGTCATTGTCCAAAAATTAGGGCATTAAAAGCATGAAAGGACTCTGATTGCAATGCTCAAAGAATAGATTGAGGAATTTACTTTGGCTGTTCTGGCTAATTGAAGTTTAACCTTTTATTGAGGCCCTTGTAAATCATTGTAACTGTGACTGTTGTGTTGCTGAGTATAATGTTTTCATCACAGTTGAATGAGGGTTTTATTGGGGATCTTTCAGTGTCACAGAAACTCTGAATATTCTCAGTGGACAATGCTGTATGAGAGACTGGACTATATATATATATATATATATATACACACATATATATACACCCTGATTCGTGATTTACTTTGCTTGTAGTTGTAAGATCTTATTTTCTTGAGTTAGGTTGTTTGTTTTTTTTTTTTTTCTTCTCTGTGTATGTGTGTATGGGTATGTGTTTGTATATAATGGGAAGGAAAAACTAAACACTTTTGATAATTTTAGGATCTAATTGGGCTCTATCTAGTTCACTGGTGCTTTACTGTTTTTCATATGCTTCCTTTATTTTTCAATAAATGTGTAGATTTTAGTTTTTATCAATGTTAATATAAATTTGACCACGTATTAATATCTTTGAACTTATATCTGAGAGCTAGGCAGAACAAAAAAGTTGAATGAAATAAAAGCATTCAAGTAAATGTTGATATTTTATCTCCTGTGAAAGGGTTTTTGTGGATTTTACTTTTATATATTGCCTTCAGTAATAAAAGCATAACAAAGTAGAGATTTTTAAACAAGAACATACCTACAATGCAATGTTTTTTAGAAAACACTTAGATTCTTTGCGGTTTTATTCTTTATATTTTTTCACATGTGACCTTGCCTGTTTCCTGCCATCCCACTTAGGTTTCTCTGTCTGCTTTTATAATATATAATGAGTGATCTACATTGCTTTCAAATAAATTCTACATTCAGAAATCTGGGAATTGCCTAGTTGTGCTTATAGTTTTTGAAAGTGAAACATTTTATTGCCAGTTAGTTATTCATGCAATGTAGTTGCCTCCACACACTACATCAAAAACTAATGATATACTATAGGCTGGCTAATTGAACATAATAATAAATAAATAAATAAATAAATAATAAAAAGAACATAATAAAAAAATGAAAAAAAATAAAGCATTAAAAAATGTATCTTTTTAGTATTAACACTTTTACTAATGCTGCTTATATATCTATTTTATATGACTAAGGATTTTTGAAAATGAAATGGCTATACCTGATCTTTGTTAAAATTATGTGGCTTGTGGTTATAATAAGAATTTGCATATACTTTTGATTATCACCAATTTTGTCAAGGGTAATTATTATTACCTACTGTCCATAAAGCTCAGTTTAACTATTAATTTCATTATATTTTTCCTGCTGACTTTTCTTCTTAAAAGTAGCAGAATCAGTTATTCAGAATTTTTCTTCTTAGCTTCTATTACTTTTTCCATTAGACAAATAGTGGAGGTGAATTGAGGGGTGAGGAGAGAAGCATTTTCATTATGGATCTAAGAGTTGAAAAGAACTTAAAGAATATTTAGAGGAGAATGAGAAGCTTAACTAATGGGGTTACTGAATAGTTATGATGAATGAACAGAGGGCTGGCTGCCTTACCTTTCTTTTAGCGTCTGTGTCGTAAGGTGGTTAAGGTAGTACATTGTAGAGGTTAAGAACAAAGCCTTGAGCCAAAGGGCCTGGGCTCACATCTGCTCTGTCACTTACTTGGTACAGAACATTGGGCACCTCCATTATCTTAATCACGTTTCTAAAATGAGCATATTAAAAGTACCTACCTCTTAATGGTTATTGTGAAAATGAAATGAATTATGAAAAGTACTTCTTAGCATGTGTAAGTATTCAGTAAGAGATGGTCTTTAATACTACCATCTTGACTACTATAATAACTATTACTACTGATACCTTTTTTTTTTTTTTAAAGATTTTATTTATTTATTTGAGAGAGAGAGAATGAGAGAGAGGGGGGAGGGTCAGAGGGAGAAACAGGCTCCCTGCCGAGCAGGGAGCCCGATGCGGGACTCGATCCACAGACTGCAGGATCATGACCTGAGCCGAAGGCAGTCACTTAACCAACGGATCCACCCAGGTGCCCCTACTATTGATATCTTTACTATAATTCTTCGTGAGCTAACCCAGGTTTGATTTTCTGGGTAAGGGGCAGGGCATTCACTTCCAGAAACTCATTAGGATGTTCATTTCCTGTAGAGATTTCTTTGGATGCTATGAAGCAGAACTTGGTTTTGCAGATTAATGGTGGCTGTACCAAAGGCTTACTATAAGTTATATGCTCAAGAATATACTGTTAAATGTAACTACTAAGTTTTTTTTTCTCACTGCTTACTTTGTGTAGTGATTTATATGAACATCAGGAAAAGCTTTGTTTTTCTTACTTTTGGGTCTACTGAGTCGCTTTATGCTTCTGTATCTTAGCTTTTTGCAGCTCATCTATTGGGTTTAATTTTTTTTGAAATATAGTTGACCTACAATATTATATTAGTTCCAGATGTATAATGTAATGATTTGATACGTGTATATATTATGAAATGATCACCAGAATAAGTCTAGGTAACATCACCTCACAGAGTTACACATTTTTTACCCCCTGGTGATGAGAACCTTTAAGACTCTTAGCAACTTTCAAATCTACAATACAGTATTATTAACTGTGGTCACCGTGCCGGGTACAGTACATCCCCAGAACTTATTTCTTTTGTGATTGGAAGATTGTACCTTTTGACCCCCTTCACCCATTTTGCCCACCCCTCCCCTTCCCCCACCTCTGGCAACCACCAATCTGTTCTCTGTATTTATGAGTTCATTTTTCTTTTTTTTTTTTCTTTTTTAAGAGTCTACATATAAGTGAGATCATACGGCATTCATCTTTCTATGTCTTATTTCACTTAGCATAATGCCCTCAGGTCCGTCCATGTTGTCTCAAATGGCAAGATTTCCTTCCTTTATAATAGCCAAATAATATGAGAGAGAGAGAGAGTGAATGTGTGTGTGTGTGTTACATTTTTTTTAATTTACTCATCAGTGGACACTTAGGTTGCTTCTATGTCTTGGCTATTGTAAATAATGCTGTACTAAACATAGGGGTGCTGATACCTTTTTTTTTTTAAAGATTTTATTTATTTATTAGACAGAGAGCAAGAGCACAAGAGTGGGAAGGGGCAAAGGGAGAGAGAGAAACAGACTCCCCACTGAGTAGGGAGCCCAACGTGGGGCTCAATCCCAGGACCCTGGGATCATGACCTGGGATCATGACCTGAGCCAAAGGCAGATGCTTAACTGGCTGAGCCACCCAGGCACCTCGTGCAGATACCTTTTTGAGCTGTTTTTGGTTTCTTTGGATAAATACCCAGAAGTGGACTCGCTGGGTGATATGGTAATTCCATTTTTAATTTTTTGAGGGACCTTCATACTCTTCCAGAGTGGCTGCTCCAGTTTACATGCTCACTCACACTGCCCAAAGGATTCCTTTTCTCCACATCCCTACCAACACTCGTTATTTCTTATCATTTTAATAGTAAATAAAATTAGTTTAATACTGATTTTCTATGGGAAACCAGGAACTTGCTTGCTTGTTTTAATACACTTAAAATTTATTATGGAAATAAAAAAACCCCACAAATATAGGCAGAACAGTTCAGTGAATTATGTACCTGTTCCCCAGCTTCAGTGATTATTACTCATGGTAGTCTTTTTTCATCTATGGCCTCACCCACTCTTCTTTATATTATTTTTGAAAATAATCTCAGACATTTTACTGTACCTTTGGGGAAAAAAGTGAAAGATTAAGATAGGAGTTCCTTGGAGATTTCCAGTCATTGCTCCTGGGTTACCTCTTGGACAGGTGTAGAGGGAGGGCTCTGATGCATGATGTCGAGGGGCAGCCACCAGGACTACCCCAAATATACTAACCTGGCATATTGATAGTGCCATTTTAGTGTTTTAGTCATGATTGATCACACTTATTATTAGCTGTTAAATTTGGTTTCATTTCAGCAGTCCATGGAATAAGTTATGTAGGATCTATACACCTAACATGTAAGTTTCTAATACAGATGGTTCTTGCCTCTATGATGGCTCAGCTTATGCTTTTTCACCTTTACGGTGGTGTGAAAGCAATACACATTCAGTAGAAACCATACTTTGAATTTTAAGTTTTCATCTTTTCCCGAGTAGCAGTATGTGGTGCGTTAACTCTCTCGTGATGCTGGGCATCAGCATCGAGCTGCAGCTCCCAGCCACCACATGATCTCAAGGGTGAACGATGATGCTTTCGAGCATTCTGTGCCCATACAATCATTTTGTTTTTCATTTTAAGTACAGTATTCAGTAAATTACATAAGATAGTCAATACTTTATTGTCATATAGGCTTTCTGTTAGATGATTTTGCTCAACTGCAGGCTAATTGTAAGCATTCTGAGCATGTCTAAGGTAGGCTAGGCTAAGCTATGTTCAGTGGGTTAGGCGTATTAAATGTATTTTTGACCTACAGTATTTTTAATTTATAATGGGTCTGTTGGGATGTATCCCCCTCATAAGTTGAGGAAGGTCTGTAACAATCTCCACAGGTTAACAGATAAAAATAACAAGTTAATGCTTGTTATTAAGTATTTATGGTTGTAAAATTGGAGTGGGTGTTCTCTTTTTAGGTATATTTACTCTAAGTGTAATAAATAGAAGTCTTTGGGAGAGGAAAAGTGTCTTTATGAAAGGAAAACAATTTAACAAAATTTTAAGCAGAAAAATTCTTTTGAGACTTCTGTCTAAAGTATTTTCCTATTAAATTTGTTGAGCTATCAGAGAGGCTGGTTTAAGTTTTACTTAGGCCCAGGCATGGATCTATCATTTTGTATAACTTGAATGGGAACCAGTTTATTTAATTTTTGGCTTAAGTCCTTAGTGAAACCATAATTTAACTTGGTCACTGCTACAGCAGCAGCAGCTCCTTTAGCAGCTCTTTTTGTTGGAATATGCATGGATGTTGTACTTTCCTATACAATTAGTTATAAACGTAACTATTTCAGCTGCCTTGGGCAAGTGTTTTAATTTTTATTTTTTTTTTAAAGATTTTGTTTGAGACAAAGAGCATGTGTGCATGAGCAGGGGTGGGTGGGTGGGAGGGAGAGGGAGAAGCAGATTCTCTGCTGAGCAGGGAGCCCAATGCTGGGCTTGATCCCAGCACCCTGAGGTCATGACTTGAGCCAAAGGCAGACTGAGCCACCCAGGTGCCCCGCAAGTGTTTTTTAATCAGATATGTCTGATACCTTAGTTGGAAATACTGTGGTAGTTTAATCATACACTACCTTCAGTGCTAAGACTCTTTTGTGTTCTTAGGTTATATAAGTGGTGTTTGTGTCAATAGAAAGATTCACACAATTGGGAGCAGAGAAACAGCCTTTCATTTCTATGTGGCTAGTGTTTTAAAAGTTGATCTTACATTTTCAGTAGAATCAAGGTCAGTGGGAATGTCTCATGATGATTCACATGTTCACTTTAAATTGAGTAAACAAGGGTGTATTCTAGCTTCTCTGCCTTTTTTTTTTTTTTTATGAATTTAAACACTTTTGGATGAACTAGACACATATATTTTTTAATCCATTCCTTCAGGAACATATTTTTGTAGATGATATGGTTTTATTGTCTTTGAAGTAGGAGTTAATAAAACACTAGACTTGAGGTTTAATTATTATGAGAAAAAATGGGCAAACTACTTAAAAACTGAAGTTGTCACTTTTGGTGGATATGCCTCACTGTTTAGCTGGATTAGAGCTGATACCTCTGTACTCCAGATTATATCATTTAGTTATCGGGGACTACATTTTGCAATGTACAGTCCTCCTGGACAGTTTGGGAAATAATATTATTAAATTAAATGCTTAAAGATGCCTTATTGAGTTCTTTTCCTTTTTCTTTTTTAATGGCTGATAGTATCCAGTATAAAAATATTCAGAGATAAAAATGTAGACATGTTCTACCTATGGATTTCAGCCTCCTCATACTTTGAATTAGAACCAAATCAGAGGGACACAGGAGCTCATCAGCTAAAAGTGTCAATATTAATACTAATAAAGCAGATTGCAGAATGAAATTTACATCTGAAGGCAAATGGGCCTATTCAGTTCCCAAATTTCCTTACACCTAGTCATAGGCAATGCTGGAAAGCCATAGACTTCCTCCACAGAAGCAGGCCATTTACCAAACATGGTTTCAGAAAGAACGTTTATGTCTGGAGAATTGTTCTGAAAGAAAGAGTATCAGAGATTGATGCATGTGGGCGGTTATTTCTTTTTTCTAGTCTAACAGACAAATCACCGTTTTCTTCTTGGAGAGGAACGAGTTATAGTAGTAGAGAGAGATCACTAGTACAGTGGTTTTCAAACTGTTTGACTGTGGTCCATAGTAAAAAATATTTTAGTTATGACCTGGTGGACGTGCGTGTGCATGCACGCACACACACACACACAAAACAAGTTTCATGACACATTGCTTATACTTACCATAATCATGCACTCTAATATTTTATATCCTATTAAAATAAATGATAGTTGTGACCTTTTAAACTGATTTTATGTTCCATAAATGGGATCAGTACAGTTAGGCACACTAGACTGGCGTTAGCAGATGTAGTCCCACATGGAAACATAAGCCTGGGAGTTAGAGGTCCTTTTCTTTGGTTATAAGATGATATCAGTTCTACCCACAGCTTGGTTACCTAATCATTAGGGGATGTTGTGCTGTGCTTAATTTGAGAGAAAGAATTACCTATAAAGATACTGGTTAAAGAACATAAAATCTCAAATTTATTGCCCCTTAATGCTTTTCATTACTATGAAAGAAAAAAAAAAATAGGATTGCTTGAAGTATCATTCTTTTCCACTCTAGATACTTAAAAAGCTTTTCCTAGATTAAGTCAGGCCAGAAAAGTATATTCTTGTGTCATACTGTTCTCTTACAGAATTTCTTCTGCTGAACTGCATTTAGGTGTTATGTCACTGGTCATCACAGAAGGAATGACCCATTGTCACTCATTGCAATTTCTTAAGGATATTGTTCATTCTGTATGAACTTTTTTAGAAAGACTCAAAGGAGAATTTACTCTTTGCTGTCAATATTAGGAACAGTGCTTTTTCTTAACACCTGGTTTGTTTTTGTGCTAAGGATACTGTGATTCTTGTAATGGATCATGTTGCTGTATTTGTGTCGTTGACTGGAAAGTAGAGAGCTAAATTTTTGGGCTTACATTTATAGGACCAAATCATATACAGTTTCTTCACTGATGTCATTATCCTGTTTTTTGTGGGGAGGGGGCAGGGGCTTTTAGCCATTACTTTTCTATTAGTACTAATTTTCTCATATACTTAAAATGTTATCATTTTGGGGCACCTGGGTGGCTCATTGGGTTAAGTGTCTGCCTTTGGCTCAGGTCATGATCCCAGGGTCCCAGGATCGAACCCCGCATCGGGCTTCCTGCTTGGTGTGGAGCCTGCTTCTCTCTCTCCCTCTGCCTCCCTGCTCGTGCTCTCTCTCTCACTCTCATTTATTGTTAAAAGTCTGTTTAAATTTATTTCTATATGATGTACTGTTATACTTTTAAAACATTTAGTATTTGTTGGTGTCAAGATCAAATATGATTTTGGAGGATAAAATAAACCTTGTAGATTCCTGGATCTTCTCTGGAATGAGGTTGAATACAAACGAATAAATGTTTTTGGTTATTTACATCTAACAATGGTCACAAAATAAAAAATCAATTTTATAACTGACCTATTTTAAGTATATAAAGTCAAGTTACATGCAGAGTATTTTTTTAAAAAAAGATTTTATTTATTTATTTTTAGAGAGAGAGAGAGAGAGAGTTGCACACATGCATGGGTGGAGGGGCAGAGGGAGAGAGAGAGAATCCCAAGCTGACTCCCTGCTGAGTACAGAGCTGATGTGGGGCGCTTGACCCCAGGACCCTGAGATCATGATGTGAGCCGAAATCAAGAGTCTGATGCTTATATACTTATATACTTAGATCTTTCTGTATATAATTTTATTAGCAAATTTCAGAATATTATCTAATTGATACTATATTTTTATATTCCAAATAGGTTTAAAAATGATTTGAGGGATGCCTGGGTGGCTCAGTCGGTTAAGTGGCTAACTCTTGGTTTTGGCCCAGGTCATGATCTCAGGGTCCTGGGTTTGAGCCCCACGTTGGGCTCTGCACTCAGTTGAGAGTCTGTTTCAGGATTCTCTTTCTCCCTCTGCCCCTCCCCCTGCTCTCTCTCTCTCTCTCTAAAATAAATAAATCTTTAAAAAATGATTTGAACATTATAAGAACTTAATCAGTGAAGCAGAGTTAGAACATGGAGATGTCTTAACAAAATATGAACTTTTTAGCTGTAGAATTGAGTATAAATGTCAGCCTTCTTGTGAACTTGTGAATTAGTAAGTGACCCAAGAAACAGTCATTTGGTTAGGGAAAAAAAGATCATTTTGGTTAGAAAAAAAGGTCAGGTATTTCAAGCAATGTTTTAAGAGTGGTGTGAAATCTGTTCATAATAGAACCATAAAACTCTACTCATACTTCTGAACATGAAATAAGAACTATGGTGAATATTGTTAGCATCAGTATGGGAAGAATTTTTTTGGAAAACTATAGCGTCAACCCTGAACTACTTTGTTAAATATAATGCTCACAACTTAGTCTTTTCTCAGTGATTCAGGATCATTTGAAAATTAATAGAGGTATTTTAGATAATAATGAAAATAAGGACCTCTACTGTGGCTTTGGAACTTTCTTGAATAATTCCCCAGTGTTCACTAAACTCACTGTTCTGTGTCACTTTCTGAGAAGAATATTTATATTTGTTTATTTATACTTCTGGTGCAGAGCTGTTCCATGACCGCTTTTAGCTTTGGTTAATGCTTTAAGTTCCATTAGCAAACTTTACTAGAATCACTGATCCTAGAATGTTAAAAAGTATATATACATTTTATTCTTTTAATGTGCCCCTTAATAGCTTCTGTGTGTTCAGTGAAACTTAACATTTTAATCTTTCTTGCAGGGTTCATGCTTGAACCAGATCCAGAGCGTAGACCTGACATATTTCAAGTGTCCTATTTTGCATTTAAATTTGCCAAAAAGGATTGTCCAGTTTCCAACATCAATGTAAGTAGTTTTTCAAGTAGGATATGAATTTAAAATCCCATTTCATATGTATAAATACATATACTTTCAGAATTACTTGTTTCATGACAAGTGGTCTGATAGTCTGTTTGGGGTTAGTATTTTTGATAAAAAGCGACATTGCCAAATTCTGCTGAGGTGCCCTGGGGAGCTACAGCAGACCTGGGGCACTGCAGGATATTTTTCCTTTTTGAGGGAAACACAGTGATATCTGTTTTTCACAACACAAACTCCTATTATTAAGTTGTTTGGGTCTATCTGTTAAGTTGGGAGGGTACCTCATGAAAAATTCCTGAGACGCTAAGCACTGGGTAAACTGAAAAAGTCTGGTTACCTTTGGTGTAAAGAGCATAGGTACTGTAAATGGAGAGACCTGGGTTCAATTCTATCAGTGACTGATTTTGTATATTTTGGGAAATTACCTAATGTCTCTTTCTTTTTCTGTGAAAATAATAATTATGAGGATCACAAATAATAAATGTAAAATCCTGTGCCTCATCCGTGGAAGGTGTTAAGTTGATAGTAGCTAATATTATTCAGAGGCTTTGAATTATTTTGTCTGCATAGTATACCTAACTATATTAGATTAACTGTGTATGGCAATCTTTGTTAATTTTAATAAAGGTCTGGGTTCATCACTGATTTTAAGCCAGTATCAACTTTTAAAGATCATTCTGGCTCTTGTTCTTTTTGGTGTGTAAAACTTAGTCCATCCCACTAAAAAAATAAGTTGTACTATTTCTTTTTGGTTTTTTTTGAAGCCTCAATGTAATATATGCTCTGTCGAAGATGAAAGGCAGGCAGTTCTAACATTCTAGTAATGAAATGGGTTTATTTGACATTTGACTATGGATTTTTAGCTTTTCATTCAGCAAATATGTATTTGGGTGCCTACTATAAGACAAACATTATAGAGAGCATAAACAGATGATCTTCTGCTCTTGCTTGCTAGCCTTTACAAGCAGTGTCATGAAAATTATCTGCAATATGTAGAAACAACACTTTCCTCAAATGCTTGGTGTTTGCTTCTTTTTCCGAAGTCATTTGGAAATTAGTCATTGATTTACAAGTGTAATATAATCCTTCTTTTTATCTGATATTTACCTGTTTGTATAGTGGATATGATGATGTTCCCTTTCTTTTCTAAGGGTTTTTGTGGAACATGAATATAAAAGTGACATTTGTGTAGCATGCAGTGATATTTGCAGATTAGATCTGGCAAACATATGTGAACATGTAGGTATCTGAGGTGAAAGTAGTATTTCATAGATAGTACTTTTTAAGAGTATATCCATATTGTTTAAATAAAACTTTTTGCAATTAAAATGAAAACCAAAATGAAAAGTTATTTTTTTCTTCCAAGAATTCTTCTGTTCCTTCAGCTCTTCCTGAACCGATGACTGCTAGTGAAGCAGCTTCTAGGAAAAGCCAAATAAAAGCCAGGTAGGCAAAGCTATGCTGAGATTTGAAAAGACATTTTTAAA
Source organism: Leptonychotes weddellii (assembly GCF_054177405.1). Classification (NCBI taxonomy): domain Eukaryota; kingdom Metazoa; phylum Chordata; class Mammalia; order Carnivora; family Phocidae; genus Leptonychotes; species Leptonychotes weddellii. The sequence continues at coordinate 121,184,135 of NC_138370.1, read as the reverse complement.
AACGTGTATAGTTCTTATTTTTAATCCAAGCAAGTGTCATTGATTAAATATCATTTTCACACACAAAAAGTGTATGTTCTTTATTGCATGTGATGAGGAGCTTAGATAGCAAGTATAAAATAAGCTTTTTTTGCATTAGGTATGGAGTTTGACATCAGTCTTACTCGAATGCTCACCCTCAGCAATTAAGAAGTGATTATGCAACTGGTGATGTTACATTGGGTCATTTTGGGGGGTGTCATTATTTCATCACATGGTAACTAATTTGTGAAATTTTTGTGTTGTGTTTATAGCTAGTATGATTTTTTAACTTAAAGAAAGAACTCTAACAGCCAACTATTTTAGAGTATTCTAAATTCATAAGCTCTTTTATGTATTCTAATACACATTTAGAATATGTATTGCTATGTATAATTTATAATGAATCATTATAACTATAATTCTTTTAAGACTGGTAAAGAAATGTTTTAAATTATCATTCATAGCTATTTACTGATAAGTTTGATATGTATTATGTAGGTTAAGTTGTGTATCTGATCAATGATTGAATTAATGATTGATTTTTTTTATACTATTTTTGGGTTTAAAAGTTAATAAATAGGATTATATTTTAGATTATCAGACAGGTATAATATTACATGTGGGGAGATTTCTTGGTCACGGCTTTTTTTTTTTTTTTTAAGATATATTTATTTGAGAGAGAGAGAGAGCATGACACGCCAGTTGCAGGGGTCGGAGGGTGGCAGAGGGAGAGAGAATCAAAATTTCAGACAGACTCCCCGCTGAGCACAGAGCCCATCTCAGGGCTGGATCCCACAACCCCTGAGATCATGACCTGAGGTAAAATCAAGAGTCGGGTGCTTAAGCAACTGAGCCACCCAGGTGCCCCATTCAGAGCTTTTTTTGTATTGTATTTTACTTAGGCAAAGATTTTATTTGACATGAACTAGATAAAATATGTTTATATACCTGTTATATGCAAGATATAGAAACAAAGAAAATTTTAGGAGCAGTGTTTATTCTCAAGGAGCTCACATTCTAATGAAGACAGACGAGAAAACAGTTGCAACGTGATATAGATACCAGGCAACTCTGAGAGTGGAGGAAGGGAAAGCTGGGAGCAGAGAAAGCATCCTTTCCCTGGGGCTGCAGCTTGCTAAACTCCTCCTTGAAGGATGAATAGATAGCCTCCTGGAGTGATGCGGAGTGAAACTTTAGCAGGCAGGCACTTCAGGCAAGAAGAATGGACTTTGTGAAAGTGCAAGGCTGAAGCATAAGGGGACATAAATGGGAGTGGTGGGAAATGGTAGCTAGGTGCTGTCATGAGCAACTTGGTTTATATGTCATGCTGAGAAATTTGGACTTTGGCCTTTAAGCCAGTGAATTTTCAACCTTGCAGTGAGCTCTACTATTCGGGACTTTGTGTGAGATGTGTTGTTATAATAATAATAAATAATTTGCTATTTATAAATTGTTAAAATATCATTTGTGAATGACTTTTTAAAAAAAATAATGCCATCACTCTAAAAATATTATCTTCATTCACTTTAATTTTAAAATACTCTCTCGAGTAAGAGACTGAAGGAATAAAGTTACATCTAACCTGCAGGAATCTGTTATGACTGACTGTCTTATCTATGACACAGCTGTAGTTAGCAAATGCTGTTAGAGTTGAGTGGCAGTTATGAATTTTTATAGGTCATGTCAGTTCAATTTTATTGTGGTCTTTTAAAATTTTATTTATTTTTTAAAGATTTATTAAGAGAGAGAGAGAGAGAGAGCGAACGTGGGGGGGGTTGGGCAGAGGGAGAGATTCTTTCAAGCAGACGCCCTGCTAAGCTCAGAGATGCTGCTGTCTCCAGCCCCATCCCAAGACCCGTGACATCATCATGACCTGAGTCGAAACCAAGAGTCAGTCACTTAACTGACTGAGCCACCCAGGCGCCCCTACTGCAGTTTTTTAAATAATTATTTTGTCAATGAGTAAATCTGTAAGAAAGTAGATACAGATTTTTTAAAAAGCATGAGTCAACTGAACAAGAATGATGCTTTGAATATCTCTTCAACCATGACAGAAGTCCTAGCTATACAATTATAAGCAAATGAAATAGTTAATGCAACTAAAATTCAGTGCTATTAATATTGTTAAATCTGTACATTACATTAAAAAAATTAGGTTCATTGGTGCTTATTGGTCAATAATGTAAATTTACTCTTTATTGATAGAATCAGTAAAGTACTTGAAAAAATTTAAATGTGAATAAAACCTAATTTAAAAAATCAAGTTATTTTTTTTTCATGTAAAAGGCTTCTTAACAGGGGATGGGTGATTGAAGAAATCTTTAAATAGTATCATTATTTACATGTTGTAGAGCTTTGTGAATATTATCCATTGACCCTGCCTTTACTGTGTGACATTTTTGGTTTTACTTCTTTCTTAAAAGCTCCTTTCTACCTCCCTGAAACCTGCATCTGCTTTTGGGACTCTTAAACCTGGGAGACTTTTGTGACTTGTATCTGCAAATGGAAGGGTTGAGAATTACTGTCCTGGCAGATGGAAACACTGAAGTATTTTAAGAGGAAAGTGTGTTTTAGGAAGATTGTTCAGGTGATAGGCAGTAGGAAAGACAAGGAAGGAAGCAGAGGAAACAGCTTTGTCTACTGTGATAGGGCAGATGAGGCTGCACAGTAGTGTTGATACCAGTGATTGCTCAGTCCTTTGTTTCAGCTGAGTTTGTGTCTTCGTGTTGCCTCATCTGCCTGCCCAGGCATTTTCTTCCCATTTCTTCACACAGAATGCTTAATGTCTTTTTTACTGTCTAATGAAAGTGTGTTTACTTTTTACCCTCCAGTGCCTACCTGAAGCCTTTGTAGCCGAATTAGAATTACTCCTCTGTGAAACTCTTGACAGTTCTAGCTTGACACTGACTGTTTTTACTGTCTTATATTTTATTGTATTTTCATGAACGCACATCATATCTTCCTGGGTATACTGTAAATTCTCTGAAGACGGTATTGTGCCTTGTTTGCTGGATACTAGTAATCATATAATAGACACTGGCATTGGAAAATACATTAGGAAACACTACACTAAAGTCTGTAGAACTTTTAATATGCTTTTTAGAGGTTTGCTACGCTCATGTGTGTTGTGAGTCTCTATAGAGCGATTTGTAACAGTAACAAGGCAGGGCGAGGTCTGGCCTACATGATCCACTTAATAAAGAATGGATAGACAGATAAAAAGATTGTATAGGATATACAGTCCCCAAATTACTCGAACTTAGGGAGTACAGCATTGGTTTTAGTGTCATATCCATAATTTGAACTCAGTAAGTACTTGATTATCATTAAAATGAGATATAATTGATTAAATGTACACATGATAATTTTATTGCCTTTCAAGTTTTCATAGACTTGTACTATAACCCATCCCATCTAAAACATAAATGTTATTTTTAGAAAACAGCACACATACAGTGTATTTCTATTATTATCTAAAATCTTTTGATTCAATTTCAGTTCTTTTCTTTCTTAGAAAGGTAGTTAAGAGGACTCCCTCTTGTGGTATGTACAGATATCAGAGAGAACTGTAGATCTGTACAGTTATTGTATATAGGGCATTCTCCAAATGCAGCAGATATGGACTTGGTAAATCATGTACACAAACTTTTTAAATACCAAATCATTTGAAAAGGTGCTAAGGGAACTTGGTAAAGAGATTTTAGGCAGTCCTGTTGAAAAGTGAACATATGACCCTATTAAAAAGTATTTGAATTTTTGTACTGAATTTATAGAAAAAATAAGTTGATAAATATGTAAGTTAAAGATTCTCCCTGGCCTTTTTTTTTTTTTTTTTGAATAAAAGAAAAGAAAATGTGTCTTTTAGTGTTTTTGCTTTCAAAACTATGCTTACCACTTTGACCACCCCTGTCTGTGGCCTAAACTAAGTCCTAGTGGGAAAAATGTTATATAATTTCCACTCATTGTTCTAAGTAAAGCATAGTTAAAGATTCAAGAAGTTGAATGTGAGCGGGTAGCTCCACTCTGAAAGTTTTGGCTCCTTTTGTTTTGTGAGCTCTGGAGGGCAGTCTTTTCTTTCTTAAGCCTAGGGTCTAAGCTAAAGGAGACTGTTATTTTTTGTTTCTTGTTTTTATTTTTCTGACTGGTTTGGAGAATTGTCTCCTGATTTTGTCCAGGACTTTATGAGAAGGTTTCTGTTTGTTTCTTTTATTTCATCTCCTTAAGAGCAATCCTATATTCTTTTTCTGTCAGCTTCAGCGACAGACTATGAATGGTAGCATGCTGGTTTAAGGAAAATGGTTAGGTTTATTTTATTTACTTTCCTATCTTTATTAAACATTTAATACTTGAGAATGAGACAGGAAGAAGCTAAGAGGACTAATATGATCATCAATAATAATTAAAATGCATTTGTTGAAATAGAACCTTTATAGACAAATAGTGAATTAGAAATAATCCCAGTATTTGGAATAAAATATATTCTTCTGTTGCAGAATAACAGATACCATTGGACCAACAGAAACCTCAATTGCACCAAGACAAAGACCAAAGGCCAACTCTACTACCGCCACTCCCAGTGTGCTGACCATTCAAAGTTCAGCAACACCTGTTAAAGTCCCTGCTCCTGGTGAATTTGGTAACCACAGACCAAAAGGTAATAACACCCCTGCCAACCTTGTCACCTTTATAGTTAACTTAAACCTTTTATGGCTTGATTTTCTAGGAGTATAAATTATTGGCACTTACTATTGTGAAGCAGATAACTTAATGCTGGAAGAAATTTTCTGCTGATGTCTGATAAACCCAACTTATTGTTTTCCTAAAGTTGTAAGCAAAAGTAGTTACTGGTAATATAAAAGTATGGTACAAAAAACTTCCAATTTGCTTATTCATAGAGTCATCAACTAGTAGGGTTTGAGGTTGGTAATAAGGTTCAAGAGTATAGAAAATTCTGTATTGTGTTGGAAAGGAGGAAGTTGAAACTCTAGCCTTAAAAAGTTGTATGTCTTTTCACTGCATCTAGAGCCTTGGCGGAGGAGTCTATCTTGGGTCATGTGGATATTACAACACAGAAACCTGTCTTCTCATCTGATTTTGAGATTTGTTTTTCTAATCTAAAATATCTTCAGAGCATTACGGTACAGTGTAGTACTTAAAAATTCCCCAAGAAAATCTGTCTAATATTAGATAATAAACTTGTTCTCTCAAGGGTCTGGGGATATAACTTGTAGGCCCATCTCAAGAAAACCTGTTTTGCACTTTATTTCATGATATAGCTGTTTTGCTTTAATGTTAAAATGTTTTCAATTAAGATGTTTTCAATTAGTATACTCTAATGGTTAAGAGCCTACACTTGGCGCCTCATGAACCTGAATGTGAGTTCTGTTTTTCCCATTTCTTAGTAATGTATGTTATAAAAATTCTGGTACCTATTTGATAGGATTGCTGTGAGGATTAAATAACTGCTTAATATAATCCCTTGCCACATAGTATGTCCTTAAGAAATGTTAAATATTAGCTACTATTACTACGATTAAGTATATACTCAGGGAGGGTAATGTTTATTTTACCTGATGCATTGCTGCATACTTCTGTCATAATCAGGCACACCAGATGGAGGATTATTCCATGGAAAAGGGAAAATAGGGGGGTTGAAGCCTTTTGTGTCCATTTCTTAGCCTCACTGTTCTCTCCTGTAAAATGAGAATAACACCTGTTTTTCCTTTTACAAGAAACACATGACAAGGTGTGTGAAATATGGGAAGATTCTGTTTTGTAGTAAGCATTCAGTGTTACTTCTTTTTTCTTTCTACCATTTTGGGTTGGAGATCCTATTAGTCTCTGTCATGTATCAATGCCCTCCAGCCAAAGACCACTAGGAACATACTTGTGTTTGAACAAATTGGGTTTATTCCTCACATTTCATGGGAATCTGTGGGAGTATCTCAGTAAGATGGTGTTTGAAAGACTTATTGAAGGATTTGGGCTTGTTTTAGGTGTTTTGGGGGAAGCTTGAAGGAAGTGGGGCTTTGGATTGAATGCTGCCAGGAAGTGGATATGATATCATTACGTATCTTAATAAATCTTACTTCTCTAGAAGGAGGGAAGCAAAAGCCTCAATTGGTATAGAAGTAGCAGTCAGCCATAGTAGCCAGGATATGTCAGGGAGAGGTTTGGTCATTTTTTGGTTTGGACAATGTTCCTGATTTTGGCAGTGTTCAGATGTGATTATGGAGTGGTCTTATTGTCCTGATCCACCACGGTCACAGGAAGCCTTCTCTGATGTGGGCGTTCTGTGAAATTATTGTTTATTAGGAGCTGTGAGGGTCAGGCCTGCTACCATGGCAGGGATTGCATTTCTTTTCATCGTGCTTCCAACTTAGGTTGGAAAAATAACATTCCTTTTTCCCCTGTATGTGCATCTTTTAACATTTGTTCCCCCATTAAATATTATACAAGGAGTGACAAATGAATATATTCTTTTAAAATATTCAGACAGTATGGTAGTATTTGGGGGAAAAATGTCAAAGTCTCCATTATTTTTTTCTGCAGAGTAAACTAGCAGCAGGTTAATATGCATTTCCCAGGAGCACTTTTTATGTTCTTGCATGTATATATATAGATACAAATCACTTATGTTGTATTAACGTAAATGGATTCATACCATACATAGTTCTCTGCGCTTGATTTTTTTAACTCTTATGTCTAGGAGAGCCTTGCACATTAGTGCATATAAGTCTACCATGTAGTTTTTAATAGGTAGATGATATTCCACAGTGTAGATGTACCATAGTTTATATATAACCATTTAGGTTATTTCCAATATTTGCAATTATTAATACTGTTGTGGTGAACATCCTTATAACAGACTCTTGATTTCCATGTTAGAGCATTTGTCAGATACTGCCATATTGCCATCCAAAAAGACTTCAAAAATTTACACCATTAACAGCAGTGTGAGTGTCCTTTGATTCTTATCCTTGCCAATACCTGATAGTATTGGTTTTTTAAAATGTTTCCCTATTGATAGGTGAGGTATCTTTGTTTTTATTTTAATGTTCTTGATTAATACTACTGTTTCATGTTTACTGGCCATTTATTTTCGTCTGTGAATTATCTTTTGCAATTTTCTGTGAGATTGTTTTGTTTTTATTTTTTATTGCCCTTAAGATTTTGTATTTATGTATTCTGAATATTAGTTCTTTGCCATATATATTGTAAATATTTTCTTACAGTATGTCTTTAACTTTCCTGGTGAATTCACTTAACTTCTCTGAGCCTTAGTTTTATCACTTGCAAAACAGGGAATGATAGTATGATGATTTAATGATATACTTGAAAGCATTGTTTTCACGTAGGATTATTATGATGTTGTTTGGGATTTCTCTGGTGCTCTGTGGCCCTGGCTTAAGAACCAGGGCACTCCTTTTAGCTAGATATCACTAAAGCAAAGTCACAGTTTGTGAGGTGAGAGGTGAGCCACATGAGTTATTGCATGATGATCACTGGTGTGACTGGGCTTCACCCCCAGCGACGAGCATTCTACAGTTAAACATCAGGGTCCTAAAAGATGAACATAGCTGGGGAGCTTAACTTTTAATACTCTACTAAGTGGAAAGAAATGCACTTAAAAGGCTAATGGTGGTAATGTCTGTGTGGTAGAATTATGGTTTTAATTTTCTTCTGTATATTTTTATAAATGTTTCAAGACTAATTATAATGAACATGCATTTCCTTAGAATTGGGAAGTTATAAAACTATTTTCATAGAGGTGTTGTATTTAAGGCCTGGGGAGGTTTGAAGATATTGGTGAAAAAGAATCCTTCTCTCCCTCCTTGCACTCTCCTCCTTTTACCCCTGTAGGATTAAATAGCTGAACTTGAATTTATGGTAACTCATTGGAGGAGAATATAGAAATTATGGTATATCGCATTTCCTTTCTGATATTGTGTGTCTCTCTTTCATTAATTTCAAAAGTTTATTCATAGGGTTTGCCTTGGGTAAAATTTATGAAACTTATAAATATCCATCTAGGAGGCAGTGTTAATAGATTCACTACAATAGCATTTATTGAACATCTGTTATAATAGAGATTCCTTGGGGCCTTAATAGGTCAGTAAGTCCCATCTGTCAAAGGGCCCTAGTTAGGAAATGGCCATGAAGACAATATGTGCAAGGCAGAATGAAATGTTATAAACCGAGTGGAGGTGTTAGGTGAAGGAACGAGGAAGAGAGACTTGAGCTGAAGGGTAAGAAGAATTGCAGTAGGTGGCAGGCGGCAGTGTAGACAGAGAGAACCATATTGGCAGAGACACATGCCAGCTCATGCAGTAGCTGAGAAACAAGAAACAAAGGACCTGCCTGGTGTGTTCATGGAGAGATGAAGTAAGAAAGAAGCAGCGTTTCTAAGATGTTGACTTGTTCAGAGTTGTGGCTGACAAAATTAACTTCCACAGGTTCTTAAAATTACAGTAAACAGTCCCTTTAGACTATGTGCATATGGAAGTTTCTGTGTTATAAAGTAAGGATAAAATTGCCTTGGTTAATTAATGATCATTGAAACGAGTGTTTTGAAATCCAGCCATTTTGTTGAAATCTTGAGTATGTTAACATACGTTTCTGGGAACCACTTCTAGGAGCACTGAGACCTGGAAATGGCCCTGAGATTGTACTGGGTCAGGGGCCCCCTCAGCAGCCTCCACAGCAGCATCGAGTACTTCAGCAGCTACAGCAGGGAGACTGGAGATTGCAGCAACTTCACTTGCAGCATCGTCACCCGCCGCAGCAGCAGCTACTTCAGGACGCCTGTATGCAGCAGGTCATTCTCCAGTTACTTTAGATACGGAAGGAGTGTTGTGAAGGTCATGCAATGGTTGACTGTCAGGGAACTCCCTGTCAGATCACAAGCACCGTGAACTCTAGATCCAAGTACACATTTGCCCAGTTTCCGGGTTGTGGAGGAATATGTATTTTAATTGCATTCTGTGAGATTCTTAAGAATATTCTGTTGAAATAGGTTGCATCGTGGCTTTATGAAGCAAAGAAATGTTCGGTCATTGGGCATTATGAATAAACATGGCAATTTATGATGAATGTTATCTTTTTCAGGTTATGTTTTGAGTTAAGAAACAGATTAATAATGTTATTGTTGGAAAGGTGATATTTAGGCTTTAGAAGTAACACTATTTTGGGTCTTTGTTCTAGTTTTTTTTTTTCTGCCTGGGTTGGGGTGTGTGTATGTGTGTGTGTGTGTGTGTGTGTGTATGGAGGGGTGGCATTTATAGTTGGAAGGGACATAGAAAAACATGACCTTAAGTTCTCTTCTGTCCTTTGCCTTATCAGAACCTGCAAATTTCTAGTTTCATTAAACTATATTAAATTTAATGACTTGTCACAATTGCCTTTCCATCATTTCCTGAAATGTTTTGGAGCCTAGTAAATGCATGGCACTACTCATGGGTGGCTCCCTCTTCTGGTCTTGACTAATAGACCCAGAGCAGAACATAGTTAAGTAGACGGTGCCATTGGATTGCCGGAAGGTGTCATTGAAGGGGAGATAGAAGAGATTGGGAATTTACTATGAGTCCTGCACACAAGTTACTTCAGGGGTTCTCATCAACTGGTGAATATGTTTAGGTTTAGTTTTCTTCCAAACACCCTTAAACTGTGCTGGGAATGGTTTCAGTTGACTCTGTTACGTTTCACTGATAATTTTCAAACCAACGCCAATAAGCACATGTAAGTTATAGTCAGGTACAGACTATAGTTCTTTTACATTGGTGTTTGGATTACTAGTACTGAAATCGTTGTTATCATGGTCGGCTCAGTACCAAAAAACCACCCCCAAAACCAAAAAAACTGTGGCACAAAAAAGACTGCATAATATTGATGAATTTCTTTGTTTTTTCATTGTAGTATCAACAGGCAATGCAGCAGCAACAGATACTTCAACAACAGTTTTTAATGCATTCCGTGTATCAGCCGCAACCTTCTGCATCACAGTATCCTACAATGGTAAGTGTTACATGATTTCTAGATATTTCTCTCTGAGAATACATTCCAGTGTTGGAATTTCCGGTATGAACGGTATTATTCAGAATTTAATTATTCAAATTCAACTCCAGTCAGTTAATTAACACATTTTTAACAAAGCCACTGGTGTGTTCTAAAGCAGTTTGACATTGGTCTGAACTGTAACACCTGAATTTGGTACCTTGTAACTGATCGATGGTATTTTTCTCTTACCTCATAATATAAGGGAAATGATCTCTTTCCCATGGTCTTTTGTCATATGTCTCTTTCATTTGGCACATGTCTGTTGAATAAAAAAAGAAACCCAAAGAGAAATTGGCATTTGCTTCAGAGAATAGTGTGACCTTTTTTTTTTTTATAGCAACTGCTGTACTAGTGACTGTAAGCTACTCTCTTGTCTTTTTCTTAAACTATTCAAAGGAGGATTTTTGAATCCTGTCAAGTGAGCCTAACTTCACAACTTTTTTTTTTTGAGGTATAATTGACATAACATTCTATTGGTTTCAGGGATACAACTGTAATGATTTGATAATTGTATATTTTGCAAATGATCACCATAATACATGCAGTTAACTTCTTAAATAGACTTATTTTTATCTTGCTATGATATTCTAGTTGCAAGCTGTTCCTTTCTATGTAAATTGTTCTTCAGGCTTCTGATTTTTCTGCCAGCGTAAAAAGGAAAGACTGTAGTAAATAGGTGTGATGCTGACTGTGCTTTAGTGACATTGGGCCCTATTTTGTGTAATGGCATTTCTTGTTTCAGGTGCAGCAGTCCCAGCAGGCTTTCTTGCAGCAACAAATGCTAGCTCAGCATCAGCAATCCCAGCAACAGGCTTCACCTGCCTATCTTACCTCCCCTCAAGAGTTCCCGCCCGCCTTAGTTTCCTATACTTCATCACTTCCAGCTCAGGTTGGAACCATAGTGGACTCCTCTTACAGTGCCAATAGGCAAGTATTTTTCCAGTGAATGCGAAAGAAATGATTGTGGAAGTGGGTGTAAATGTGGAGTGGAGTCCCTAAGTGGCTCCTGAATTGAGAGCCCATCTTTTTGCAGAATCCTCCCTTTTCTCTCACTAGTCCTCTCTTCCTGGCCCTGAGCATCCCTGTCCTTCCTTGCATTTCTGTCGGTTAGGTCTGCTAATTGCTATTTGTAGGTGAGGCCTAGCGATATATCTAGCAGCATTTAAGGCTAAGGAAATGAGTGGCTTATATGTTAAGACATTCTTTGTAATTTAAATAGAAACAAAACCCTGATGGGCTACTTTAGTAGTTTAAAAAAATAATCCTTGGGGCGCCTGGGTGGCTCAGTTGGTTAAGCGACTGCCTTCGGCTCAGGTCATGATCCTGGAGTCCCGGGATCGAGTCCCGCATCGGGCTCCCTGCTCAGCGAGGAGCCTGCTTCTCCCTCTGACCCTCCCCCCTCTCATGTACTCTCTCTCATTCTCGCTCTCTCAAATAAATAAATAAATCTTTAAAAAAAAAAATAATCCTAGTAGACAAGTTAATTTAATTTTGTCTACTTATATATTATTACTTTCAATTAATTTGATAATATTTACTCATAAAGTTTGTCTAATTTGGTCTAATTCAAAGAGGTACAAAAAATAGTAATGTGTCATTTGGTTCATTTTTAAGATAGTGCAAGCTTATTGCAACCATAGCCTAATATATTTTGGATATTTAGATGTATTTTGTTAGTAGAGTTATTTTTCATGGATAATTCATATTGAAAACATTACAATAAAGAACTGTAGTATAAATTTTCTCAAACTCAGATTTGAATTGGGGCGTGCTTAAGGATTTTGTAATGAAAAATCTGTTGACCATTATGAATATTTCCTACTATTTTTAGATACATAGGAGGAAGTAGCTATTAGAACTTTGATTATGTGTATGTGTGTGTGTGTGTGTGTGAGAGAGAGAGAGAGAGAGAAAGAAAGGGAGAGAGGGAGGGAGGGAGGGAGGAAACAAATGGATTTATTGAAATGTTTTCCTAAATCAAAAGTTTAGAGGCATGAATTAGGACAAGTATGTCTAAGTGCAGAGCAGGGCATAAGATCAGAGGCTGGTTTAAAGATCCAGATTGGTATTTGCCAAATTATTTGTTGTTTGCCTACTCTAGTTAATTTCCAGGCTGGTTTGAAGGAGAGGTATCCAGGGGTTCTTAAGTTAAGAAATCTTTAGACTCTCACCTTCTCTTAAAAGCCAAGAGACCTATTAGATAACTTTCATAAAACGAGTGGTTCCAGGCTCCAAACTATATAGATACTTAAAATGCCATGAATTAGGGTGCCTGGGTGGCTCAGTTGGTTAAGCGACTGCCTTCGGCTCAGGTCATGATCCTGGAGTCCCGGGATCGAGTCCCGCATCGGGCTCCCTGCTCGGCAGGGAGTCTGCTTCTCCCTCTGACCCTCACCCTTCTCCTCTCTCTCTCTGTCATTCTCTCTCTCTCAAAAAAAATTAAAAAAAAAAAAAATTAAAAAAAAAATTAAAAAAAAATGCCATGAATTATTTATTATGTAGAAAATAGCCCTCATCTAGTTTTAGCTAATTCATAAAGCACTCCCAACAGTTCATCTTTTCTTGGTAGCTGTATAGAGAATGCCTTTGTCAAAAGGAGAATTGTTGTGGTGTCTCAGCATAACCAGGACATAAGATCATCTTATTCAATAGGGATTTTAGGGTGATACTGTTTGACATGGCAACTGATTATCACTTTAGGGCTATTCACTATGATAATCGTAATATTTATTGAGTGCTGATTTCTTTTTCTAGGCACTGTTCTCTTTTTTTCTTTTTAAAAAGATTTTATTTATTTATTTGACAGAGAGAGACACAGCGAGAGAGGGAACACAAGCAGGGGGACTGGAAGAGGGAGAAGCAGGCTTCTCGCGGAGCAGGGAGCCCGATGCGGGGCTTGATCCCCGGATGCTGGGATCATGACCTGAGCCAAAGGCAGATGCTTAACGACTGAGCCACCCAGGCGCCCCTAGACACTGTTCTCTTTATATGTATTAAATAATCTTCTCAGTAACCTTATGAGGTAGATACAGTTCCTCCTATTTTACAGATGAGGAAGCTGAGAGAGGTTAAGGAACTTGCCCGAGGGTACACATCAAGGCAATTCAAATCCCAGGTGGTGTTGTCAGTCTATGCCCTGATCTGCCATCTCCATCATAATAAAAGGATCTGATTTTCTAAGTTATTTAGAAAGTATGAACTAGGCCTCTTTAGAATTTTCAATTCTAATGTTTTTTTCCTTCTTTTCCTCTCTTAATTATTACTATAGGTCAGTTGCTGATAAAGAGGCAGTTGCAAATATTATAAGTCAGAAGAACATCAGTAACCCACCTGATATGTCAGGGTGGAATCCTTTTGGAGAGGATAATTTCTCCAAGTTAACAGAAGAGGAACTGTTGGACAGAGAATTTGACCTTCTAAGATCAAGTAAGGGACACTTGAAGGCTTATTTTGCTTCACAGTAAAATAACAGCTCTATAATTATTCAGCAAGGCCAAAGACTGTTTTGAGATGGTAAATAGAGAATTCTTTTTGCGCATTGGAGGGCAAAAATCAGGCCATCTTCTTTTACATATACTATCAAACTATGTTGTGTGCATTAGAAATCAATTGCTTGGTAGTAGCTATTAAACCCAAGATTGCTAATAACATGCTGATTCCTAACACTTAAATACTGCATATCTTTGAATGTTAAATTCAGAGTATCTCTAAAACATGGAAAATTAATGTTCAAATGAAAAGGGAGACATCCATATCTTGCTTACTAATCATTTTGCTGCTCTGTTTTCTTGCACACACAGTAGAAGATACTGTGGTTCTGAGATGCCCTTTGAAAGTGCCTGAAAGAAAACATGGGCTACTACATTATGTTAATGTTTTGTAATGCCCTTTTAATGAGTGCTGACATAAAAGGGCTGCTTTGTTGTCCTGATATGGCAAAAGTTAAATAAATTATTTTCCACTTTGAATCAGATATCTCAATGTTTTTACTTGGAATCATTGCCTTTTCTTAAACTACCTAATAAATATGTCAAGCCTCACTACACGTATTTTAGAAAAGTTCTTTTTCGGAAAAGGGAAATGTGGAATGTTTTGAGGAGGTTGCAAAATAGCAAAAAGCTAACTTCTGGAGTATGTAGATAATTTTTAGGTTTCAGAGGCTTGTACGTGTGTGTGTGCACGAAAGCGTGCATGTGCATGCATATCCAAGTGTGTTTTCCTGTTTTGCATGTGAAAAGAAGGTCCTAATGGTTCCTCATTATAGTTCCTAGCTTCTATTTTATTTTAGGTAACTGACTTTATGAGAACATTTATTAGATGAATTGCTTTGTTCCCAAATGATATATATTTTATGTAAAATTTATAAATGCCCTGAATTCATGTAAGAATAGTTGTTTGGGATTTAAATTTGTATTTTACATATTGGTTATATGACTATGAAAACTTAAGTTGATGATTAATGCAGATATAAACATGAGTTTTGAACCTTTAATAAAGGTTTGTCAACTTTGGTGAAACCAAACTTACATCTTTTTATTAAAGAAAGTTTTTTTAAACCATGACTTTTTTGTTTGGCATTTTTAGTATACCTTACGTTGAGTAGCCCCAAAAGCCAAGTTCTAAAAAAAGGAAATAACGTATCTCTTTCTTTTGGGGGGATGACAGGGTGACATAGGGGTTAACCAAATCAATATAATTTATAGGGTTCTTCTGAAAGCAAAAGGTAAAATTAAAATATTCATTTTAATGTGTTCTGACCAGGATAGTAACTGAGGGTTTGCTAAATCAGTATTTTCCACTCTTTGGGTAAAACTCGTCCTTTTTTTTTTTTTTTTCCCCATCAGTTTATGGAATGGGTAAAATATTCACATTATTTTGTACCTTATAAATAAAAATGTGTCATTCAAACTCCCTAGAATTTGTAATGACAACCAAGTTTTATTTACTTAGCATAGGGAAGAATGGCATATAAAATATTCATGTATATATAACTTCATAAAAATTGGGTTTAGCATGTAAAACTCTTAGCCAGCTATTTGCTTTCAAACTTCAAGGTCAGATAACATTTGTAATTTTTGTATGTATCTGTGCACACGTGTATGCCAAAGAATTTAGACTTCATTGCATGTTAATTATGGAAAGATATTAAGTTCCAAATGAAAATGCAGGAGGAGCTTATCTGAAGGTCAAACTCAGAGCAACTCAGCCATTTGGGAAAATGCCTAGATGGTCCCTGAGCTATTGAAATAATTTCACTGTCACAAGGCTGATGTACTTAAATTGGCATCTAGTACCAGAAAACATACGTGAATTCTCATCCTTGGCAATGCCACTTAACTAGGTTGTAATCTCAGTAAAGTAACTTAACTACTGTCTCACTACCTCACAAACTGGGTATAGTGATGCTTGCTTATCTCATAAGGTGGTCAGGAAAATTAAATGAAATAATGTCTTGAAAGAGTCTGGGTACTCCACAAATGCCACTTCTTTGTTCTTCATCTTCTGTGTGTCTTTAGGCTCCCAACTCGAGGTTATTGCCCTTTGACCAGCATTTAAAAATTATATCTAAACTATCAGGTTTCTCTGCTGGCCATTAAAAAACCAGATTAGAAGGGGCTTTATGGGCAAACAACATCAACAGCAGAAATGACATATGACAATAAGAGAGAAGATAGAAAGTGTCTGTCTTCTTAATAATTGATAGTTGTAATAATGGTGTTCATAAAAGGTGAAATCTTTAATAAAGTTTATAAAGAAATTATTAATGTAGAGAGTATAGTTTAGAAAGATTTCCTTCCAAAGTGTTACTTAACTGTAATCTATTCAATCATCTTTAACACCTCTTTCATTCACAAGCAATAAGGCATCTAATATTTGATCCACTTGATAGGGGCTAAATTACCCTGTGGCATAAAAGACATCTTTTAGAACCTTAAGAGTTTCAGTGGAAGACTAACAGTGTAATGAAAATTAATTTTGGTTATTACTGGCTGCTTCCTTTGTCCTTAAAAACTTTTTCTAAAGTAAGTAAATTATTGATGCATGTGGAATAACAAATTTACCTTTTTTCTTAGCACAGATTTTATCAACAGTTTTCCAAAGTCTTTTCTAAAATAACTTATATTTGGTTTGTGAAATGCTCTCTAGTGAGAAACTGAATACCTTTATGTATGGTCCTTAAAAATATAGGCATTGCCCATGTAGTGATTGTTCAGAATAGTACATTGCCATTTGAGTTTTTATTTTTAAGATGGTACATGGTTATTTATTAAAACGAAAAAGGATATTCTGTCTAGGAAATATTTTACGTGTTTGAATATCCAAAAGGTGATTTAAAAATCATAATATATTTTGACATAGTAGAATTCCACAATATTAGTAGTTGGTAACAAAAACTGTTTTTTCGTGATCTTTAAGAAAACAGTTGTTGATTCCATCCATATACCAGTTGGCAAAGGGATTTAACATATAAAATAAACCAGGTTCTTGCTTTTGCTTTCAGCGTAACTGAATATTATTTATGGTTCGGAATTTTTCACCTGTTCTACTTAAAATCAAAACATTAAATCAAAATTAAGCATTATTAATAAAGCTGATCTCAGTGACATTTTTAAAGTTTAAACTTGTATTTTTCTTTGTCTTTCGTATCAAAACATCCAGATTAGTATGTAAACTTTAGAAATCTAACTGTGATAAAATTTAATACATTAAACACTAGATTACAGGTGTTTGCTTTGGGAAACTTTTTAACTTTTGTTTGTTCAAATAGTGGTGTAGCTTTGCATGTTAAAAGTAGTGCTTAACGGAATATTATTTTTTGTTGATGATGATTGTTTCTGTTTCAAACTGCATCACAACAACTAAAAGGAAGAATAGAAGAACCTAAAGACTGTGGCTGCTGTGCAAATTCTACTGAATGTGTTGTTTTTTTCCTATGAAGCCACAGAATGAAATAGATGTAAACATCTGTATTAGTTTGTTGTAAAGCATTAACTCCCACCATTTTAAGCTAATTCAGGTATATTGCTGTTTCTTCAGTACAGAATAACAAAACTTTTCAAATAGAATAGTTTCAAAAGTATCAGATGAAGACTGTACTTACAAAATTTATTCATTAGCCTTTCGGCTATTCAAGCCATTATCCATCCATATAAGCTGCAGAATTAACTTATTAGAGTATTTTAATTTTCTGATGATATTGTGGACTATACTTTGATTCTAGGATTTTTAAATCCTGTATTTTTTGCCATGTGTATCAATTAAAAATCCTGAAAAGATATTGTCTTTATTCACCAACACAGTTCTTTTGGGAAGGCAGGAGGAGGTAAGTTTCTTAATATTGGACAAATCAAGCCCAAGTTTTGTTCTAATGTGAACCAATTATTTGAAAATGGAAATTAAATTCATTTTAGGGGTGGCTGTATTTGAAAAGTAGCTCTATATACCGTTTCATTAGTTTTTAATAATAGGTAATTAATAATTTAAACAATTAATACGTGTATTTTGTATTTTGTGCCTTGGGACCCAGATTATCCTGTGAACTCTAGAAATCTAGGTGATTTAACAAAAATCCTCCATGGAAAAATTGATTCTGTGTTTTGTGGAACAGTGAGAACATGATTCATTTTATAGTGAGTTTGAATTCCGTTTTGAAATAATTGGAGAAATGAACTTTGCCATAGAACAGTGTCTCCATATTTTAAATTATGGGACTCACTATATAAAAAATGTTAGTTTATCCCTACATGACAACGTTTGTACTCTTGTCTTAACTACGTGGTGCTGTTTATACATTTACGTGAATTTACCATAAATTGATGGAGATAATATACCAGTGCATGAGGATTCAAAGAACCTTAGTGGTAACTGTGCATTTTTATATGCTGGGAACCATTGGTACAGTGCTGGTTTATAAACCTGGAGAGTATGTTAAAGTGTAGAATTCCAAACTCCTGCTCAGATAAATCTGATGCATTAGGTTTGTGGTAGGGCCCAGGTAGCTACATTTTATACAGGAATTCTAGCAATTATGATGCAGATGGTTTAGAAAGGAAGTTTGGTCCTAATTTAGACCTAAGTACCCACCCATATATACTGTCTTGATTTTCAAGAATCAGGGATCTTGGATATTGATATGCTGTGGCTATCACTCTGAGATAGTCTGTTTCATTTGTCCTTTCCCACTTCTTCTTTCCTTTGTCCTCACTCTGTTGTGAGTTTTCACTGTTAATCCATTTAATTTCCACTGTTAATCCATTACACTATTGGAACTCTTAAGTCTTGGAACTTTTGTTTGTGCATAAATCAATTGTCAGATATGTTGCCTTAACAAAATATTTATCATTTATTATATTACCAATGGAATTTTTTTTTAAGATTTTATTTATTTATTTGACAGAGAGACAGTGAGAGAGGGAACACAAGCAGGGGGGAGTGGGAGAGGGAGAAGCAGGCCTCCGATGTGGGGCTTGATCCCAGGACCCTGGGATCATGACCTGAGCCGAAGGCAGACACTCAATGACTGAGCCACCCAGGCGCCCCTTACCAGTGGAATTTTAAGTAAAATTTTAGATGACCCAAAGTTTCATGTGGATATTGCAGTTAGTTTTAGCCGTAAAAGCTGATAGTTGTGTCCATTGTCATAAAGATGTTTGAAGAATTGTCCATTGCAGTAATTAAGTGTATTTAGGATATTGCAGACTCTAGGGCCTCGCCTTCTCAAGATTGTGCTCCCTGGCCCAGCAGTATCATATCACCTGGGAGCTCGTTGAAGTGCAGAATCTTAGAATCCATCCCAGAACTCTCCAGTCAGAATCTGCACTTTAACAAATTCCCAGTTCACTGGAATGCACCTTCAATTTGAGAAGCACTGTCCTAGGAGATTCCTGCTTTAACTTGGGGCTTTTTGCTTCATTCTGAAGTTATAAGTCATCTTTAGGGAATTCTAGTTATATTTGGATTTTCTCTGCCTACACTGCAATGTCTTAGAACTCAAATGAAACCAGCATAATTTCTGAAACCATAGAATTTCTTAAACATGAAGGGTGTAGTCTTGGGAATGCTTATAATTCCTGAAAAAAGCAGAATGGGTTCCTAATAGTGTATGTTTGATTGCTAAGAATCAGAGGCTAGGAAGACAGGTTGCAAAAATCGAGATGTTCCCAACTGATCAGGTGCCTGCGATATGCTGTTTCAGAGCAAGGAAAGATAATCCCTACTTAGGGAAGTAGGGGACAGCAATTCTCTTCTTCACACACAGCAAGCCTGCTTCTGCATGAGTTAGAACCTTTGCTCTAGCTCTTCCCTTGTCTGGTGTGCTCTCCCCCAGGTATCCCTTCACTGTCTCCTTGAAGTCTTTTCTCACCTGGTACCAGTCAGAATCTCTCTGTTTATTACTGTGACTTGTGCCCACTCCCTTAATTCCTTTCCCCCTGCATTACAGTTTTCTCTATAGCTTTATTTTTTAACATTCTGTATATATTTCTCATTATACTCCTTGCTTTTTGTTTGTTTTTCCATGCCAGCATATGAACTCCAAGAAGGCAAGACTTTGTTTTGTTTGATGTTGCCTGCCCATTGCTTAGAACAGTGCCTGGCACATGCTAGATCTCAGATATCCATTGGATAAAATAATAAACTCTGTCATTAGGCTTTTAATGGTATGTGAATGATTTAATATGAGAAATGAACATCAGTGTAATAGTCAATTACTTTTTATTGCTGTTGAGAAATAAGATTGGCTATCTTATGAACAAATGACCATTTGCAATATTTTTTCCATATGTGTTTTTTGGAGAAAGCCTGCCAAATATGTCTCTGTTTAGTAAGCTGGGTTTAAGTTCGGGTCCAGTATGTTACAAGTTGAAGACAGCTGGGTATTTAAATAAACCAAACTAAGTTATTTATTAGGTTAATTGTATTTGTGAAATCTAGCACAGAGATGATGTTGTTAAGCTTGCCTTTGTAGCAACAAGTATCTATTAAACTCAGGACTACCCCTAATACTTACGAAAATGAACCCTGACTCTAATATTTTTCAAAAAGACTGTTGCTTTGTTTAATTTTATTTATACTGTTCCCTCTTGTTTTTTTTTTTTTAATTTAAAGACCGTTTTTATTTTATTTTATTTTTTTGTTTCATCTTATTTTTGCAGACAGGCTCGAGGAGAGAGCATCCTCAGATAAGAATGTAGACCCACTTTCTGCTCCACATAACCATCCTCCAGAAGATCCTTTTGGTTCTGTTCCTTTCATTTCTCACTCAGGCAAGTTACATATGTAACATCATCATCATTAAAAAATACACTCAAGAGCAGCAACAATAAAAATAACAACAACAACAAAAAAAGCCTTCTTAATATAAAGCCAAAGTAAGAATTAGGTGTTAGTTACAGAAAATAGAAAATTATTTTTACCTTTGCTATCCTGGTCTTCCTAATGTCATTCTTTCCATTGGGTTATTCAGGTGTGCCTTTTGCCAACATAGAAAAATGCTGATTTATACAGTAGAACATAACTTGCTTTTTATCTTTATTGTTGGATACCAGTGAAACAAATTCATGCATGAACATAGCTTTCCTTTTTATACATTTAAAATACATTTAAGGATATTTTTATACTCAGCTTTTTCTTAAAAATCCTGTATTTTCCTAGTTTATACATGCTCTTTTGTAGTTGTGTTTAAAAAGTATTGATTTTGTATGTCACAATAATTTTGTGAATATCCTCGCTTTAATTTCTTCATTTTGCTTTAATTTCAATTTAGAATTTAAATATTGTTATTACCATTAAGAAATACCTGTAGTAACATTTTCCAAGTAATCACTCAGTAAACACTGTCAAAGGTGCTGAATGGGATCCCACTTTGGCATAAATGGTTTTGTGTGTGTTTGTGTGTTCCTAATGGAAAAAAATGAGTTTGATCATAGAAGAGGGAAATATGCTAGAAGAAATAATGCCTTGATAGAAGGTAAAGGTTTTGTTTACCGTATTCAAAGTAACTATCAGCCATGTTCTTGCATTCTTTTCCTTGTATTTCTCACTCAAGCAAATCACGTATATGTAATAACATCATTGCTATCATTTAAAAAAATACACACCAGTGAGAAAAACAAAAGACACACCTTATAAACAAAAGAAAAACTTACAAATGTAAGTTTAATAAGAAATAGGTGTTCAGGATTTCTGATGAATACATTGAGGCAGTGTTAATAGTTTTTCAGTATTTAGGTTTGCAGCACAATAATTAGGAGTTTCTACATATTTTCATGTTCTGTATTTTACTCTTTGCCATTTATTGCAAACAGTGCATATTGTTGTCATTTTCTGCTTGCTTCTTTCAAATTATCTTTTTAGTGAATGGGATGATAATGTTAATTGAGTGGGGGAAGACCGTTTACTGTTTCTACTTAGTCTACACACATGCACACCCTCACACTCCCAGTAATAGTGCTATTACTTTTTTCAAACAAAGTGTAGTATTTCAGAATGGTTATTATAAGCTCTTAAGAACATAGGTATTGATCTGTTTGTGGCAGAAAATGGTTTCAGTTCTGCTGGCTCTTTTTCGTCCTCTGGAAGGGGTTGTATAATGCTTTTCGGGTTTGCACGTATCTGTGTAACTTCTTGGTTCTTTAAGATTCTGAAAGAACCCTGGGAAAATGAAGACTGGAATCAGGGACTAGAGTAAGCCTCAAGTGTTCAATGTGTACATTTTTTGAATATGTAAATATTTGTCACTGCTGTGTTCTAGTAGACCATGATTACATTTCCGTTCTTCTATAAGGTTTTGTTTTTCCTAGAGTTAATTATCATTACATTTATAAAAGTGACTATGTTTTGTTCCTTTATTTCTTTTTTTATGTATCTGTCATTGATTCAACTCCATTTAGAAGTATTAATTTCCTCCCATTTTACAGTGGCTACCGTTTTAATTTTTACCTGGTTACATCTCTCACGGAGTTCTGCAGTCTTCATTGGTTGCTTTCTGTAACTGCCACACGCTTATCATCCTGCTGTTTTCTTTTGCCCACCAGTCTTTTGGGAGTTCCTGGATCTCCTCTCTTTTCTTTCTTGGTTTGTTAGTAGAGCAACCCCTCTACTAGTTTCTTGAGAAAGTGTGCGCGGGAGGAAAAGTCTTAACCTTTGCTGCCTAAAAACATCTTTTTTCCTAACTGACATTTGATTGATAATTTGGCTGGGTAAATAATTCTACATTGGCTGTAATTTTCCCTGTGAATTTTTGAGGCATTACTTCATTGTATTCCAGCTTAAAAAAAAGAAAAGCCTTCAATTAGAGGAATATTCCCTATGCCCCTAACTCTAGGTCCCCATTCCCTCTATTATTTAGAGTCCCAAATACCTTTTCCCCCTATTTCTTTAATAGCTGCATGTACTCCAGAGTTGGTACAGTCAGCTTACCTACCTTAGTTTGTTCACATAGATGCATCTTTCTGATTTGTTTGGTGCCTTAGCTTATGCTATCACTTTTTCAGACTTTTTGGAAGCTTAAGGAAGATAATGTTTCGATAGACCATGTCTTAAATGATTCCAATCTAGCTTTTCCCCTTCTTGTTTTTAAACATTTTTGTATGGCCAAATTAAATTTTGTAAATACCCATTTATGCAGAAATCAAATAATTGTATCAAGAATATGTTTGTTGCTGTATGTGAGGGTAATATCTTATTCCATAAGTTGATACTTTAATTATCATGGAATTGTATTTACCTTTTTTTTTTTTTTTTTTTTTTTTATGTATTTACCTTTTATGTCAGGTTACTGAACTGTTAGTAGAGTGGTATATCATAATTATAATACTATAGTTCCAAAGCAACTTCGGAATTATAAAGTCCTGGGTATAAATCTTAGTTCTGTCACAGATTAGCCATGTGATATTGGGTGTTGCCTAATTTCTTAGAGGGTTTCTTTATCTGAAACTGCGGATAATATTAGCTACTCGATGAGATTATTGAAAGAATTAAAGAAGAGAATGTCACACAAAGCACGGCATTCTCGGTGTTGTTGCTTTTGTGGCTGTTGCTGGTAGTGCTATTACATAATATTTTCACTATTTACTAAATTTCAAAATCTCTGTGTTAAATAAGTTGTAGCTGCTGTCCAGCTAGTAGTACTACAAAATTCCTGGTAAGGTAGTATTCTCTTAACTACTGGCACCTTTAAATAACATGTAGAATCTGTTTATGAAGCTTTTCACTACCACGAACTGTTTTAATAGTGCTATTTCTATTTTTATTAGAGCGTTAACTGTCAGTATTCACTACAATACACACATAAAAATCATACTAAAAGCATGGTATTCATTCCCCATCAAACCCACATACTCTTCCTTCTCCCCAAGGCATCATTTTTTTTAAATTTTATTTTATTATGTTATGTTAATCACCATACATTACATCATTAGTTTTTGATGTAGTGTTCCATGATTCATTGTTTGCGCATAACACCCAGTGCTCCATTCAGTACATGCCCTCTTTAATACCCATCACCAGGCTAACCCATCCCCCCACCCTCCTCCCCTCTAGAACTCTCAGTTCTCAGACATTGCTGGTATAAACATTGGGGTGCACGTATCCCTTCGGATCACTACATTTGTATCTTGGGGGTAAATACCCAGTAGTGCAATTGCTGGGTCGTATGGTAGCTCTATTTTCAACTTTTTGAGGAACCTCCATACTGTTTTCCAGAGTGGCTGCACTAGCTTGCCCAAGGCATCATTTTACAGTTAGTTTGTATACCAACACAGGATGTGTGGCTCTGTGAATTAAAGTGTGAACTGCTTAATTTTAATAAACACAACTCGGAAACAGACTATTTGAGGAAATTTGTTGACATATAGGCTATATTAATTAGGTCACTGAAGTTTTTAGATTTCATATATTGCATTTCATTTTTAGTTAGGTTTGGTGAACTTACTCTTCCAAATCCCAGATCCACCTCATTATCTAACAGGAGGTTAAAATGAGTTTAGAGTTGGGAAAGGCCACATGATATAGAGCAAATATTTGATGGAACATAAACTATTACAGATTGTGAGTTTGAACACTGTCCTTTTGTAAGTGATGATGAATGTATTGCTTATGTTTTTAGATTCTAGTATGTAATTCTTGAAGATCAAGAATTTTGCTATTTCAAGATGTCAGTAATAATGGTTACAATTTATTGAATTCAATTTTATACATACAGTGGAAACTGAGGCCCAGAGAGCATCAATGACTGGCTTAAGGTCAGATAGTTTCTAAGTAGGAATCCAGCTCTGTCCGCTTCTAAACTCTTTTCTGTAAATAGTAGCAAAACAAATAAAGATGTTAAGTGGCCTGTTTTAAATAAAAATCTACATAATAGAAATGTCAGTTTTGTAGCATTTTTAATCTGGCTGGGAAATACTGTTCACAACTAACATGATTCTCTTTTTATACTTAGGCCTTGTCACTTGGCCTGTCTTCGGAGAAACAGTGCAGATTTTGATAAAGCCTTCTAATCCACTAATCCTTGGGCCTGGCATGGTGCATTGCTGAGGCTTGATGGCAGGCAGTATGCTGTCAATTCAAAGTGAGCTTTACAGTCTTTACAGCCCCTCCCTTGTACCCTAAATGATGAGACAACAGAAGGCATGTCATTACAATAGCAGTTTCAGGCCATTCATCCTCTATAATCTGATAGCAAAGAAAAGAACATCAACATAAAATTTCCTTGAAACTGGAAGCTTCTTATATGATTAAAAATGTACCACCTGTTTTATAACTAAAAGAGCTGTCCTCTAAAAGATGGAAACCTGATTGGAAGACTATGATGCAAACATGCCCCTCTCCCCACATTTTTTTTGACATTTTCTAAATATTTTGAATTTTTTGATATAGTTTATGAAAGTTCATTTATGTGATTCAAGAATACATTATTTGCAATATTTATTTAAAATAATGTGACATTAACTAGGATTTCACTCTTCTTCCCAAAATGTGTAAAAGAATACTCTAATAAATATATGAAAATATGAAAACTGACCTTACAAATTTAGCTTTTGAGTTTGGAATCCTCTCTTGGACTGGGCAAGACTATGATGTCTTTGAAATTTTAACATCTAGAAATTTCTTTTTGTGAAAACTCTAGCATGAAATGGATGAATTTATGCTCTTATATTTATTTGGCAGATTCATGTTCTTAAATTCATTTGGTGAGTTAAGCTTATTCTTCAGAAACTCCCAGTTGTTTTTACCTGGTTAGTCATTTTCCAGATCACTAGAATCAGGAGTAGTAGGTGAGTTTCACAATTGTTCAAGTGAATGATAAGCTTCTTGAAGTCAGGAAATGCTTTATTCATCTTTGTGTGCCATACAATACCTTGATGAATGAGTTCATTACTTTAGTAATCTAATATAATCTCTCTCTCTTTATACACACACACCCCCTAATATTTAATGAGCTTTTACTAAATAAAATGAATATTATTTAATGTTCAGCTCTATCAGGTAAGTTCCATTATTGCCTTTATAGATGAGGAAACGGAGGCTTTTTTGGACGTTTATCTTCTGTGGGTTTTGTAAAGTTGAGTATTAGTTCACTTGATGATGAAGCCTTATAGTATTTCTAGAATTCTAACCTACAGACTATAAAATACTCAGCACAAGATACGCATTGACAGTTCAACAAAACACTGTTTGCTGAAGTAGAAACAGTATTGGGCATTTTTTTTTTTTTAACTTTTCAGACATAACTTTGTAAAGGAAATCAAAAGAAATTCAGGACAGGTCTGTGGTTGTCTTTTGCTGCGGGTTGACGAGCTATGTTGAATATTTGCTGGTGATGATGTTCTACTGGTAGTTTAATTGTAGCATTTACAGATGAGAGTTTTAAACTAGTGTCAGCAGAGAAGTCATTCTGGCTTTGATGTGTATGGTCTTAAACTTGGGCGTTATTCAACTTTTTCCTAGTTTCATATTCCTCGTGTATAAAAAGACTACATCTCTAAAAATCCCTTCTTGTTTTTTGCTTTCAAATATAGTTGAAGATATGAAATAGGATTAAGGTCACCAAAAGAAAGAAATGGAAAGAGAAAAGGGAAAGCCAAGTAATGAGAACTGGATAATAACAATGCATATCTTTGAAGTGGTAGGAGGTCATGACAATGATCTGACATAGAGCAAGGGGACCACTTGTGAAGATGTAGTTAATAAAGTTGAAAAGGAAAGATTGTAACAGACCTTTCAAAGCATTTTCACCCTAACGTGGGAGCCTAATGGTGGGGAGTTAAGAGATAATGTATGAAGAGCCGTTGGCACTGCATTTGTGCGCTTGACAAGTATTAGTTACTATCCTCTCTGATTCATTTCTCAGTATCATTGGAAGCATATGGCAGGTACTCCATAAATAATCATGAAAGGATGGGGTACTACGCCAGTAATACCAACATAGCCCTTTACTGAGTACGTACCACACGCCAGCAGTGTTGTAAGCACTTCCCGTATGTTCTTACTTTAACCCTTGTTACAACTTTCGGAGGCAAATACTATTGCTATCCCTACTTTACAGGTGAGGAAAGTGAGACACTAAGTAGTGCATGATTCCAAGTCATCAAGGACACTTTCATTTAGTATCTTCTGCTTATAAAGGAAGGGAAGTATACTATATATTTTTATATAAACAGTTACCAAATGGTTAATGTGGTATTTAGATATTTAGTAAATGCTTTTTACTGACAGTACTGAGTAACTGAAGCATTGCTTTAGTTAGCTCTGCACTATTATCTTGAAATTCTATATATGGTATATATTAAGCCAGTGAGAATAACTTTAATCAGCAGAATTTCGGTAAGTTAGTACTAGTTCTCTTGACACTTACTTTAGTGATTTCACATTGTTGTAACCTTTTTTTTTTTTAGAGATTTTATTTATGTGAGAGAAAGAGAGAGAGCACAAGCCAGGGGGAGGGGCAGAGAGAGAGGGAGAAGCAGACTCCCAGCTAAGCAGGGAGCCTGACATGGGGCTCGATCCCAGGACCCTGGGATCATGACTTGAGCCAAAGGCAGACGCTTAACCCAGTGAGCCACCCAGGTGCCCCTGGTAACTTTTTTCCCCAACACTTTACTTGGAATTTCCCTGAGAGACCACTTATATGCTGCAGAAGAGAATTTAAGACTTTATAACCCTTTATTGCTGTTCTTAGTAATTTATCCAAATCTACATTGTCTATCTTAGTCACTCCCTTTATTTTCAGGACTTTGTTCTGATTGGATTTTGGCTGTTTGCAGAAATCAGACCAACCTCAAAAGATAAGGATTACTCAAAAAGCTGAAATTTTCATACTTTGTAGTTCCAAGGCACAAAGCAGAAATAACATCCTGACTAGAAGGCATCAAAATATTCTGTATTTAGTTTAAGGAAAGAAGAATGCCCCTCAGGGCCGAAAATAAAAGTTAGTCAATGTATGAAAATTTACAGTTTTACCAAAATCAATTAATAGAGAAAGGTAACTGAGGTATCCTGGGCACATTCTAGATAATTGTTTATGCTTTAAATACATGTTTCTAGTGCTTATTTTAATTATTATGGTAGCCTCCCTTCCACCCACTTGAAAAACAGCCATTTTTATATTAATACAAATCTTAGTAAATATAGGGATTATTAGGATTTAGGATATATTGAATTATAAGGAAACATTTAGACTGTACTTTTGGGAAATTAAGTAGTGAAATAATCCTGATTTAAATTTCATAGTAAATCACATGTGTAATATTTACTCTAACAACTGGAAGAAGCAATCTGGCCCCAGGAGCAAACAGTAGGAATATCTGAGTTCTTTTTTTTTTTAATTACAGGAATATGTTTAGGCAAAGAAATAGATCATAAAAGTTGATGGCACTTAGCTATGAAGTCACATTTTAAAGTACTATACATTGTACAGTTGATAACCAGCTCTATAACTAATACTTATTTTGACAGTCTTTCATGCCTATGGAACAGGACTAAAAGCCTTAGAATATATTGAAATAATTTTAAATTTTGTATAATTCTCATTTCTTTCTCAGTTCTTCTATAGTTCCACGGTGAAGAGGGGATGCTTAAGTAGATCACTTTTACTGCAGAAAGTAAAGTCTTATCTAGAATTGCTGTAACTTGCAGCCTGGAATTTAACTTTTCCTCAGCAGGAGTTACTGGAGAGAAATGACCACATGTATTTAAATTGTGTTGTAATGGTGCTTATTAACATTTAAGTTGCTCTTAGTATGCCATCAAAGGTTCATTGCTGCTCTTGATTCTCTTGTGAGAATGTGGGAAAAGAAAGGAATTTGGATAAATATCCTCTTAGTTTTATAAAGGGGAGACAATAAAAGAAATAAAACCAGTCTTTCTGTAACCAACAGAAAACTTCCCCAGTTGTCCATACTTTTCAGGGATGTAATCTGAAACCACAAAGATGGCATAGATCATTGTGTGTGCCCGTTCTTGGTCTTTTTGAAAGCAGTCTTTTTCAATTTCTTGTACTATGCACCCAACTACAGCTATTTAAAAATCAGAGATATAGTTTCCAGGATCCAGTATGCACCCTTGTGTGTGGATATACATTTGTGTGCCTACTTTTTTCTGGCCATTTTTTAAAATATATATATATATTAAATAATCTCTACACCCAGTGTGGGGCTTGAACTCACGACCCTGATACCAAGTCCCATGTTCTTCTGATTGAATCAGCCAGGCACTCCTTTTCTGGCCATTTCTAAAGTGGACCTGAACGCCGCTTGAATTAGCCATAGAATTGCACTCATCTCTGCGGCGCCTGCGGGGCTCAGTCGGTAAGCGCCTGCCTTCAGCTTAGGTCATGATCCTGGGGTCCTGGGATCAAGCCCTTCGTCGGGCTCACTGCTCAGCGGCACGTCTGTTTTCCCCTCTCCCTCTGACTCTCCACCCACTTGTGTGTGCATTCTCTCTCTCTCAAATAAATAAATAAAATCTTAAAAAAAAGAATTACACCCCCCGCCCCCCTCACTTACATTCACTGTTGACCACTGGGTCCAGAAAAGCAGCCAGAAGAGTGGAATTTGGTGGATGAGGTAATTGAGTTTGGCCTTGTTCTGGAGGTGATGATAGTTTACTATTGAGTGTTTATTGTGTGTTGGGCACTCTTCTAAGTCTTTCTTTATAACAATCCTATGAAATAGAACTGTTATTGTCATATTATTCCCTCAATATAATTTATATATTTCCTCATATTATGCTTAAGGGTACAAAGTATTGGCTATGATCTTATCAGAGATTGTTACTGGGTTAAGTTCATTAGCTGTGGATTAATTATGTATAATGAATATGTATAATGAGAGAATAATAGTAAATCCATAAGGTGAAATTGATATTAAAAAAGGAGAGTTTTCGTCCCGTATCGGGCTCCCTGCTCAGCGGGGAGTCTGCTTCTCCCTCTGACCCTCCCCCCTCTCATGTGCTCTCTCTCTCTCTCTCTCAAATAAATAGATAAAATCTTTAAAAAAAAAAAAAAAAGGAGAGTTTTCTTTTTCTTTTTTTCCCCTCAAGGAAAGAGTACATGATCATGGTTCTATTTAAAATGCTGAAAAACTAGAAACAACCTAGAGGTTCTATAGGTAAATGTTAAATCTTAAAATATTATAATGCAATGTTTTATCATGTTTCTATCAGAATTAATAATGACTATATTGATACCTGTAAACATGCATTAAAAATGGTAAATGAAAAACCCCACAAGTTTATATTCATATTGACAATTAAAAAAATGGATCTGGGGGTGCCTGCGTGGCTCAGTTGGTAAACCATTTGACTCTTAATTTCAGCTTAGGTAATGATCTGTGTTGTGAGACTGAGCCCCGCTTTGGGCACAGTGCTGGGCATGGAGACTGCTTAAGATTCTCTTTCTCCTTCTCCCTATGCCCCACCCCTCCCACCCTGCCAATGCTCTTTCTCTCTCTCCAAAAAAAAAAAAAAAAAGATCTGTATAGCATTTAACACAAAGAAATCTATACCTCTATTAATACAACTTTGAGAAGCTGACAGTGCAGACAGAATGAGTAGGAAGTGAGGAATGTGTTTTGGAAAGCACTAGTGGCCAGTTGGGTAAAGGAAACAGTTAATTTATTTTGTTAATTTATTTTTTGTTTTATATGTCATTTTATTTATTTATTTTTTATTAACATATAATGTATTATTTGTTTTGGGGGTACAGGTTTGTGATTCATCAGTCTTACACAATTCACAGTGCTCACCATAGCACATACCCTCCCCAGTCACCTAGCCACCCCATCCCTCCCACCCCTCTCCACTCCAGCAACCCTCAGTTTGTTTCTGAGACTAAGAGTCTCTTATTGTTTGTCTCCCTCTCTGGTTTCATCTTGTTTCATTTTTCCCTCCCTTCCCCTATGATCCTCTGTCTTATTTCTCAAATTCCTCTTATCAGTGAGATCATCTGATACTTGTCTTTCTCTGACTGACTTATTTCTCTTAGCATAATACTGTCTAGTTCCATCCACGTCATTGCAAATGGCAAGATTTCATTTTTTTTTTTTAAAAGATTTTTTATTTATTTATTTGAGACAGAAAGAGAGAGAGCACATGAGAGGGGGGAGGGTCAGAGGCAGAAGCAGGCTCCCTGCCGAGCAGGGAGCCTGATGCGGGACTCGATCCAGGGACTCCAGGATCATGACCTGAGCCGAAGGCAGTCGCTTAACCAACTGAGCCACTCAGGCGCCCAAGATTTCATTTTTTGATGGCTGCATAATATTCCATTGTATATATATACCACATCTTCTTTATCCATTCATCTGTTGATGGACATCTAGGCTCTTTCCATAGTTTGGATACTGTGGACATTGCTGCTATAAACATTGGGGTGCAGGTGCCCCTTCAGATTACTACATTTGTATCTCTGGGGTAAATACTCAGTAGTGCAGTTGCTGGGTAGCAACTATTTTCAAAATAGGGTAGCTCTATTTTCAACTTTTTGAGGAACCTCCATACTGTTTTCCAGAGTGGTTGCACCAGCTTGCATTCCCACCAACAGTGTAGGAGGGTTCCCCTTTCTCCGCATCCTTGCCAACATCTGTCATTTTCTGACTTGTTAATTTTAGCCATTCTGACTGGTGTGAGGTGGTATCTCATTGAGGTTTTGATTTGGATTTCCCTGATGCCAAGCGATGTTGAGCACTTTTTCATGTATCTGTTGGCCATTTAGATGTCTTCTTTGCAGAAATGTCTGTTCGTGTCTTCTGCCCATTT